>NW_006408616.1:11422343-11470584 GCF_000296735.1 Chrysochloris asiatica
TGACACATATGTCCCTCTGGACTCTGGTATAGGATTATGTGAGACACATTTGTCACTCTGGACTCTAGGAATAAATATGTACTTCTGGACTTTGCAGCATTTCCTAGATCCCTTGACAGGTACATATGATTTGTTGTTGTTAAGTGCAGCCAAGTCAGTTCTGACCCATAACGACTGTGTATAGAGTCTCTGAGGAGGAGCTGGTGGATTTGAACTGCCAATCTTGTGGTTCATAGTCCAGTGCTGCTCCTACAGAGCCACAGTGGGGACCCAAAATGTGGAATCCTCATGAATACGGAATCACTACATGAAAGGTAATTTTCAAAGCACACAGGAGCCTGGAAATGTCTTTAAAAGGCCTGTATTCTAGTAAAAAAGCCAACCGCAAAATCATACACCCAGTACTCATCACCAAACATGAGCCCATGTCTTCCATTTTATACAGTTACATAGATCCCCTCCTGAGGGCCGCATGCATTGTCAATGGGAAAGTGGGTGCCCAGTAAAGTCCAGAAGAAGAAAACATAGCTGGGTACTGTATTTAATTGAATCATTCCTTCCTCAAGCTGTATCTCCTCTCATGAGTTGTCCAAGTCATTACGCAGCAGAGAAGCTTCACAAGTCCCGACTACAAATGACACTGGAAAGATCATGAGAGTTAAGGGGTAGGACAATGATTTGGGACAGTGGTGACCACTGGAAATTCTTGTACTTGAGAAAACAGTCTGGTTTGTTTAACTAACTTCTGTTAGAAATATTTATGCAATGAAAGAATATGATGACATTCCACTGCCTCCTAGAGAATGTAAACATAACCGGGGGTTCCGTAAAGTTTGCTTTCACCCACAGTGCTTCTTATATAGTTCTGTCTTCAGGTCTCAGCAGTGTTTACTGCAGGCATGACAACAAAAGAAAGACTGGAGAAGACAGTATGTTCCCTGCAAACCAGGCCATAGATTTAAAACAACTGATGGATACTCAATTCACTGGAAATCACAGTATGAATGAGTAGAGCTATGGTGGGGAGATAGATACTCACAAAAATAATGAACAATTAGCACTTTTTTTTTTTTTTTTTGTATACAAATAACTCCTGCATCTTAGGGAAGTAAGTCAACAATCTCAGCATTTACTAAATAATTCAGTATTGTACAAACACTAAATGTATGATGATAAAAAATGCACATGAAATCATGTTTTAAACGTACCAGAAGTGTTCGCACTTTAAAATACTTGCAACATTCTCTCAAATATACTTAGGCAGGTTTGTTTGCTCACACATTGAAAGGTTTACCCAGTATGGGAGAGTCATGGAAAATAAGGAAGAAAGTGGCAGAACAGGATTATGCTACCTGATTGATAAAAGTTTAAATTGTATGTGTGAATGCAATGGATAGTCAATGAATTTCTCCAATGCCCCTCAATTTACAGGGAGAGAGGAAGAAGAGTAAATGCTGGATATAAAAGAACAAAAGAATGTACTCTATTATAAGCAATATTAAGAATGAACATTGGAAAATGTAAGAGGTGGTCAAAAGTGTTATTCTCCTAATTTCAGCAAAATCAAGGGGAGTGAGAGCAGAGAAAATTTTAGGAATCCAGAGCAGACATTCAAAAGAGCAGTTATACAGAGGGCTAAGAGAATGGGTGGGGAGGACAAGACACACTTGTCAATTTGATTAAAGAAAGGAGTGGGAGGAACCAGTTGAGGGAGTAGCTGAGTTGAGAAAGGTTCCCTAAAGGAGAAAAATCTGAAGACCTAAACAGAAAAATCAAGATAATAGAAGCGGTGGAGGAGTTGAAATAGGATCAAGAACGTGTGAGGATTTGACACTACTGGTTAGAAATAGCAAACACTAAAACATCTGACAATTCTAAATGCTAGCAAGAATGTGGAACAAAGGAATTTCTCACTCATCGCTGATAGGAGTGAAAAAAATAGTACAATTACTTTATAGAACTGTTAGGCAGTTTCTTAAAACATTAGAGATACAGCTAAGTTATTTACCAAACTGAAATAAACACAAGAACCCGGACATGAATAGTCGCAAAAGCCTTATTTATAATAGTCGGAAACTGGAAATAAGCCAAGTATTCAGGGGCAGGAAAATGAAATTATAAACAAAATGATACAATGAAATACTATTTAGCAATAAAAAAGAATCCTGATATGGTGATGTGCGTTAATGTGCTAGATTGCAAGGTCGGTTTGAACCACAAGGTCAGTGGTTCAAGCTCGCCAGCCGCTCCTCGGAAACCCCATACAGGGTTGGGTGCTATGGGTCGGAACCAACTTGATGGCACTTAACAACAACAACAAATAAAAAAGAAACATGCAATGCATGTATCAACATGGATAAACCTCAAATGACTATGCTGAGCAAAAAAAACACTTGGATGTCAAAATCAGTACCTATTATTTAAAGATGTCATTTATATAAAGTTATAGAACAGGGTAACCAAGTAGTATGTGGAGAAAAAATCAGAATAGGTGTTGCCTCATTGAGGAAAGGATTTACTGTAAAAGGCATATGGGATCTTTTGGGGTAATATTAATTATCTAGGTTTGAGGATGTACATGAAATCTTTAAAACTCATTATACCAAACATTTAAGGGTTGTATATTTTAATACATATTAATTTTGCCTCAATTAGCAAACAAACAAACAAAGTCCCAAACACCTACATGTGGAAAGCACTAATCTTATGAAAGACATGAGACAATTTTTCATTCCATGAAAAAATAAAAGACGAGGAGCTTGTGAAAATCCAGGAGACTTTGAGGTAGGAAAGAGGGAAGCTGCAATCTTTCACTCTGAGCAGTGTCAGTCCTCTTAGTAAAAGTCAGGCTGGCATCATCTTCACAGTGTGCATATGGAGTACTGTGGAGAGGAACAAAGGATGCACGTACACAAGCTAGGGAAAGAGAAAATACGGAGGGGATATACTAAGATCACAAGGGGTGAATCTATGAGAGCTCCAAGCTCTGACCCCCTTTTCCAAGATATTCTCTTCTGAGTTTTTAAGGGTCCCAGTCAGCTCAGACATGTTTTTCTTCTTTAGGATGTGAGGGACTGGATAAATGTCTAGGGTATACATTCTCAAAAGGGAAAAATAATTGTTTTTATTCCAGTAATTTTTTTTTTCTCCATAGCTCAACCCTACCTAGTAAATCTTACCCTTTAATATTTAATTTGTGTGATGGCAATCATTTAAAAAAATGTATTAAAAAGTATCCTTTGGAAGCAACAATAAATGATAAGAAACTCTGGTGTAGGAAAAGTCAGGCAATGGAGATACTTTTGGCTGGGGTCTGATCAGGCAAGTAAGAGACAGTTTAGGTACGAAAGGGCCTAACTTGATGCCACATACATTCCTGAAATTGCTGAGATAAATTAGAGATGATTTTGTAAATTATGAACATACATAATTAGAGTGAACAGAGATTTTAACAACGGTAAAGAGTGGGGCCAGATGAAATGAAAGCATGAGTGGGGAAGAATAGTCATTTTTAAGATCATGGAAGGTATGCTAGCATCAAGGTCTTCAGAGGGGGCAGAAGTAAGAAGGAATTCAGGTATCTGAGGGTGAAAATCTGAATAGCTAAAAGGTCAGCTAAAATGGCATGATGTTGGTGGTAAGTGCCTGAGGTATGCCCTTGGTAAAGCAGAAATGAGGGTCCTGGAGTGAAGTAGGCAGAAGGAGCAGGTGGTTGAGATATTGTTGAATTGACTAAAGAATGCAACATAGGATACAGAATGTCATTGCCCTGAGTCTCAATACCCTGAGGATGATGGGAGAATTCAATAAGATTGTGACATGGCAGTGATGAGGATGAACAAGGTATGATATGAGATAGTAGACTGGGCTTCAAAGAGGTGGCAGAAGGAGACCTGATGAGAGACATGTATGAGTTGAGCAAAGAGCACAGTAGAGAAATGTATTGACCTTAAGACTGAAGATAAGTAAGGTAACATGGATATTAAGACGTCATGATGGGGGTGAGGAAGTGGGGGAATAAGATTTCACTTCACAAAGGAAACGAAGTACTTGTTAATCCAATGTTAATATCAAAATGTAGTAGTGTTGTTAAGTGCCATCTAGTTGGTTCCAACTCATAACGACTGTATAGGGTTTCTGAGGAGCAGCCGGTGAACTTGAACTGCTGACCTTGAGGCTCAAACTGACCTTGCAGCCCAGCGCATTATCCCACAGCACCACCAGTATGGGGCTTAAACCATCTTTCTTTCAAGACTGGAGGAACCAGAGACCATGGCCATTGACCACTCTTCTAGTTTGGAATGGAATTCACCCATGTGGCCCAATTTTCAGCCAAGCAGTAAATAAGTATACAGGAGGACAACAACATTGCTGAGGTATGCTGATCCTGGAATGGTCAATCATTCGAGATCAAAAGGGCAAAATTTACCTAAGGACAAAGTTGAGAAGGGATGGGGAGGTGGATGGAATGGACACAGGAACCAAAAGGAGGATGTAGGATAACTGTTATTGAATGGAAGGGTCTGCAATCAGTGAGATGGCACAAAGTGTATGATTTGTTGATCTTGTCTGTAAACCTTCACTCAATTCACAGAAAATTAAAATAGGAAAACTCTATTCATGGGGCCAGATTTTTTTTTAATGTTTTATTGTGAACTCAGTGATAGTTTACATGGGAGAACATTAGCTTTACATTCATCCTATCGTATATAATTTCATTGTCATGGTTACAATCCCTTCCATGCATCATCAACCAACCAAACAGTATACCCTGCAAGCCTGTCCCCCTCCCCACCCCCACCCGCTACATCAGCCGCTCCATCTCTCCACGTCATAGTCTCTGCCTCCATCTCTGGCATCACTGCTTCTCTGGGTAGGGTCACACTCTTTGCTCTTCTCCCTTGGTGGTCCCAGGGACCACCACTCCTAGACTACAAAGTCAATCACTCCCCTCCTTTTGCTACAAAATATCCACCTTTACATTTCCAACCCTCACAATCAGTCCTGATAACAATTATTCACTAATGTATCACAAGAGACCTATTGGCATCTCTTTTCATCAGCCTCGCCTAGGCAGATTGGATACTACTCAGTGGAGATTCTACCTTCTTCCACGCCCTCTGGATCTAGTCTCCCTCTTGAAAGCTTGTAAGTCAGTCACTTCTTGCCTTTGTAACCCCCCATTTTCCATTTTGGGAAGCCAATGTCCAAGTTGTCCAGCCCTGGCTACTCTGTGGAGGGGGTGGAGGCGGTGGGAATGATCCTCGCTGTAAAGATTTGTTCCCTCTTTTGAGCTACTCATCCATAGGTGTAGGTCAAGTTCATCAAATTGTATCAGATTACTCTTTTTTTCCTTTTTCTAGTTGAGCTCTGATCATCCAGTCATTGAAGCCAGGTCAAGCGGGTATGTATTATCTGCCAGTGTGGGTATTCTTATGCATATGCCCTCTCTTCTTATCACCTGGACACTTCACTCTCCACTCCAGTCCTCTGTGGCTATGTCACTGACTCTGGGCCCAAGAGATCCCAGGTCTTGCTACACTGCTGGCCAACAAGGTCTCTACCCGGGTTCACAGGAGTCTGTTGAACATTGTAGGGCTTAGCTTGCAGCATCATTGCTGGTTTTCCCTCACTTCCCCTTATCGGTGACAAATGTGGTCACCAATCAGAACATGTATTCCCACTGAGTCTTAGTCTTGGAAGGGGGTATGCCCTGAGGGTACCTGACTACTTGCCTTAATGTCTCCTGGGCAAGCAAATTGTTTGTTCTTGTAGTAATCAGTCAGACTGCCTATATTGTTTTGTATTTTTCCTGTGGGTCTTTCTTTCAAGAAGTATCTTCTCTTCTTTTAGCTGCTCCAGGCTGGTCTTCTTGTCCCTTCAAATGGAAATTTCCCACCTCAGAAGATTCTGGATGCGGTTCAGGAGTCCACCTATAGTCTTATGTAATGCAGAGGCTCCGCAGGAAGCCTCCTTCACTGGGCACGTTGTAGTCCCATTTTAGGTATTCCAATCAGTTACAGGCAGAAGACGGATTTATAAGCTTTTATGGTGATATTTCTGGCTATTCCTTTTTCTCCCCCTCAAGTGTCTATTTTATAATGATATGCCAGGGAAATGAAGATTCAAAAGACAGCTAAGCACCTTAACATTATTTGTCCCCTTTCCCCCATTTCAACCATGTCTCAATACCTGTATCCCAGAGCCCTATTGTTCCAAGGTTGTACATACATCATTATCTACCTCGCTCCCACTTAGCTCATGCAGACTTGCCTGATTGTTTTCCCATCTGCTTTGTTCTTCCATTCCCCTCCCCCTTCTTGTGTATTGCCCCCCTCCCTAGCACCCAAAGTACCCTGTGTCTATTCCCTACCCTGTGCTCCATCTTCCCCTCCCTCCCCACACTCCACCTCACATCCCGGTAACCAGCAAAGAATCTCCCCACCCTTTAGAATGGGTTCTTTTACTTTGTCTTTTACAGTAGTGTTCCTATGAAGTATTTCTTGTTTTGTGATTGACTAATTTCACTCAACATAATGTCCTCAAGGTTCATCCACGTTATGCGGTGGCTTGCAGCTTCCCTGTTGTTCTTCAAGGTGGCACAGTATTTCATTGTGTTTATGTACACAAGTTTGTTTATCCACCCTTCAGTTAATGTACATTTAGGCTGTCTCCATCTTTTTGCTATTGTAAATAGTGCTGCTATGAACATTGGTGTGCATATATCTACTTGTGTTAATGGCTCGTATTTCTTGTGGGTAAATACCAAGCAGAGGAATTGCTGGATCATAAGGTATTTCTATTTCCAACCTTCTGAGAAAGTGCCATATTGCTTTCCAGAGAGGTTAGAACCATTTTGCAATCCCACCAGCAATGTGGGAGCATCCCAGTCTCTCCACATCCTCGCCAGCATTTATTATCCTCTACTTTTTTGATCTTTGCTGTTATTGCTGGTATGAGATGTTATCTCATTGTTGTTTTGATTTGCATCTCTCTAATGTCTAGTGATCATGAACATTTCTTCAAATGTTTGTTGGCTGCCTGGATCTCCTCCTTGGTGAAGTGTCCATGTTCTGTGCCCATTTTTAAATTGGGTTATTTGTCTTTTTCTTGTAGAGGCATTGTAGTTTCCTATATATTTTTTGAAATGAGTCCCTTCAGTATCTTTTTCTAAATTATTTCCTCATCATTAATATAACCTCATTACATCCTAAACTTTCCATTTAACTCTTTGAGTTGCTGTTGTCTAGATTGTAGTTGTGGCAAAGAGGAAGGTATCACATGGTTTGTTAAGAAGTTCTTCTCATGTTGTTTCAGCAACAAACATCAACAACGATTTTATCCAAGCTTTCACAGATATATTTTCTTATGCCTTAAATTTAAATATCCTGTTATAGTCTCCAGAGCCCTGATGTTGCACTGTAGGATAAGCACTGGCTGGTCGAGAGTTCAAATCCACTAGCCACTCTTGGCAACCCTATACAGACAGGGTCAATGAGTCTTAACAACCTGACAGCATACAACAACAACACAATATATTTTCTTTAGTCTTCAGAGACTTCTGCATAAACATTTATGCTAATCTAGTCTTCTTTGTTTTTTTCTTCAATTTTTTGGATTTTAAGTTCCAAACAAAGTCAACAGTAATTAATATAAATGAAGAACACCAGCATGGAAAGCTGTTGCTTATCAATGTCTCCCACAGTAAATGTGCTGTACAAAATCTAATCAATTTGCTTCCGAATCCAGTGAAATGGCCAACAATGAGGACAAACATGTGTTTGGAAGATACTGCATAGTCTGCAGCTATTAAAAGGGCTAAAGTTTTTTTTAACAATCGTGGGATTTGAAGAATTCAAATGAAATTCGTCCCCAGTCTTTACAATTTCTGAGGTGCTCTTACAGACTCAAATCCGTCCCCCTTTAGACATTCTGGCCAAAGATTCACATTTCTGTAAAAAATCAAGGTCATTATTAAAGGTCCTTCCTGTCCAAAAAAGGCCATGAGTCACATGTGCCTATTGGACACTATTAAATACTAAAGGGAGCTCTTGGACAGAGAACCTACAACAGCAGACAAAAACCTGAGGCTGACATACATGACAATATCACCCAAAACTCAATCCAGATATTGAGTATTCTAAGTTAAACAAACCTTCGAGCCTGCAAATAAAGTACCAGAGATACCAGTTGGAACAACAACAAAAAAGCCCATAAAATAAAAGAGGAAATAATGTAGTTACATAATTTCCAAATGAAGAAATCAAGTAGATTTCAAGAAACAATTAAATGAATACATAAAAATAAACCTAATGGCAACCCTAAAACCAGAAGTTTTCTTCCTAGTCTTACCCAACTCTTACACCTCTATCACAAACCTTATTGTTGTTTCATGCTGTCAAGCTGATTCCGACTCATAGCGACCCTTTACAGGGTTTCTGAGGAGCACGTGGTGAGCTTGAGCCTTTGTGGTTCAAACGACTGTGCAGTCGAGTGCATTAACTCACAGTGCCATACTAGGATCCACCACTAACTTTAATCCTAAACAAGCACTAACACTAAACAAAGTTCTAGGCCTAGCGTACACCTAGCCATAGTCCTAACCCCTACTCCTACAACCACCCCCAAAATAAAATATGGCTAGTATAATACCAGAAGTGCTCGAAGTCTAAAATCTCAGAGATTTACTACAAAAAGATTATAAATGAATTTTAATGTTAATTGTACATTAAAATGATAATCTTTGGGATATGTTGCTGTTGTTAAGTGCCATTGAGTTGGTTCTGTCTAAGGTTTCAGAGGAGCAGCTGTGAGTCTGAACCACTGACCTTGTGGTTCAAATCAACCTTGTGGTTCACTGCTTAACCTACAGTGCCACACCAGAACTCCTTGGGATACATTGGGATTAAATAAAATAATACAAGTATTGTTAAAATCCTCTTAACCTATTACTTTACAAAATATGACTATAAGAATATGTAAAATTACATATGTGTCTCTCATTGTATTTCTATTGGTCAGTGTTGCTCCAGGTAGCAACCCAGTTTTGAGTGACCACACGAAGACAGTTATTCTCAGTGGTTAAGGACAGCTACACTGAGTCAGACAGATGTAAATTCAATTCCTATGTCTTCTATTTTCTCGTAAGGGTTATTGGCACATTACTCATCTCTGCCAAATCATAGTTTCTTCATTTATAGGAAAGGAATTATGACAGTATCTTCCTCTCAGGGATGATCAAATCTAAACTTATTTCTGAGATTACTTTGGCTCTTAAAATGAGGATTTAAATCTAGTTCATAAAATCGAAAGTATTTTAAAGGAAATAATTAAAAAAAAAATACTAGCTACCTATTGAGAAATAGGTATAAACTTCAAATGGGTCATGATACAGCGCTGTAGGATAAGCACTGGACTGCCAACCACAAGGGTCAACAGTTCAAACCGACCAGCTGCTCCTTGGTTACCCAATACAGGGTGGTTATGGTTGGAACTTGACGGTATTTAATAATGACAGCAACAGACTTCAAATGAATAGTGAAATGGATCAAGTCAAAATAAAATTTAAAATACCCTTACCCTCTTGTTGTTTTTGACCTATTGCTACTTAGTAACCAAACTATATCAAAGAAAGTGGAAATAAAGCTCAGCTCAGAGTTATCTAAAATGGGATTAGCCCTGCTATTTTCTGGGTCAACTCTCTCTGTCACTCTGAGATGCAAGCTCAGGGGAATATAAACCAATTTTATATTTCCTTAAGAAAGACACAGTTATGAAAGTGCTTTCCCTCAAAGGCAAATACATTAAAAAGTTACATATCAAATACTTTTTATGTTGGAGAGTTATTTAGGCAGCATGTGTAATGGAAAGTGAACCAAAGGGCAGGAAGGTTATCTGGGATGTGTCACAGCCCAAGCCAAACTCACAGGCTATCGCCAAACCTTGGGTTGTCTGTAAAATGAGAATGAGGGTAATGTATTTAATACAGTCAGTTGTTTTTCAAAAATAAAATTGAATAGTGAACATAAAATACATGCTGTAAACTGGGGAGTATTACTTAAATGATAGTCATTATCATTAATCTATTGGACTTTAAGACTACATTGATGTAGAGCAAGTTTACAAGTCTACAAAAGAGTAGAAATAAGCAAGGATGACTTTGTACAGGCACTTAACCTGTCAGAACCTCAGGTTCTTCCCAAAATATGTCACAAACTCATTGGGAAGGTTTCATTAAAACAAAACAAACAAATGAACCAAAACAAAAAGACACTCAGGAGGCTCTGTCAGTAGTATAAGGCACTTTTGTTGATCTGGATATTCATTAGAGCTCATTTTACTGGAAAAAATGAAATAATCCTATGTTGGTTTTCCAACAACATCTCTTACTGTTAAAAGAAGTCTTTGTCATGCTACAAAAGCTATTGTCTTCCCATTTGAATGTGTGTACTAGTATAAAGCAATAGTAGCCATCAGATGGACTCCTAGTGTAGCACTGTACAATTAGCACTGGATTGCGAACCACAAAGTCGTTGTTCCAAACCCACCTGTTGCTCCTCAGAAACCCTATGCAGGGTTGCTATGAGTTGGAATAGACTCAATGGCACTTAACAACAAAGCAATAAGATAATAGTAATAAAATTTAGTATTTGTTCTTTAGAAGCAAAAATGGTGAGACTTCATCTTGCTTACTTTGGACATGCTACCAGGAGGAACCAATCTCTGCATATGGATATTGTGCTAGGTAAAGATGTTTTTAAGTGCCATCAAGTGAGTTCTGACTCATAGAGACCCTGTACAGGGTTTCTGAGGAGTAGCTGGTGGGTTTGAAGTGCCAACCTTGTGGCTAACCAGTCCAGTGTGTCAGTAAAAATCAGGAAAACACTCAGTGAGATGGACTGACATAAGGTTGCATGGTTGTAACAAAGAGTTCAAAGATAGCAGTGATTAGGAGAATGGTGAAGGAGCTGGCAGAGTTCATTCTGTTGGACACAGCATGGCCATCAGCCAGAACCAATTTGTGGGCATCTAGCAGCAGCAAAAATAAGATATGAATTGTAAAAGGAAGGTTAGATTATCCATTTCTAGTTCAGGTCTTGGCATGATGAAATTGAAAAGAATCTTTGCCATCATTTTCAAATAGAGCTACATTCTGCATAATACGATAACCATTACTGAAGGATATGATCCCTAACAAGAACTGTCATTTGGTAGCCAGGCCATTAATGCTGGCTTCATTGGAAAAAATACTCATCTACATGATTTTGGAAATCATCATCCAGGGACACAAAAATGCACTGATATGATTTTTTTCCTAGCCATTAGTTATTTGGGTTCTAAGTAGGCTATATACAAATATAACAAAGACTTAAAAAGTGAATCCTTAAAACTACACATAGAGATATGTGCTCAGAAAGCACCTTAGTGGTCTGTAACTGGTTGTGTACAGTAACTAAAACAAATTTTTCCCACAGTTTTTGATTTGCTGGGGTTTTGTTGTTTATTTTTTAAGGGAGCATCATGATGCTAAGGAGCCTTGGTGGTACAGTGTGTTAAGCCTGGGCTGCTAGTCACAAGGCCAGCAGTTCAAACCCACTAGCTGCTCCCCAGGAGAAAAGGCAAAGCTGTCTGCTCCCATCAAGATGTACAGTCCAGAAACCCAATGGAATAGCTCCATTTTGTCCTATAAAGTAACTATAGAGTTGAAATTGACGTAATGACAGTGGATTTGATTTTGCTTTCCTGATAGCATCATGATAAATGGAGAAAAGTTTGAAGTTGTCAAAGATTTCATTTTACTTGGATCTACAATCAACACTAATGGAAGTAGCAGTCAAGAAATCAAAAGACATTTTGTATTATGCAAATATGCTGCAAAAGACCTCTTTGAGGTGTCAGTTTGAGGGCTAAGGTACATTTGACCCAACCCCTGGTATTTTCAATCACCTCATATGCATGTGAAAGTTGGACAATGAATAAGGAAGACTATAGAAGATCTATTGGTATTAAGTGTCAATGAGTTGGTTCTGATGCATACTGACTTATATAGGGATTGATGCATTTAAATTATGATGTTGGTAAAGAATACTGAAAGTATCATGGGCTACCAAAAGAAATATACAAATCTATCTTGGAAGAAGAGCAGCCAGAATGGTTCTTGGAAGTGAGGATGAAATGACTTTGTCTCACATGGTATCAACAAGGACCAATTCCTGGAAAAGGATATCCTGCTTGGTAAAGTAGAGGGTCAGCAAAAAAGAGGAAGACCCCAAGGAGATGGACTGACACAACGGCAGGAGAATGGGTTCAAACTTAACAATTGTGAGGATAGTGCAGGACTGGGCAGAATTTCTTCATTCAGCTGTGAATAAGGTTGTTATGAGTCATAACAACGCTAGGAAATACTCCTTTGGATTTACAAGGGATACGATTAACTTAAATGAATATTATATCTTCCCAATGCTTGAAAGCCCTAATTTTGTAGCTCTAGAAAGAGACTGAAACACCACAACTAAACAAGTATTGAAAAGGAAAGGATTACTTGAAATTGCAGGCTACCCCCTCTACACCCCCATCACTGGTAGGGGATCCACTTACTTTAGGAGATTTCCGAGATTGAATAGCGCCCGGTTATGCTGTGGATTCAGCTGGAGAGCCCTCTGATAGTACAGCTTTGCCTCTGTGGTGTCTCTGGTCAGTGTTCCAAGGTTGTTCAGGGCACTTGCATGGCGTGGATACAACCTGTAAAATGAGAAGTATTAAGTCATGATTGTTCAGAAAACTTCTAAGCTGGGCACAGTTTGCTTGTTCTTCACCTCCCACCCTAAACAGATATTTCACAACCAATATAAAACACTGAATTCTCCTTCTATTTTAACTACATATGTGCCAAACATTAATGTTCAACTTCTTTTTAGTTAATAAAAATAGCAGTTTAAAACTGCTTTGTGGATGTTAATTTGGCAGAGAAGAACATATTTAACACTTAGTGGTAAAAATAAATAACCTCAAGGAGTCCTGGTGTGGATCTGTGGGTTAATCACCAGACTGCAAAGCTGTTTGAATTGCAAGGTCAGCGGTTCAAGCTCACCAGCTGCTCCTTGGAAACTCTATACAGGGTCTACAGGGTCACTACGGGTTGGAAATTACTCAATGGCACTTAACAACAACAACAGTGCAATAATTGGAGTCCTGGTGTGGTGCTGCACTGTAGGATAAGCATTGGTCCGCAAGGTTGGTTTGAACTACAAGGTCAGCGGTTCAAACTCACTAGCGGCTCCTTGGAAGCCTTATACCAAGTTCCTATGAGTCAGAACTAACTCAACTGCACTTAACAACAACAATAGTGCAATAGTTTATAGTATGCAAATCTACCAGAGAGCTATTCGGAGGAGTTGGGTTTAATGGGGAGACATTATGTATCATTGTTTCTCAGCACTGACCATCTTACAGATGATGCTCTAATCCAAGAATGTTTCTAGAGATCTCTCCCCCAAGGAACACCTGGATCTGTGTAACAGTGGATGAACCTACTAGACTAGAAACTCAGCATTATAGGAGGACTTACTACAAAGCAAGCTAAAAGTAATTGTAGGCCCTTAAGAAGGTTGGTGGAGCCCTGGTGTGCCACTGTGGATTAATGCACTGGACTGCAAGGTTGGTCTGAACTGCAAGGTTGGTGGTTCAAGCTTACCTACCAGTCGTTCCCTGGAAACTCTATACAGGATTACTATGAATCGGATCTGACTTAAGGGCACTTAACAACAACAAAGAACACCTGTAATTCAAACACACCAACTACTACTTGTAAATCCTATATAGGATTGCTGAGTCCGAACCAATTTGACGGCACTTAACAACAACAACAAATGTTGGAGTACTGGTGTGGCACTGTAGGACTAGACCAAAAGGTCGGTTTGAACTCCAAGGTCATTTGTTCAAACTCACCAGCCATTCCTTGGAAGCCCTCTACAAAGCAGCTATGAGTTGGAACTGACTCGATAGCACTTGACAACAACAGTGCAATAATTTAAATAGTATGCAAATTACCAGAGTTAAATACATTATATATGTCTCCCCATAAGAATCAACTCCTCCAAATGGTTTTCTGTCTTGATTCTCTTTATTCTGTCTCATCTCATTTCTTCTTCCTACTTCCTGTTTGGCTCCACCTAGCCCCAAAGAGTTCTCAAATGAAATCCTGGTGAAAAGTTTAAAAATCAAAATTTAAATAATGCAAAATTATGTGGAAAAAAGAAAAAAAAGCTCTCCTACTGATCAAAAGAAAATGCTAAAGAGAATGGGGGATAAATCCATAAATCAAAGTTGCATTGATTAAGGAGAGAAGGAATCAATTAACTTCTTTAACTTAAAAGTAAAAGAAGCCAAATCAGTGCAGTTACATAATTCAGTTGTTTCGGCTACATTTAGAATGGGCATATTTAGCAATTTAATAGGTTCTCTCCATCTCTGTCACCCAAAGTACTTTGCATAAGCCTGTGGAGCTGGCTTTTAATGTGGAAAAGCCAAGATAATGCCCAAGCAATAAAAACAGGATCTGTGTTTGCCAAGTCCCTTGACAATCAAATGTCAGGCTTGCTCCACTGTTCCATACCTTCTAGGAAGATCAATTTAATTTTGGCAGAGAAGGGATTCCTATTAAAAGGCCAAGGAAGACACGTTGCATAAGCTTTTTTTTTTTTTTTTTTTTATCTTTGCTTAACTCTACGCTAAATTTGTTTGATCCTTCCCTACTTTCTTACAGAACAGCTCTGAAGACTCTTCTGAACTCAGATTTCTAGGAAGACACTCTGGGTAATGCTCCCCTTTGAATGACAGGAAAAGGAATCAATTCAGATGGACAATACTTCCTCCCAAAACTTGAAAGCCCTAATTTTACACAAAGGAGTTAATGCTGTTTGGAGACATAGATTGTGACAGTCAGGCAAAAGAAAACACCCTGAGTCAGTACATGTGCTGTTGTTTGCATTTCTCTGGTCACCTGTAATTGGCAAAGCTTTATGGCATCTGGGACAAGCCCCTTACCACTCAGACTTAGTAGGGGCAGGAACTAAGGGATGGCAGTAGATCTAAGATGCGATACTAGATACTGGAGCAATGATGAGAGACAAAAATAGAAAAAAAAAATTTTTTTTTTAAATGCTCTTGTACCTATCTATTTCATGCCCAGAAAAGTCTCTAGGTATAAAGATTCGTTTGGATGTAGATACAGAAACAATCACAGCCAGAACTCAAATTATTATTTTTTTAATTTGAAGCAAGACTCTTGTGACTCTAAGATTTAAGGGACATCCAGTTAACCTGGTGAGGGAAATTTCCATTTATTTTCTCGATGACAGGCAGTAGAGGAAGGGATGCTCTTATTCCTTCATATCATTAGATGTAACCTCTTGAAACCTCTTCTCTTGAGACCTAGGAGACCTTGAAACAAATCTTTGAGCTGCAAGTGTTAACTATGGAAAAAGAGCACCTCAGTTCAATAAGGGCTTCCATAGTGGACTCACCTCTGTGTTAAAATGCCTGCCTGCAATATTACGCAGCTGGCCCCATCCAGCTGATTCTAAGTCATCTTGTTGAATTTTTAATTCATTCATTATCTCAGTACCATTTAAATGAACAGTCACATCCTTTCAAAGTGTACTGACTACAGAAATGTTCTTCTCTTCTTCTTTTTAAAAAAAATCGGAATGAGGATATAAGTCTACCTCTGGACTCTCCAATCCAGAAACAAATGAGAAGGAAAATAAAAAGAGATAAATATGAGAGAAAAGATTTTTAGTGTGCCATATGCTTAAGTGTGAAGACCCATGAAGCTTAAGCAGGGAGGACTTCATGACTAGCTACAGTCAGAAAAAAAGCCTCTATTCTATGTCCACAGAAAGCCCTATCCCATCAAGGAGGGGGATTACTAGTATTTACAGTAATTCACTGATGCTATTACCAAATACAGTCCTCCATCTGGAAAATGTGTAGATATTGTTTATTCCTGGTAATAGTAAGAATCTGCAAGCAATATCCTCTTTCACTGGGTATCTGATTAGGTAAAACTCCTTTGGGCTTCACCTAATCACATGCAAGCATTGCATTATTTATGAAACTAAGCTAAATTTCATTAAAAGGATTCTTCAGCAACCAGATCATGAAACATATCACTTTTTATTTTTTTATATAAATGTGGATACTTTATTTACATACACTTTTCTCCCATTTACTATAGACCAAAGCAAGAACAAAATTTATTTTGTATGCTTATTTTGTGTGTACGTGTTTACTTTAAAAATAAACTTGTATTTGGATGACATTAAGTCTAATTCAATTCTGTGGTCTCCAGGAGGGGAATTTTCTGTTGGAAATATGAATAATTTAAGAGATATTTGTGTTGCTATATCAGTTGTTAGAATAAATTAAGCACATCTTTTTTCCCCCATTAAAATTGTGAAGTTAAAATAAAAAAAAAATTAATATGCTTTACATGAAAGTTTACATAGCAAAATTTGTTTTTCTAGTCAATAGTTCATACACAAACTGTTTGGTGATATTGATCGCAATCCCCACAAAGTGTTAGCACTTTTTCTTCCCTGAGCTCCCCATTTTCATCATCTGATTTCCCTGTAACTTGTCTTCTCATCTTTGGTTTTGGGCAAATTATGCCTTTTTGGTCTTGTATAGTTGGTGGTTCTGAGGAACAGTCTTCGTATTGCTGGTTTTATAATCCAGTCTAATATTTGCCTGAAAGGTTGCCTCTGGCAGTGTCTTCACTTTCAAGGTAGAATGTTTTCTCTTGGGGGTTCCACCTTGTCTCTTTTCAACGAGTAAGTCTAGTCTTTTTCTTTTTTGGCTTTGCATTTTGTTCTACATTTTTTATCCTTCTATTGTGTTCGTGGGCTGTACTGGCTTATGTGTTGGGCTGCTCTCCATAAGGTCATGGAAGACAACAGCTGCTCGTGGGAGAACGATGAGGTTATCTACTCCCATAAAGATTTACAACATACTACATAGGTGCATGGTTGTATGCCCATATGACCTCCCTACCTAGTTAACATAATTTTTACTTATGTAACTACTCATAATTATTAGTTATTACTGCTGTTGCAGGACTGTATATGTTATAGTACTTACTGTGTTGTTGTTGTTGTTGTTAAGTGCTGTCAAGTCCGTTCCAACTCATAGTGACCCTGTATATGGTTTCTGTGGCACGACTGGTGAATTTGAACCACTGACCTTGTGGTTCACACAAACTTTGTGGCCCAGTGCATTATCCCGCAGTGCCACACTAAGACTCTAGTACTTACTGTTGTTGTTAAGTGCCGTCACGTTGGTACCGACTCATGGTGACACTGTATAGGATTTCTGAGGATCAGCAGTTGAGCTTGACCCACTCACTTTGTGGTTCAAACCGACCTTGCAATCTAGTGCATCGACCCACAGGGCCACACCAGTACTTACTGATATTGTTGCTTTTGTTAAGTGCCATCGAGTCAGTTCTGACCCAAAGCAACTGTGTATAGGGTTTCTAAGGAGCAGCTGGTGAGCTTGAACCACTTACCCTGAGGTTCAAACCGACTTTGCAGTCCAGTGCATTAACCCAGTGTCACGCCACAATTTCGTTTGGTGGTTCAAGCTCACCAGATGCTCCTCATAAACCCTATACAGGGTCGTTATGGGTTGGAATCAACTCAATAGCACTTAACAACAACTCCGGTACTTAATATAGTTGTCTTTTATTCTTGCATACCCCTCACTGCCTTGATCACGTTGTGCTGACTTTTCCACATTAAGTATTGACTTTCCCTTCACCAGAATTAATTCATCTACTATCTACTCAGTGTTTCTCATCTAATCCCTCTTCCCTCTCTGATAACCATCAAATAAAATTTCTTTCTGTTTTTACAAATATTTGTCCTTTTGTGGTTGACTTATATCTTCATCTCTCATACTTCGGACATACTATCAAGAGGGACCAGTCCCTGGAGAAGAACATCATGCTTGGCAAAGTAGTGGGTCAGTGAAAGAGGAAGACCCCCAATGAGATGGATTGGCACAGTGGTAGCAGCAATGAGTTCAAGCTTAACAGGACTGGGCAGTGTTTCATTCTATTTTGCAGGTCGCTCGAGTCTGGAATCAAGTTGATGGCGCCTAACAACAACAGTGTCTTCTAGATGCATCTAAGCTGTGGAGTACTTGGCAGATTCATCATTATTCTTTATCATTGTATAGTATTTCACTGTATGAATGTACCACAATTTGTTCTCCATTCATCCATGGATCGACAATTAGGTTGTTTCTATCTTTTTTGCTATAGTGAATAATGCTGTGATGAACATATGTGTTATCTGTGTCACCGAATATATATACCTAGGAGTGGGATTGTTGTATCATATTTCTATCTCTAGCTTCTTAAGGAAGCACCACATCATTTTCCATAGTGGTGTCTCACTAGCAATGCTTAGAGTCCCCAGCTTCCCATAGCTTCACCAGAATTTATTGTCTGTCTTTTTTTGGTCAATGCCTTTTTGTCGATGTAAATGAAGCACATTTTGACTTTGACATCTGCAGGTATGTTTTACAAAAGTACTGTCAGTAATTATTCCGTCCTATTTAAAAAGAACAACAAAAGCTTTACTGAACTGGACCAGACTGGTGGTTTCCAGGCTCATACTTGAAGATCAGTGGTAACATTAGCTGCCTTTCGTTTCTCACAGTCTTAGTCAACATTGTATTGTTTATGGGGACTCTCTTGTTATTTCTTTATTTTTATGATCTTTTATGTCTGTGTGCTACATTAAAAAAAATTTATGAAAGCTATACTGGAAAACAGTTTTCAGGTAGAAGGATGCTTATTTTTATCCTATTTAAAAAAGAAATATAGGTACAGAGATACTGTTCTATGATGTAAAGAGAAGAATTATTTTTTCAAGTAATAGAAAATTTAGATTCTGAATAAACACAACATCCATTTTGCATTTAAGTGGTTCTAAGTTTTTATCTCGTGGGATTTACTTATGCAGAATTCACAAAGCAGCAGTCAAGGGCACACCGTTATACGCTTCCACTGCAGTCATTTTATCTGTGAAGAATGAACATCAACAGAGTGTAAATTGCAAATTGTGACATGGAGAGAAGAGTTGCCTTGGTGAAATATGGAGGCAGGGCAAAAGAACATGGAACCAAAAGGACTTATTAATGTGTTAATGATCTGTGGTGCTGTGGGATAATGTGCTGGACTGCATAGTCAGTTTAAACCACAAGGTATACAGGGTTGTTGTTGGTAGGAACCACATCGATGGCATTTAACAACAATAATATTTTATATTTTATGGAAAGTATTTTCATACATGATCTCATTTAACTTTCATAATTCTTTTAAGTAGAATTTTATTTAGACTTTTTTTTTTTTAAGTTTTTATTGTGAGGTTGACATGGGAGAACATCAGTTTTACACTCATCCTATCGTACTTCGTTTCATTGCAATGATTACAATCCCCTCCATGAATCATCAAATAACCCCAAAGGATACACCACACAGGTCCACCCCCCACCCCACCCCAAGTCGCCAGCACACGGCCCTTCTCCCTCCCTGAGTCCAGTGTCTCCAGCCGCTGCATCCATCCACATCATCAGCTCTGTTTCCATCCCTGGCATCACTGCCTTTCTGGGTAGGGCCCCGCTTTCTGTTCTTCTCACTTGATGGTCCCAGGGACCTCAGCTCCTGGGCTGCAAAATCAATCACTCTCTTCCTTTTGGCAAAAAACATCTACCTCTATATTTCCTAGCCTCACAGTCAGACCTAATGGCAATTATTCACTATTGTACCGCAAGAGTTTTATCCCCATTTCCTTTCACCAGCTCAGTCCCAACAGATTGGAAATCATTCAGTGGAGATTCTACCTTCCCCTACCCAATCTGGAACTAGGCTCCCTCTTGAAAGCATGTAAGCCATGCTTGCTGTTATAGGCCCCCTCATTTTGGGTAGCCAATGTCTATGTTGCCCATCCCTGTCAACCCTGCGTACTGAAGGGATGGGAGTAATCCTCACTGTAAAGATTAGTTCCCTTTTTGAGCTACTACATCCATAACTATAGGTAAAGTTCAACAAATTGTAGCAGGTTATTCTTATTTATTCCCCCACCCCCACCCCTCTTCTTTCTTCTAGTTGACTTTTGATCATCCAGCTATGGAAGCCAGGTCAAGTAGGTACTATCTGCAAATATGGGTGCTTTTGCGCATCTCCCCTCACTTCATATCAGCTGGACGCTTCGCTCTCCGCTCTAGTCCTCTGTGGCCATGTCACTGCCTCTGGGCCCAGAAGTCCCTGGGTCTTGCTGTTTTGCTGGCCATTCAGGTCTCCATCCGGGTTCACGGGGATCTATTGAATGTGGTCAGGCTTAGCTCACAACTTCATTGCTGTTTATTCCTTCTCTTCCCCTTATTGGTGACCAATGTGGTCACCAGCCAGACCACATGCCTGCTCATGTATTCCCCTTGAGTCTCAGTCTTGGAAGGGAGTTTACTCTGAGGGGGTGTATGTACCAGTTTATCCATTCTTCAGTTGATGGGCACTTAGGCTGTCTCCATCTTTTTGCTATTGTAAATAGTGCTGCTATGAACATTGGTGTGCATATATCTACTTGTGTTATGGCTCATATTTCTTGTGGGTAAATACCAAGTAGAGGGATTGCTGGATCATAAGGTATTTCTATTTCCAACCTTCTGAGGAAGCACCATTTTTATTCCAGAGTGGTTGGACCATTTTGCAATCCCATCAACAATGTAGGAGGTGTCTACGTCTCTCCACATCCTCGCCAGCACTTATTGTCCTCTACCTTTTTTTATCTTTGCTGTTATTGATGGTTGAGATGATATCTCATTGTTGTTTTGATTTGCATCTCTCTAATGGCTAGTGATCGTGAACCTTTCTTCATACGTTTGTTGGCTGCCCGGATCTCGTCCTTGGTGAAGTGTCTTCATGTCCTATGCCCCATTTTTTAATTGGGTTGTCTTTTTCTAGTAGAGGTATTATAGTTTCCTATATATTTTAGAAATGAATCCCTTGTCTGATGTGACATACCAAAATATTTTTTTCCCATTCTATGGGTTCCCTTTTTACTCTTTTGGTGAAGTCTTTTGATGCACAGAAGTTTTAATTTTTACTGTGTCCCGATCATCTACTTTGTCTACTTTTGCTTGTGTCATTTTCAAAATGTTTGGTAGTCTGTGTATTCCCTGTATTAGAGCCCTCACATTTGTAGCTATTTTTTCATTGATGACTTTCATAATTTTGGGATTCACATTTAGGTCTTTAATCCGTGCTGAGCTGGTTTTTGTATAAGGCGAGAGGTAAAGGTCTTGTTTCAATCTTTTGCATATTGCTTTCCAGTTCTGACAGCACCATGTGTTAAAAAGACTATCTCCTCCCCATGTAACATACCTAGGAACTTTGTCAAACATTAGTTGACTGTATGTGGATGGGTTAATTTCTGGATTCTCGATTCTGTTCCATTGATCAATGTATCTGCTGCACAAGACCTTTTTAAAGTGTTGAAGAGCAAAGATGTCAGCTTGAGGACTAGGGTGCCCCTTACGCAAGCCATGGTATTTTCAATAACCTCATATGCATGTGAAAGCTGGTCAGCAAATAAGGAAGACTGTAGATGAATGATGCTTTTTGAGCATCATTCTCCTCTGGTGTTGGAGGAGAATACTGAAAGTGCCATGGGCTGCCAAAAGAACAAACAGATCTGCACTGGAAGAAGTAAAGCCAGAGTGCTCCTTGGAGGCCAGGATGGCCAAACTTCATCTCTCATACTTTGGATATATTGTCAGGAGGGAGCATCGCTGGAGAAGGATATCATGTTTGGTAAGGTGGAGGGTCAGAGAAAAAGAGGAAGACCCCCAGTTGGATGGATTAACAATATGGCAGCCATCAATGGGCTCAAGCGTGGCAATAATTGTAAGGTTGGCCCAGGACCAGGCAGTGTTTCGTTCTGTAGTGCATAGGGTCGCTATGAAGTCAGTACCGACTTAATAGCACCTAACAACAACAACATTTTAAAGTTGAGGAAAGCAAGACTGGGGGAAATTAAGTAAATAATAAATTATATTTAAAAGAAATATCTTTAAAATATTTGTGTTCCTAAGTATTGAAAAGGTAGATGGTTCTTATAAATCCATTTGTTTTCCCAAACAATATGTGAATCGTTCAATCTTTAACAAATAGATACAATGCTACGAATAAAAGCTTCCATTTGAGATAACTTGTTCTTTTTGTTTTTTTGACCAATTCATCCAACTATGGTCTGTTAGGAAATAGTTTTCAATAGCAGAAGTGAAATAAACTGAACACTTAGAAAATGTGGCCATGGAGTCTTATTCAACTGGAAAAATTTGTCTCTTGACCCACAAAATAATCATATCTCTGAAAAGTATTATGAGTACTATGAAACACTAATTAAAGTATTATGAAACACTAATTAGAATTTACAACACTAAATAAATGTATAAATGTAAAAGATTTACATATACATGCTCTCTAATCTAATGTTCTTAAGCTTTCATTTCAGTTGTGGTTCTGTAGAAGAAACACTGAACTGTGAACAACAAGGAGAACAGTTCGAGCCCACAAGTCACTCAAAGGGAGAATGAGGAGGAGGCTTTCAGCTCCTATGGATATTTACAGCCTGGGAAACCCTCTGGTTGTAGTTGTTAGGTGCCATCCAGTCAGAAACCCTCTACAGAGTGACTACGAGTCAGAACCAATTCGATGGCATTTAACAACAACACAAATGAGTATGACTGAAGTTTGGCTTTTATTCTATGTTAGACACTTATTTTAGTGTTTATATATTTTTTTACAAAAGTTAAGGATGCTGTTGATTTTTGATTATTTGAGTATATTAGAAAGCATTTATTTCTTCAACTAATATTGTATCATTTGTTCCAGTTTGCAATTTCCTTTTAGAGTATACACACCCTGATTTATTTGTTTGATTTTCATCCCATACAATTTATTTGAGGTTAACTATGCTAAGGTCAGATGTTTATTATCTATTTCCTGTTGAGAAAACAAAAGTATCTAAGAGAAAACATTACTAGGGAAAATAAATCAACCATAAAAACTGAATTTTATTGGACTAAAAAAATATTCCAAATACACTTTATTGCAAGAGCTGAAAGCATTTTCTCAACCATATTAGTCTCTTCCACTTCTTAAGTGCCTGGCTCCTTCACATTATATTATCTGAGTCTTCCTATCAATAAACTGCACCTAGATAGCAATGTTGTCATCGTTAACTCCATGATGAATGTTAAAAATGCTGACTTCAATGGTTTGATTCTTTTAGAATTAATGTCCAGTAAATAAGTCTTGCAATTTTTAATCCTATTGTACTCTTTCTGACCCATAACCAACTTGTAAAATAAATAAATCAATTAACAACCCTTACGTACAATTTAGGGAAATACGACACAGTTGCCGATGAGGAGCCAAATAATTAATTACCTGACCTGTCACAATGGGTGACCTCCAGCAGTTGTCCAGAGGGACTCCACCCAGTTGACTTTCCAAGTCAATTTAATGGAAAGCTATTACTGTCTGGGGCCCTCAGGATATGAGTCATTTTAAATAGCTGAATTTTTCTGATTCCTAAGAATTTACTCTTTAAGTGCTAGAGGTTGGGAAGTTTATGAAATGAAATACTTTTTATATCTTTTAAACAGAAAACCATGCACATAATTAACCTTTCCTTAGAGGCCTGGGGTGGTCCTGGTGAACTGTGGTTTTCATAGCAGGATGTAGAGAGAACTGTTCTGAAGCAGTGGAAGAGGTCGAGTCAGAATCCAGGGATGACTTTCTGACTATGGCTTCTTAGCCATGTGACTTGGGATTCATGGGTGTGCCTGAGCTAGTTTTTTTTTTTTTTTTTTTTTTTGTAGACAATGAGGTCAATAGCACACCTCATTAGAAGTCCATATGAACAGATGAGATGGTGTGTATAAAACTGCCCACTGTCACACTTGTGGAGTCCTGGTGTGGCGCTGCGGATTAATGTGCAGGACTTAAAAGTCAGTTTGAACCACAAGGTTGCTATGGGTCGGAACCGACTCAAT
Source organism: Chrysochloris asiatica (assembly GCF_000296735.1). Lineage (NCBI taxonomy): Eukaryota > Metazoa > Chordata > Mammalia > Afrosoricida > Chrysochloridae > Chrysochloris > Chrysochloris asiatica. Next base: position 11,446,470 of record NW_006408616.1, read on the forward strand.
GGCCCTTAACAACATCACACTTGTGGCACTATATAGGTTTCATGTTTAGGGGTCAGCTGTATGACACTCAGTTCCCTATATAGCCCCAATGAACTCATGCCACACCAAAGCAGCCAGCTCTCCTCTCATAAGGATTTCTCCTCCTCTATGAAATCATTCTCTTCACTGCTGTCTATGGCCTTTGACTTGCTCCCATCAGTCAAAATAGCATTCATTATTTCTTCAACACTAACCCAATGAACACTCGTGTCATCTAGTATCCATTTGTTTCTCCTTCACTGTGGTTTCTCAGATGTGAAGGTCTAATGACCCTCTCCGTTCTGAGAATGTAAGCATGTGTTTTGTCACACTCACTCCAAATTCTGTCAATCCTTCATCATCTGAAGCAAATGATCCTCATAGGCAAGAGAGCTGTTTTTTCCAAGCCTTTTTAGATATGCTCAATATCAAATGCAATTCCAGGCAGGTATACTTTAAAAAGCCATATTCAAGGTTATAAGGTGACTCAGAATCTTGTGTGGTTCCTGTGAGGAATCCTTGTTGTTAGCAATACTGCACAGGCATGAAATACATTCTAGCTACTGGAATAATTTAGAGAGGAGGCAGCAGTTGACAGGAAAAGTGTGTTCATACTCCAAATCAGTAACAGTCATTCAAGGGGATAGTGCAGTGGGAAGTGTGTATCCTGAGTGTCCATCTCAGGAGTTTGGACAGCACAAGGATTATGTGTAGGGGAAATCACCTATTAGGAACTCTGGCTGGGGAGGTTACGGCTGTTGTTGCTAAGTGCCATTGAGTTGATTTCTGACTCATAGTGACCTGCATAGGGTTTTCATGGAGCGATTGGTGGGTTTGAAACACCAACTTTGTGATTAGCAGTCTAGTGCTTATCCTACAGTGTTATACAAAGACATCTTTTATAATCTGTCTTCAAGGAGCAGTTGGTGGGTTTGAACCACCAACTTTGTGATTAGCAATCTAGTGCTTATCCTACAGTGTCATACAAAGACATCTTTTCTAATCTCCACTGAATCTTTGAAATCTGAAATATTCATTCACAGGGTACAGAAAAAGAAAATCAGTCAAAAAATTCCTTGTGCACTTACTTATATGCATTTATGAGTAACAGGAAAATCAGAACAGCTTTGAAAAATCTGAGTTCTTGTCATTTCAATCATCATATGTAATTCAGAATGAGATCTCTAGCACTGGAACCTAGATCATACAGTTTCTACCCATTCACTGGCACATAGACATATACAAACACCTTACCAAAGTGGACTAACTTTAGCAGAAGTTAACAAATTCTTCCCTAGTTTCACTAGATTTCTTCAATGCTCTATGAAAGTTTAAACATGAACACTACCCTTCTCAATGTTAACATGGCTAAATGAACTACCCTGGCCTCTTTTCCGTGTAATAAGCAAAGAACCAGAAGTCATGCGTCCTTCCCTTGAGACCCACTCACAGAGAACAAGCCCTGGGTCAGTGAGTCTCAAGGAAGATGCATTAAGAAACGTCTGAAAAGTAGGTTAGAATGCCCAGGGACCCTAATCTTAAAGACTGTCAAGCAGTAAGTATGAGATGATACCCAGGTATGTGAATTTTTAAGCACCATTATGGATTCTGAGGACGGTGGTCTCTGGCCACAGTGTGTGAATCATTTGTTTGGGTGTTTGGATATAGGACCTATGGATGAGGCTGTATACTATGGGGTTGCATGACTCAAAATCTTCAAAGCACAGCCTTAGCACCTTTTTCAAAATTTCCTTCCTCGGAGAGTGAGTATAATTTATGGAATGGGAAGCAACAATTCATGACTCATCAATAATCTAATGCCCTCAATTATTTCAGGGAAAGAAGCATATATTTTCTCTCTACGTTTTTGTCCAATGACATTCAAAGGAACAGTTCTGGGGTGTGTGCAATGGGATCATCTCAATGCGAGGCCTACTTCCCTTGGGTTTTCTTAGTATTACCACTATATAGACTACTAGGCTCCAGGGTACTAAGGCTTAGCACTGTGATTCTCAGCTCAGCAAAACTGCTTCAGTAGGAAGAATTCAGAGTCCCTGAGTGGTGCACACCATTACCATGCTTAGATGCTAGTTGTAAGGTTGGCTGTTTGAGTCCACCCAGAATTACCACAGAAGAAAGGCTTGGCAATCAATTTCTGAAAAATCAACACCTGAAAATCCTGTGGAACACAGGTCTACTCGGACACACATGAAGAATACACTCAAAGGCAATTGGTTTCAGGGATATTGGTGGTTTAGTCATAGGATTCTCACCTTGCATGCGGGAGAAGTGGGTTCTACTCATACCCAATGCAACTCATGTGCAGCCATCTGCCTGTCACGGGACACTTGTGTGTTGCTATGATGCTGACCAGGTACCAATAAAGCTTCTAAACAAAGATAAGCTAAGAAGGTATGCCAATCTCAGCCTTTCATATGAATTCTCTTATAACCTTCATTACCCTATAAGGTGGACATTACCACCATTCTCTTGTTTACATAAAATCTACACAATATTCTATTGAAACATGTCATATTCATTTATATTCTATTGCTGTTAAGTGCTGTCAAGTCAGTTCTGACTGATAGCGACCCTGTGTAGAGCAGCTGGTGGGTTTGAACTGCCGGCCTTGCAGTTAGCAGTCTAGTGCCTATCATACCACACCACACCAGGACTCCATTCATTTATACAGGAAACCATAAATCAAGTGGGTGTAGTAGATGATGCCATGTACCATCCAGATTCTCCCTTCAATAAATGAGACATTTATTCCTCCAACTGCCAGGAATGATGGGGCTGACAGCTCACAGCTACGGTCCTTATGGGGCGCTGCCCTGAGGGAGTTGTCACACCCAAGATTACACTGTTTCCTAAGAGTTACTGGATGACAGGGGGTATAAAGGCCAAATCTCTTGCCTCATTCATGGTAAATCTACGGGGTCATCCAGTTCCAGAGCTCCCCCAAGGTCTGCTGAGGCTTCTGCTGGAACTACAGTGCTGCTAAACTTCTCCCTCCACCCACCCAATCTTGCTTCCCTGACTCCCTTCTCTGGCATTTCCTGACAAACTTCCTACGTGCAAATCTCTGCCTCAGATTCTGTATCGTGAGGGCCCTAGCTAAGACAGTTTGTGAAGTGTAAGAGTGGACAAGACAGAAATAACAGAGAAAGCTCTTTAAATATAAATTGTACAGCTTATAATATGAAATGCAGTCCACATGTCTGACTGCAATGTGATTAAATTCTGTTTTTTTTCTTAAATGTTTAATTTATTGAATTTAATGAATAAACTACCATACTTTGCACACAGACAAATACTGCAAGGGGTTTCAAAAACTTTGTGGGAAAATGGAATTAAAAGATGATGGAACTTTTCCAAGAACTTTTAGATGCCCCCTTTGTGTATGTGTGTGTATTTATATATGCCAACCTTGTGGTTCACAATCCAGGGCTTATCATACAAAGTCATTGCACTCTCCATGTGTATATGTGTATGTATGTATGTATATATATACATGTATATATATATATAAACATTACTATATATATTGCTGGACTTCTGGTGGGGTTCTGTGGGTTAATGTGCTGGGTGGAAAAGTAGGTTTGAATCACAAGGTAGATGGTCCAAGCTCACCAGTTGCTCCTTGGAAACCCTATGGTCGCTATGGATGGGAACCAACTTGATGGCACTTAACAACAACATACATATTGCTAGTGCTAAATGTAAACCTGTACACCTCATAGAAAAATGACTATTGTGGGAAATTATTCAAAACCATTATTATTACTATTGACTTGTTTTGTTTTGAAATAAGTTTTTATTGTGAATTGAGTGATGGTTTACATAGGAGAAGATCAGTTTTACACTCATTTCATTGCAACAATTGCAATCTCCTCCATGCATTATCATTCAGTATTTGCTTCTATTCCCTCTGTTTTGTTTTGTTTTATGGGGTGGGGGGATGTACACAAAAACACTTAGGAATATACAATCATTTAAAAAACCAAAGGACACATTCTACTACAAGCCTGCCTCCTGGTCACCAGCACATAAACTTTCTCTTTCCATAAATCTTGAGTCCTCAGCTGATCTCTTTCTCCATCTCTTTCTCTCTGTTTCCATCTCTGGTGTCGTTGCTTCTCTGGATAGGGTTCCACATTCTGCTCGTGCTCTTCTTCATTGATGGTCCTAGGGTCCTCTGTTCCTGAATTGTAAGATTAACTATTTCTCCTTTTTTTTTTTTTTTACAAAACTTCTGCTTTTACAGTTGTGACAGTTGCAATTAGTCATGATAACAATTATTCACTATTGAATCATAAGAATCTTATCCCCATCTCTTTTCACCAGAACCATTGAGACAAGACAAAAACTATTCAGTGAGGATTCCACCTTCGCCTGCACACTCTGAAACTAAACTCCCTCTTGAAAATTTGTAAGACAGTCATTTTGTGCCTTTATAGCCCCCCTCGCCCCCTATTTTAGATAGCTAATGTCGAAGTTGCCAGTCCCTATCACCCCTGCATACAGAGGGGATACGACTGATACTTGATGTGAAGACTCCTTCCCTCTCAGTTGGTATTTTGAGTTACTACATCCATAAGTACAGGTCAAGCTCAACAAATTGTAGCAATGTACACTGTTTCCTTTATCAAAATTGTTTTTTTATCTTTCTCTAGTCGAGATCTATTGACTAGTTTTTATTTACTGTAATCACATTCTTTTTACCTAATATTTCCTTGGAACTTTGCTAGAAAACTGTCTTAGATTTTACTTAATCATCTTGCTACCTCGTCCAAATTTTCTAAAAGGGAGTCTGAAACATTTAAATATTTTGCTTTAAGTGGAAACACTGGTTAAATTTTAACTTAAATATGTCAACACTGTTGTTGTTAAGTATATGTGGAGTTAAGTTCCAACTCATGATAACCCTGTATAGGGCTTCTGAGGCTGTAATTTTCATGGAAGCAGAAAGCCTCATGTTTCTATTGAGTGGCTTTGTAGATTTGAACCACCGACCTTGTGGTCAGCATTCCAGTGCTTATCCTACAGTGCCACCAGCCCTCCATGTCAACATTAAGGTCTACCAATTGATCCAATGCTGAAATCAGCAAAAACAATACCGAGAATAAGAATATTTATTTTAAATAAATAAGTTATTTGTTTTTACCCTAAGGAGCCCAGGTGATGTAGTGCATTAAGTGTTCGCCTGCATACTGCAAGGTGGGTGATTCAAACCCACCAGTTACTCCATGGAAGAAAGATAAGTCTGTTTGCTCTTGTAAAGATTTACGTCTTGGGATCCCTATGGATCAGTTCCACTCTGTCCTATACATACAGAGAGTGTTATGACTCTAGAGGAAAAGTACTGGTCTACAAACCACAAGCTGGTGGTTCAAGCCTACCAGCCACTCTGTGGAAGAAAATGAGGCTTTCTGCTCCTACAAAGTTTTATAGCCTTAGAAACATTTTAAGTGCTGTGGAGTCGGTTCTGACTCACAGAGACCCCGTATAGGGGTTCAGAGACTTTAAATCTTCGCAGGAGACTTTACGTCTTTCTCCCATGGAATGCATGGTGGTTTCAAACAGTGTACCCTGTTGTTTGCAGTCTAGTGCTTATTGAATGGAGTCACTGAGCTCCTTATCTCATTGCTGTTAAGTGCCACAGAGTTGGTTCCAACTAATAGCGACTCTGCATAGGGTTTCCAAGGAGTAGCTGTTGGGTTTGAACTGCTGACCTTGTGGTTTGCAGTCCAGTGCTGATCCTACAGTGCCACACCACAAAGTTGGCGTTTTATCCTCACTGGCTGCTCCCTGGAAACCCTATACAGGGTTGCTATGAGTTGGAACCAATTCAATGGTACTTAACCAACCAACCAAATATACTTAACTGCTGCCGAGTTGGTTCTGACTCACAGTGTTACTATATTGGGTTTCCAAGGAGCCACTGACCAATTCTTTTTGGTATAGTATGTATTCCTTTTATCTTCTTTTGGGGTTTCTTATGTCCTTCAATATTTTATCCATAGAATTATTCAATATTTCAACTCAAGGCTTGATTTTTCTCTTCAGTTATTTCAGCTTGAGAAATGTTGAATGTGTTCTTCCTTTTGGTTTTTCTAACTCAAGGTTTTTGCACACTTCACCATAATACTTCACTTTGTCTTCTTGAACTGCCCTGGAAGAATTGTGATCAGTATTTTTACTTCGTCATTTCTTACATTTGCTTTAGCTCCTCTACATCCAAGAGCAAGTTCCAGAGTCTCTTCTGACATCTACTGGGCTATTTTAATTCTCTCCTGTCTTATTAATGACCTTTAGCTTCATGTGTGATGTCCCTGATGTCATACTACAACTCACCTGGTCTTTGATTATTAGTGTTCAATGCATCAAATGCACTCTCAAGATTGTTTTAAATTCAGGTGGGATATACTCAGAGGAATACTTTAGCTCTCTAGGACTTGTTTTATTTTTTTTCAGCTTCAAATTGAACTTGCAAATAAGCAACTGGTAATGTGTTAAGCAGTTGGGCAATGGTCTTGTTCTTAATGATGATACTGAGCTGTTTCATTGTGTCTTTCCACAGATACATTCAATATGATCCTGGTGAACTTCACACATAGGCTCACTGAATATGTTATTGATAAAAGGTATTTCCAATGAAAAGTTTTCGGACTTGAAAAATTCTGTAATGTGATCTTTGGTGTCATTTCTATCACCAAGGCCATATTTTCTGACTACTAAACCTTCTTTGTAATTTTCACATTCTAATCATCAGGAAATATTTATGTTAAGTATGACAGGGTTAATATAGATAAGGGAGGCATGCACTGAAATGACATATAAGCATATGGTGAGAACATAGTGACAATTTAATTTCATCAATAAGAAGAAACAATAGAAAAGAGCATGGTCAGGCATGCCACCTCTCTTTTAAAACCATTCCATTTTCTCTCAAATTTTCTATTTAAAGCATCAGTAACAGACATATTAGGAGTAGACAATGCCACTGTGAGGGTCCCATTGCTGCTTAAGCCCATTTGTCCCCTCAGGATAGAGTTATGTATCTCCTATTTGATTTCAGAAGAAAAACTAACACAGCATGATGATATGGCATTATTGAGAAAGTGACTCCATTTTAGTTGATTTCATATATATTTCCCACTGAAACCCTATTTGGAAAGAAAATAGCTGTTTAGGTGACTGAGGACCACAGCCCTTTTTATCAGGAAGGAATTCTGCACACGGTTGATATTCAAACACCTGGGCACCTCAGAATACTGGGTGTAGCAGGGCTTTATGGGAGTAGGGTGGGAGAAGGGGGCTTCTAAGTGAGCAAATGTTCAATGGAATGCGGGACCATTTGCTGCTAACAATGGAAACACCTTTCTGACTCATCTGGGGAAAGGCAATCTTTATTCTCATACTCAGATGCAGGGTTCCTGATGAACAGCTCATTTTAAGCAATGAGTAACTGAATCATGCAAACTTTAAACAGTAGAAGATGAAAATCAGATTCCACGACACTCTCACCTACAGTGAAAACTTTTTTAAAAGACTCTTCTTAATTGTGTTACCAGACTTCCAGATGTTCTCTATTCCCTGCTAAACATATTGGCAGACATCCACAACCTAATATAATAAATTTTCTCTATAAGCCTGGGCCCTTTTCTTCCCTGGATTGAGTTGCGTGATTGCTAAGAGACAGTTGTGTTTACTAACAAATTTATTCTAGTTGTACTGTTTTCATCACAAGTATATAATAAAATTACATATTTTGCAAATGGATACAATATGAGTATGAAAAAGAGTTGTCGTTCCTATAAAACCTAAGCAAATACTTGGTAAACACACAAAAAAGTAGCTAAAAAACTGTTCTTAAACTAGCTGTGAATGAGATCCCTGTAAAACACTCAAAACCACACACAAAACCTACTGCCATCAAGTCAATTCTGAGTCATGGAGACCCTATAGGACATAGAAGAACTCCTTAGGGTTTTGGAGACAGTACATTTTTATCGGAGTAGATACAGACTCATCTTTCTCCTGTGGAGTGGCTGGTGGGCTTGAACTATGACCCTGCAGTAGCAACCAAATGCTTAACTCATAGTGCCACCAATGCTTCTTTGTAAAAGACTAGGGAAGCAAAATCAGAAAAATTTCAGATAGCCAACTCAAATTCCCTTGTAAGTACCTTTATGAATTTATTCCTCCTTGAAATAGTAATTCTGATAATCAAAGCATTGTACTTGTGGATGTGTTATTTTTTTGTAGATACTAATCAGAAGACTCTTACTCAATGAAAAGAATTGGTGTGACATTGGAAAACTGGTGAATAAATGTGCCAGTGAAATTTTATGCTGAAATCAAATACTCAAGGATTGCAAACAATTCAATTCATGATTCCCCACTAGTTTTGTTTTGTTTTAGAACAAAACAGGTATATTTGGTTTTGTCTACCTGATACAGCAGATAATGTGGTATGGATGGATGGTATGAATGACAAATAATACAAATATATCTGATTTGAAATAAACAAAAATGGTTACACAGCTCAGTGGGTCACTTGTAAAAACTCTTGCCTGTCTACATTGGTGGTGGAAGTGTGCCTTGGAGTCAGTTCTGCCTCTCAGTGACCCTGCATAGGGTTTCTGAGACTGTAAATCTTTATGGGAGCAGAAAGTCTCATCTTTCCCCTCTGGATCACAAGCACCCTTCTTTTTTGACATGTATTTGGAGATAAGTAGGAAGTCACTACTTGTTTTTTTCAAAAAGACAGATCCTCCCCTTAAGTCCTCATTATAGAAGAGTAAACAATGCAAAGGAATCCAGCATTAGCAGTTGTCATCCATATTTATGTCACCTGTGTACTCTGAGATCAAGCACACATACCTGCCAATATACACCTGGGAAGGGTTACATTTGAGTTCTTGGCAGGCAGGACTGAAGAAAAATTTGGAACAAGTTTTACATCCTGTTTCGAAAAAAGTCACTAGTATTCCCTCAAGTAACAGGTTACAACAGAAAGATATTTACTGCCTGGAAGTTATCCTTCTCACTTGGTTCATTTTTAGTTTTTATATGTGATTTACATAGTTGTTTGACTCATTTGCTTATACTACAGTCCTACCATAAAGCATTAGAAGACAATACACTCATTATTCCTTCAACATCTGCATTTTATCAAGTTTTACATATACTCTACTACATTCCCAGTATGTCAGCAGTCCTTGAATATTAAAACAAACATAAATTAGTAACTCTTCTAAAAATGCACATGTTTATAACTACAATCATACTGGATGGAAACAGAGACAGTGAGCGGATGAAAAAATGAATTTATGTGCAGGGAATGTCGTTCAAATCTTTGGATTTAAAACCAACTTCACCAGAGAATCTGGCTATATGGAATTTCCAGAAAACTTCCTTTGTACCCCCAAATGGATGAGAAAATTCCCAACGCTAAGTTTTGAAATCTATATTAATGAGATGTCAAAAGTGAAGATCAAGCAGTTGGAAGGAGAAGAATGGGTGTGTCTTGCATTTACCTGGAGTTTTTTAGCATAGCCTTTTCAGCTGTTGGTCTATCAGTAAAAATCACTGAAGTACCAAGAGTTCTTTGAAGAATAGGGGCTAAAAAAGTACTAAACATGTACTGTCTGTATTAGTAACAGGTAATACATGTCTAGGAACATTTTTTAAACAGTAAAATAACTCCTAGATCTCTCTCTCTCTTCAACATTAAGTGTGGCAGAATTAAAAAGAAGAAGAAAAAAGGGCAAGCAGATACAGTGACAAAAGAATATCACAAAGTAGAAAACATTAACGAATTCAGTTTTATAGTTCAACAGTATCCCGTAAGGCTAGAAAACCCATTTACTTTGAAAGCCCTAATAACATATCACTCTTATTTATAAACTACCTATTTATCATATAACCACTTGTTGAATCACTTTTCTCTCCATGTACTAAAGAATCTCACATATAGCCTTTAAGCATTTTGCATTTCTTTGCCAATCTCGTAGATGTGTAGCTTGTTCCAGTTGTTTTGGTTTGAATAGCTGAAAGCTGCAGATGCAAGGCCTTGAATGTGGTGTTTGACATTGTTTGATAGTTTTCACTAGTTGTTGTCTGGTACTCATTTTATAGATGGGTTGCAACTCAATGTAAAGAAAACAAAAATCCTCACAAGTGGACCAACGGACAACATTCAATGTTGAAAATGGAGAAAAGACTGAAGTTGTCAAAGATTTCATTTTGCTTGGATCAACCATCAACACTCATGGAAGCAGCAGTCAAGAAATTAAAAGATGCATTGCATTAGACAAATCTGCTGCATAAGACTTCTTTAAAATGCTGAAGAGCAAAGATGTCAGTTTGAGGACTAAGGTGCACCTGACCCAAGCCATTGTATTTTCAGTAACTTCATTTGCATGCAAAGGTTGGACAGTGAATAAGCAAGACCACAGAAAACTGATGCATTTGAGTTATGATGTTGGAGGTGAATATTACAAGTATGATAGACTGCCAAAAGTGCAGACAGATCTGTGTTGGAAGAAGGGCAGCCAGAGTGCTCTTCGGAAGCCAGGATGCCAGACTTCATCTCTCATACTTCCCACATGTTGTCACGAGGGACCAGTCACTGGAGAATGATATCATATTTTGTAAAGTGGAGGGTCAGAGAAAAAGAGGAAGACCCCCAACGAGATGGATTGACACAGTGCTGGCAGCATTGGGTTCAGGGGTAGCAACAATTGTGAGGTTGGCCCAGGACTGGGCAGTGTCTTGTTCTGTTGTGTACAGGATTGCTATGAGTCAGTACCAACTCGATGGCACCTAACAACAACATAATCCTAATGTGATGGCTGGAACTGTGGTTGCCTTGGCAGGGCCGGACAAAATGATTTTGCAGGTCTTAAACAGATTGTTTACCACCCGTTGTATAGGAGCTGATGAGTTTAAATTGCTGACCTTGCAATTCAAACCAACCTTGACCTCCAGTGTTTATCCTCCATGGCCACACGAGGATTCCTGGATGTCAACAGAGCTAAATGTAATTGTGAAAACTTGGAACTATCATAGAAGCAGGAGAGGGGGATCTCACTACCATTAAAGTACTAGAACCAGGACAGCATGTCCTTGGAACCTTGAGATCCCTGCACGTTGAACCTCTTCGATCCAGGGACAGAAAACTGTGACATCACAGGAGTGGCAGAAAAGTAGCAGCAGAAAGAACAAGAACCAGAGCACAAGACAGAGCACAGGGCTAAAAGTCTATGGAGCAAGAAAAGTTGTGTGGCTTTGGGCAGGAAGCTTGCTTGTAGAATGGAATGCCTCCAGGTAATGAAGTGGGGAAGCTAAGTTTACTGACCCATGGACATAGAGCTGAGTGCCTTCAGGCTGAGGCTTATGGTGGAGTGGCATTTCCTATGGGCATTTATTAGCAGCTGACTGCAACAACTGTGCCTGAGCATTTTCTGATCCTGTTCATTTCCCTAATAGACCCCATAACTGAGAGTATGATGTTTGAGTTCCATGTGGCAACTGCGATGAATTATCAAACCAAGTATGAGTCAAGAGTGCTGTGGGAGGATGATTTGTCATCACAATTTTAACAGTTTTATAGTTAACAATTTATACATACTTTGTTTCATCTCTTTGACTGTATTCCTCTCAGTGTAATATCACTTATTCCAAGTTTCCCCTATGATTCCTGCTTCCATTCCTCCTTCTTTCCTAATCCATCTGAACTTTTTGTCCTTGGGTAAAAGCTATTTTGATCTTAAATAGTTGATTATTAAGGTATGTGTACCTCACTAATGTTACTGTTCCTTTAATCAACCAGTCAACCACAGGCCCAATGCACATTAACAACATCTTTAGCACTTTATTCAAATAGGGTCACAATTGATATTTGGGATTACTGAATGAGGCATTCCATGGATGTTTTTGTGTAAGAAGAGCCGAGGTGTTGTATAGTCTTTGGACTTTCTATTTCTACTTTGATCACCTAAGGTGGAATGGTAGAAACTTTCCCAGAGTACAGACTGAGTCTGAAAGCTGTAGAGGCATATGGCAAATCCATCATTGTTTTTGAATTCTCCAATATATATAATTCCAATAGGTATATACCCACAATAGGTAGAATTATGAACTGTCCCCTCAGGAAAGCAAAGCTAACACTGTGTTTGCTGTGGATTTAAGGAAGGGTGCTGATACTGTTCTATGGTGATGTGTGTCTTACACTGAATACATATCCTTAGCTGCAGCATTTTTACAAAGGAGCTTTTCTCTGCATTACAGAAATATCATAAAAGAGCTAAACCAAAATGAGGGTAAGTCTGTGGTACTTCCGTATTATTTTAAAATAAAATATGAAATTTCAAGAAAATAAAAGGTTCACATCATATATAATTGCCAAGTTAATGTAGTTTTCTATTTAAAATTGTAAAACTAGCCAAAGAGAGATTAGTATAGATACAACTCTAATGACTAATTTCACTACTGCCTTTGGGACTATACAATCATTGCAATAGTAATGGATAATTGTTGGAATTGATTTCAGCGAATAGTCACCTTTCACCCCATATTTCCCTAATCACTCTCATTATGCTGTGTGCAAACATGGAAAGCATTAGACACATTGGAGTTGAAGTAGGGGTGGAGCCGTGGGGAGGGAGAGGAATTCCTGTCTCAGCAAAGTTCACAAAGAAACAACAATATAAAAATAAGGACAATCTTCCAATCACTTAGGATAATCAATCATCAAAAATAATGAATAGTTTCAGTACCTTTCCTTTTCTCTCTAATATTGACAAAGAGTGCCAATAAAAACAAAACAAAAACCCCACGTCCATTGAGAGTTCACAAAAAGGCCACCACACAAAAAAGATGACACTTTAAAGCAGCAAGTATTTTGAGCCTGGTCTGAGAGAATAGCACATTTCACTAATCACTATGCAGTACACTTATAGCTTTGCCAACCCCCACCCCACCCCCTCTGCCTCCCACTATTTCTCCAAGTGTATGTGTTTTTTCCAGGAACATAGTTACGGATTTAAACATTTATTTTGATTGCTTCACTAGAAAGAAGCAGGAAGCATCCAACCAGCCACTATAATTTGCAAAACCTACTGCCAGTAAATTTTGCTTAATTTATACCTTTGTCCCAAGTTGTGTCTTTAGGTCTGCCTTGCTTAACTGTTTGAACTTGACAGAAAATAGTCTGCTATAATGAAATAAACCAAACATAAATACTGCTATAATTTCTTACAGCCTATATTTTTCAGGTCAACTTGCTCTTCTTTTTTTCCTCTTCAAGAATGCCATCTATGGACAAATATTGTATAATACCACTATTGTAATAATTCAACAAAAGTTTTTCATAGTAAAAGAAACAGTCTTTGATGGTTACTAGCAGCAGGGGTCGGAGGAGGCAAGGTAAGTTAACCGGCTAGAGGATATATGAATTGTTGAATGGAAAATGACCTGCTCTGTAACTTCCATCCAATTCATAATAAAAAGGTGCCACCTAAAGTCAGTAAACATTAATCAGTCATTAAAGCCAAAGTATACCCTAAATGCACCTTTGAAAGAACATCTCTTTTTAAAAATGGCATTTCCTTACTGAAAAAGTAGACATGTCTATTGTGGAACATCTGGAACATACAAGAAAATATTAAGAAAAAATTGAAGACTGACCATAATCTTATTCACCGGCATATGCACTGTAAACATTGTAATACACATTCTCCTAACTAAAAAATGCATTTCCTTAATCTTAAAAATTAACTGCTACTCCTCAATAAAAATTCTTATTTCTCAACTTAAAAACCTGTTGTAATTTTTCATTTGTGGACTTACATTTCTTGCCATCTTTGGGAAAGTTCTAATAGCTAACTTGGTGAGTATGGTTTCATATTTTTACCATACTGAGTATTACCTTAACGTATAAACAACTGTGACTGATGAATAATACACTTAGGCAGAACATTGGTTCAAAGGATAATTTTCAAGATCACATCAGTTAAAAATGATGCCAAAGTAAGTTTACTGATTGGAGTGTTAGTGAAATACATGTTGGATTGGTTATGTATCTTAAGCATTTCCAAAAGGAATAATATCAGAAAATTCAACAAAAGCATGCCAATCTGAAGAGTATGGAAACCTCTTATAAAAGGGTTTTGTGAGTATCATGGCATTCAGTTCTGCAAGGGGAGGATTCACTTACTTGATCTTGCCCACATATGGAGATTCTGAGACTATGCTTACTTATTATGTCTCCACAGACTCCAGAATAAATATATTTATTGTCTGCAACCTCATAGAGAAGAGCATCTTAAAGATCAGAGTCCGTTGCTCTGTCAAGAGGAAGAAGCAAATCCACCACACACTGGGAGATGGTGAGTGAAATAAACGATTTGAAATGCACAGCAGCCAGCACTAGATATCTGCTTACTTGAGTGCCGTTCTGTAGTGGTAGATGGCTTCCCTGTTCCGACCTTGGTCCTTCAGGAAATTGGCATAGTTGTAGTGGACCTTGGCATTGAGAGGCAAAGTTTGAACTCCAGACCTAAAATTGATAATTCAAGGGGGAAAAAAAAGCAACAAAGAGTGCTGTTTAGGAAGGTGGCCCATTTCCTTCACAGTTTACTCACAGTCTCATACACCTGTATTTTAAATGATCTATTTTATACATCTAATGCAGAGCTTCCAAAATTGGTGAGTTATTAAACAGGCTTCTGTGAAAAATGATGAAGGCAGGAATGCACACTAAACAAACATGCTAACTGCATAAGAACAACAACAGAAAAATGCCTTTAGCGTGGAAACATATGGGGCTTTGTACATGCCAGGAGACACAGACAGAACTTTGGCTAGGCTATGACATCTTGCTTGAGGCATCTTCCAAAAGGATGCAATTATAGACCTGACACCGCAATGAGCAACACAGAAAACACACAACTGTCCAATTAACAGGCAGAACTGGCTTTCTTAACTCAAGGTGCAGCTGGTAGAAGATGCAGTGATGATAGGACCACACTGCTGCAATGTTAGCCCTGCAAAGGATGAGTGCAAGAGCAGCTCCTAATGGCAATAGCAGCAGGAGACAACTTTCTTCCTTTCATGTATAATGCAGGGGCTGGCTTCTTAAATATGGAGACTTGATGAAATAGCTTAAATTGATCTCAGTGAGCAAAATATAAAGAAACCAAAGGAAAACAAGATAAAGGGTTTTCATAAAATAAGAGTAACAAGTAACTATGAACTCCCAGTGTGGCACTGTAGGATAAGCAGAGGAATGCGAACCACAAGATCTAAGGTTCAAACCTACCAGCTACTTACTGGAAACGCTATACAGTGTCACTATGAGTTGGAATTGACTCAATGGTACTTAACAACAAATACCTTGTCTATAAAACAAGAGATGAAATATGCCCCTTTATTATGTGCCTTCTTTCCTTTTATTCTTTCCAACCATTCAATTTCCATCAATATTACCCATGGCTGTTGAGTTGATTCCAACTCTTACCAATCCTACAGGATGGAGTAGAAGTGCTTCATGGAGTATCAGAGGCTGTAAATCGTTATAGAAGCAGATTGCCTCATCTTTTCCCTATGGAGCAGTTGGCGGGCTTGAACCATATGCCTTTTAGTTATTAGTCCAATGTTTAAACCACTGCATTGCCAGGCTTCTTCCTTCAATATTGAAACTCATGAAATTGGTTTATGTGAACAACATTCTCCCATCTCCCTATCCACCTTCAAAATTACTGCTTCCTCATTGGTTTGCTCAGTTCTTAGGGGCACCAGCATTGAAGAAAAACACGTTCTAGAAAGTTTCTTAATTATACAATTATGATGGGTGGTAAAGTCAGGCTTGACTGAAATAATTATCATATGCTTGGCCCTAGTATAATTTAGAGTGAATGAAAGGAAAATAAAAGGGAAAAGTTACGTGGGGCTGAATAGAATCATTAAAAAAGAAATATATTCTAGAAGTGAGATAGTTTGATCAGATTACTTTGCAAGCATTTCTCTGAACAGAAGTAAATGATATCAACATTCATTATCTATTAAAGGCCTCTCTGGTGTCAACCACTATGTCAGATGTTACAGACATAAGATAGTCATAGAATTTCTACACCCAAGAAGCTTATAGGGGAGAAGGTACCATGGATGGTTAGGAAAGATGGGTGATTATAAAGCAATTGTTTGTTCAGTTGTACACACTTATATTTAGCAGTAAGTAGAATGATGTGAGAAGCAAGGGAGGCAGTGGCAGCAAAGCTGAGACTTTAAGGATAAACAGTACATTAGCCTCTAGTGAAAGAGGGAGGAGGATGTTGTCAGCAGAGAACCGAGCAAATAAGGAATGTGGGACTGCTGAAGATTTGAAAGATCTGTTGAACCATAGAAGGTTAGATCCAAGAGTGAAGAGATCCTGAAAGGGCCTTGTGAGTCACATTAAAAAATGGGTTTTATTTTAAGAAGCATGGGGAGTTAGTGGAAGGTTTTTAAACAGAAAAGTAAGACTAACAGTCTACCACTACAGACAGATAGCCTGACTGTAGTGTGGAACTGGACTGAAAGGAGGAAAGGCTGGAGGCATGGAGACTATATGGAGCTGGGGATTGTTGTTGTAGCTGAAGAAACAGAGGCAAAAGTAGAGAGAGAAAGGCAAAGACAGAGAAGACAAAGAGAGAGAGATGCTGGCCAGAACTTGAGTAGTGGGTATAGGGAGAAGTGGAAAACTTCAGAAGCTATTCAGGAAGCAAACAGGACTTGGTTACAGATGATTCTTTGCAGAACAACCCTGAATGCACAGTAAATTCAGATAGTTCCTTTCTTCCTTCATTTAAAAAAAAACACATGTGAGATGGTCTACAAAGATAAATCATTATGAAAGGTTTATAAAGTGATCAAGGTAAAGGTAGATCATGAGACCATCTAATAACAGTTATGGCATTTATATATAACACACAGATTTTTTATTCCTTTAGCTCGTGCCCATGATTTTCCCCTGGAAAAATGCCTGGGCAGCATTACCAATCATCTTTGACAACCCTAAAATAATCCTGTAATCAAATACATTTTCTTCACATTTTAATGTTAATGAAATCAGGATTTTTGTATATATTTAATACAGCATTCCATTTTCTTCTTTTTAAAATTTCCTCCAAATTGCTTTCAATCAGTACTGCATTTTACAACTGATGAAGACTTAGAGCTGAGGAAATACGATAGCTGTGAAATGTATTTCCACATAAAGTAACAAGTTGGACTGCTGCACAAGGTTATTGAATATATAAAGAAATGATATATTGGAGATTTCCGACCAAAAGTGATTTTAAGTATTGTTGCTTAAGACAGTTGTTCTGACAGTAATGATATAGCTGGACCAGTTGCCTTTTCCGGACATTCCTAGCTCATGACAGTAAAATGCATCTGTTGAATAATTGGAGAATGACTTCCTTCCTTCTTGAAAGGCTTTGGGTCTTTCATCAGACACTGGGTTGTCTAGTCACCACTCCTCCTTGATGCAGCAGGCATGTGAGACCAGCAATGGAGACTGGCCACACACCACAATACTAACTTCTTCATAGCAGTATGATAGGTAAGCTATTAAAATCAATCAATCAATCAATCTGTGGTTTTGAACTTATCACCACTACATTTCCAAAATGTGCAAATGAAAAATAGTTCAGTACTCTAATGCAGCCAAGACAATGAATTATCAAGTTCACAGCATACATTTGGATAGCAGCTGGCCTCCCCTTACTGATAAGTTTTATCGGAAGTCACAATTTTTCAAGCTACCAAAGACAGTGTTTTTTGTTTTTGTTTTTTAAATAAATGCAGATATAAATAAATATCCCACAAGATCAAGAAATAAACTCAGAAAGGTTAAATATCTTACTCAAAAGGGTCATCAAAGTCTACACTTTAAGCCATGAGGAAAGTCATGAGACACTAATCAGGACTAAAGACCAAATGCCACCAAGTGGCTGCTGCTGACCAATGACTGACAACCTGGAGGGCATGCCCCTAAAGGACCTACAGAGGGTAACCCCAAAGCACTGCAGGTTATATAACACAGGACTTGGGAGGATCAGTTTAATCATTTGTTGCTGCCTCACAGCATCACATGCAAAGACCACACAGCAGATAGTGGCAGGGATGGGATTCCAAGGAGTTTGGTTTTGGACTCTCTGCTCCCTCACCTGGTTGAAGGTGATGGTACGAGGAAAGCAAGGAAACAGATAGATTTGAGGGTTTATTTGGAATCAGACCTCCTGGATCTTCTGTTGATTAAATGGGGGAGGGAGTTAGATGATAAGAGAGATGAAGGTGTTTAAGATGAGAACGTAGGTTCTGGGCAATTGTACTTTAAAATACTACCTCTTTCAGATAACCTATTTTGTTCTTATTTAATTTAAAGGTAATATTAAAAGGGAATTCTATACAAAGTATTAAAATCTGTTGGGGATGCCTATGAGGGAGTTCTACATGTTCATGGGAAAATTCCATTACTTTTTAATTCAAAATTTCCAAGAACTTCTTGAGGCTCTTCTTGCACTTGCGTAAGAGCCATATAATCTCTGCTGACATTTTTTGTTGAAATAACAGCTCCTCTGTTGTTGCTAAGGAACACTGGTCACATGGTGGGCTAAGCGCTGGGCTGTTAACTGAAAGGTTGGTAGTTCAAACCCACCAGTCCCACTTTGGAAGAAAGATAAGGTAGTCTGCTTCCGTAAAGATTTATAGTCCCCCCACCCCCCACAATCCTATGGGATCATTTTACTTTGTCCTATAGGGTCACTGGTGTGGTGCTGCAGGATAATGCACTGGACTGCAAGGTCAGTTTGAGCCACAAGGTCAGTGGTTCAAACCCATGAGTCACTCCTCAGAAACCCTGTACAGCAGGGTCACTATGAATCAGAACATCTAACACCACCACCACCACCACAGGGTCACTATGAGTTGGAAATTACTAGACAACAGTGGTTTTGGTTTTTGTTTTCTTGTTAGATGCTACCAAAATGATTCCATCTCATAGCAACCCATGTTTTATGGAACAGAACTGCCCCCGTGGGGTTTACTTTGCTGTTAACTTTATGGCAGCAAATTGCCAGGTCTTTCTCCTATAAAGCACTAGGTGGGTTTGAACCTCAGACCGTTCTGTTAGCAGCCAACCATTTATCTTGTGCTACCAGGGCTCCTTGTTGTTGTTGCTGTTAAGTGCTATTGAGTCAATTCTCACTCATAACCACCCTGTACAGGTTTTCCAAGGAGCAGCTGGTGGGTTGAAACTGCTGATTTGCAGTTAGCAGACCAGTGCTAATCCTATAGCACGTCAGGGCTCCTTTGTTAGTGTTGTTAAGTGCTGTTGAGTCCATTTGTACTCAAAGCGACCCTGTCACAGGGTTTCCAAGGAGCAGCTGGTGGATTTGAACCTGTAATCTCGCTGTTAGCAGTCCATGATTATTTTACAGTACCAAACCAGGGCTTCTTATGACCTAGCAAAGACTATCCAATAAAATGCAGTGGCTGGGAGCTTAAGGAACATTCTAGAGGAAAGAGCTGGCAGGGAGTGTGGGAGCAAGAAGCCAACCCAACCCAGAGGAAACCGATCTGAAAGCCGCAGACAGCAAATCTACACAAGGCTGCTTTGATGATTTAAAAGGTATTGAAATTAGCTAGAATTTAACAATAATGTTTTAAAAGGATATTACCCAAGGAGGATTAAAATATTAGTCACAGGGCTAAGAGTTGGCTGAGAGCAATAGTAAGGACTTTTAAACATAAACCTAACCCCTATCCAGGAAAGTTTCTGACTGTTCTAGCCAGGACTATATAGTGAATAGTAACAGGTAGGTTTTAAATATACTTTTATTTCAGCACAGATAAAATGGCATTTTACTGGAATTGATCCTTCCCTCTGTGTGATCAGCAGTTACTGTCATTTCTGTTTCACCAGAGGAATAGACAATTTGGACTGTGGAGACACAGTCCTTGCTGAGGTCAGAGTATTGTTCTGTGATGGCAAGAAGAAGTAATAATATTCCTAACAGGCAAGCAGAAGTGGGTGGAGTAACCAAAATTGTAAAAACACACTGCTTTTTCCATTGTTGCTTTTGACCTTTACTCTCTCTGTGTGATATGTTTCTGTTGTTTTTCCAGTCTCTCATTTTACAATGAACAGTTCACGGAAAAAAAAAAAAAAGTCTGGCCAAAGACAAAATTTTCCACGTAATTGTAGCTTGCAAGGTTACTCTTCCCTCCAGGGCCAGTCTCCCTAGTTTGATTTCTTGATGCGCTAATTAAGTAATTCCAATTGTTTTAGTAGAAAATCCTCAACTCTGTATACATTTATTCCACAAAGAAATGTAGTGTTCCTAAACTATCTTGCTGGATCTCAAATCTTATTAATAATCACACTGATGATTATAAATTCCACTCTCCTTTTCAAGTCTAGGTTTTAATTCATGCAAGTCACATTCCAAACTCACACCTAGTATTTTCAGAAGACTTGAGATATCACAGAAACAAACAAAACACCACTTCTAGTTGTTGTGTCATCTACACTAAAACTATTGTAATTTTCTCTTAATATTTTGAAGCAGATATTAGAGAAATTGGCAGCCAGCTTTCAGTACAAAACTGAATTAAATTACTGATGAATCTCAGTTTGGCTAGCTCTCGGTTTGGGCCATTATGGTTAATTTGGGTTTTTCTTATCCTTTCAGCTAATAAAAATGAAAACACTTAAAAAAAAAAAAAAGTATGTTAACAGGAAAAGGAAGAAGAATGTGAGGTACTCCTGAATTTTAAATACTTAAAAACTAATATTTTATCATATTTTCAGTGGAAAGGTACACAGCAAAACCGGTTCTCACTCAACAATTTCTGAGCATATTGTTCAGTGGTACCGGGTGCACCACCCTTCACATCGCATAGACATTCTCATTATTTCTAGTCTGGGTATTCCGTTACCATTAACCTAGTTTCAGAATCTACCCCCATTCACACTTTAGAGAATTTGTTGACCTTATTTTTTTTTTTTTAAAGAGCGCCGTCCTTAAGAGTGATATTTATAACTTTATGGGAGAACCTACTATTTAGCTAAAAGTGATATGAGGAGGTAGTTTCATTTAAAGACTTAAGACTATCTCAGGGCAATAGTTTCAAAAATTCCACTAGTCTCCAGGGGTCCATTAAATCTGGAACTTTTGAAAATTTGAAGTTCTGTTCTACATTTCTCTCCCCTTCTATCAGGCTTCATCCTGATCATTAACAATGAACCCTGTCTTGATCTGAACTTTGACTATGCTACATTTATAATGGCCTATTCTGAATGCTCATTTTGAATCATGCATTAGAATAAGTACAGGATCTCCATCATCACCAATAATCTTTTTAATAAGCAACCAGAGAGGTAGTATTATTATATATCTTATTTTATAAATGAGGAATCTGGAGCTCTGAGAAATTAAGACTTTTTTTTTAAACTTACCCACTGAGTTTTGAACAAAGGTCAGTATATATTCAAAATAAGTAGCTGAGTTTTGAACAAAGGTCAGTATATATTCAAAATAATACCTAAAGTTGATCACTGTTTGATGCTAAATCAAAAAGATAGCACAAAATACTAGTAACATTTAGAATTTCATGATCATAATATTGATATCAACAAATGGCAGGTGACATTCTGAACCACAGCCATGCCCATTTTTTGATGTCTTGTTTATGACTATACTCCATATGCCATCAAAGTTGAAAATAAGTGTCAGAGACTTTATGCCCCGCAAAGCCTAAACTGTTTACTTGCCTGTCCTTTACAAAAAGGTTGCCAACTCCTGGTTTACAATTTCTGCCCTGAGAGATCTGCTGACCTCTGAACTCAGTAGTTGAGAGAGGAGGAGACAGAATGGTTTTTCCTGCAGAGGTGGAGAATGATTTAAACCACAAGTTCTTTATCTGTGGTCCAACAATCACTTTAACAATTCATCGAAGATATTTTGATAGAGCTTGAACAGGATACAGAAGACCATATTCATATTATTTTGCTTTCCAGATATTTTGAAGATTGTGGGAGATAGTTTATCCATTTATGCTACTACAGTATTGTTTACTCTAAGCAAACATGAAGTTCCTGGGCTATTACTAGTCCTAGCCAGAACTATGCAATTATCCTGCTTCCACATTAGGATGTAAGAACAGTTTCTTGTTATAAAAATATACTTTGAAGCTATGATTATGAACCTCTCGCTGTTTATACGGAGCCTTGTTTAGGTTAAGGAAGATAAACTGCAAAATCGGTGTGGCAAAGTTTACGTATCCTTTGGCTTTTACATCAGATTTGTGTTCACATTTGGGATCTTTACCTTTAGAGATATTTTAGTATTCAGTATGGGCAGATTACAACTTCTTTAGGACTTGGATTTGACACACATGCTGGATTTTTGTGCTTCTTGAGGGATATAGGCTGCTGCCAATAAAAGCACAAAGGTAAAGCTGTGAGGGGACTCTGTATCCAGGTCTCCTAAAAATACTTTAGATAGTGGGATCCTTTTTGTGAGAGTAGACTCATCTTAAAAGGGTGGAACTGGATTGAAATTTGCATTTTCTCCATGGCAAAGGCCTGTCCTAAGATATCCTTAATTGCATTGGATTATATTGCCTGGGAAACTCACCCATCTAATTAGGGAGACCTCAGTGGGTCATGTCCTAGGAATGGTGATAAGTTTATAGTTTAGGAGAAAGGAGAAAAGTGAAACCTTGGCGAAGAACATCATCTACACTAAAACTATCGTAATTTTCTCTTAATATTTTGAAGCAGATATTAGAGAAATTGGCAGCCAGCTTTCAGTACAAAACTGAATTAAATTACTGATGAATCTCAGTTAGGCTAGCTCTCGGTTTGGGCCATTATGGTTAATTCGGGTTTTTCTTATCCTTTCATAATCAGTTCAGGCCTATAAGAGAACTGCTTGGAAGGTCTGGGTTGTTCTTGGTCACCTGCCTATTCTTATGCAGAGCCCTGGGTCTACCTCTGCCTAACACTTGCTGCATTTTATTGAAATGTGCTATGTGTCTGACTCCCATAAAGATCCCAGCTCTCCTATGGCAGGGGCATTCAATTACTATCATATCCCAAAACTCAGTGTTTAATTCAAAGTACTTATTTTAAAACCATATATCATATTTACCCTATGCCAGAAACTGTATTATGCACTTTACACATATCTTATCATTACAGTGTAAGTAGGAGCTGTTGTAGTGTAACTAGGAATTGTTGTTAGGTTCCAACTTATAGTGATCCTAAGCACAACAGAATGAAACACTGTCCAGTCCTGTACCATGCTCACAACTGTTGTTACCTTTGAGCTCACTGTTGCTGCCACTGTGCTAATCCATTTCATTGGGGGAGGTCTTTGTCTTTTTCGCTGACCCTCCATTTCTCCAACAGGGTGCCCTTCTTTTGGGACTGGACCCTCCTGATAACATGTCCAAAGTATGAGATGACCAAGTCTCACCATTGTTGCTTCTAAGGAGCATTTGGCTATACTTCTCCCAACATACATATGTATGTTCTTCTGACAGTTCATGGCACTTGGAATATTCTTCTCCAACACCATTAATTCAAATGCATTGATTCTTCAATGGATTTCCTTATTCATTGTCCAGCTTTTACATGCATATAAGATGATTGAAAATTACGTACCCTGGGTCAGAGTACCTTAGTCCTCAAACCAACAGCTTTGCTCTTGGACCCTTTCAAGATGTCTGTGGCAGATTTGCCTAATGCAATATATTGTTTGCTTGCTTCACTGCTGCTTCCATGGGTTTGGATTGTGGATCCAAGCAAAATGAAGTATTGGACAACTTCAATCTTTTCTCCATTTATCATGATGTTATTAGTCCAGTTGTGAGGATTTTTGTTTTCTTTTTCTTGATGTGCAACCCATACTGAAGGCTGTGATCTTTGATCTTCTTCAGTAAGTATTTTAAGTCCTTTTCACTTGCAGCAAGCAAGGTTGTAACATTTGAATATCACAGGTGGTTAATGCGTCTTCTTCAATCCTGATGCCACATT
>NW_006408616.1:11485625-11497759 GCF_000296735.1 Chrysochloris asiatica
GATTTGCATCTCTCTAATGACTAGTGATTGTGAACAATTTTTCATATATTTGTTGGCTGCCTGGCTCTCCTCCTGGGTGAAATGTGTGTTCATGTCCTGTGCCCATTTTTTAAATTAGGTTATTTGTCTTTTTCTTGTAGTTTCCTATATATTTTAGAAATGAGTCCCTTCTCTGACGTGTCATTGCAAAATATTTTTTCTCATTCTGTGGGCTCCCTTTTTACTCTTTTTGTGAAGTCTTTTGATGCACATAAGTTTTTCATTTTTAGTATGTCCCAATCATCTATTTTGTCTACTTTTGTTTGTGTAATTTTCAAAATGTTTGGTAGTCTGTGACACATACACTATTAAACTCAATACTATACATGGTTTCAGGCAGGCTTCAATTGAGGGTCTTTGAATGGATCTCCTGGATAAGGGTGGACTCCTGTCCTTCCATTTGAAAAGGCAAAAGCTTCTGATTGCAATGAGATTGTTTCTGTTACTTTAGTTTGTTTTTATACTGCTGGCAACAGTTTTAGCGGGTTTGAACATCAACTTGTTATCTTTGAAATAAGCTGCTGCCTGCCAACATCCATAGCCAAGTCTGCTTTGGTGATGCAGTAAACATCATTAGAAGACACAGATGCTGCTACTGGTTTGTTTTTCAGGCAAAGAGTTTAACACACGGCATTGCTGTTGTAAAGTTTCTTATAAAGTCACTGATATTGAAAGTGAAAATAAAATACTTTTGGCAAGTGAGACTAAGCGATAGTTATACTGCTGAATTCCAACACCCTCAGGTTCTCAGAATGACCTTAGGACTGAAAATGAAGAGCAAGAGGGAACCACTCAGTGTGGTCTGTGAGAACTGCCGTGAACATGGAATATGATAGAGACGGAAAGAATCTGAAGCCAGATTGTACAGATCTATATGGAAAAGAAAATGAAAATTCACTTTATAAAAGGAAAACACCCAAATCACACATGGCAGCAGCAGAAATTGATAGTATTTATCAAAATGATGAAGATGGTGACAATGACAACAGTACAGCAATAATAAATAAGCTAATTAAATATATGTATCAAATTGAGGGTTTTTTTTTTTTCATGATCATTTATAGTAGAACAGTGTAATAAATTCATTCATGTATTTACTTTTGACAGTTCAAAATAAAGGTAAAAGCCCCAATAAATCACAACATCCAGTCAAAGCATTCCCTTTTTTATTTTTTAAGAGGATTTGGATTTTCACTTAAGGAATTCCCTCTTTCCTCACTCTGTGAAGTCTCCATGGAGCCCCCAAGTGTTCTACGCATCCTACAACACTCACCATGGGAGTCAAAGGAGGCTTCTTTAGCCAGATCAGTTACATCAGGGCCCTGAACTCAGGCACATGACTTTATTCCCCCTAGGATTTTGATGTGAGGAAACAAAGAATTGGTTATGCTTATCTATTTGTCCCTGTGTTGGAGCTTGAGACATACAACTGTCTTCTAAAAGGCAGATTTTTCAATTCTGTGAATTCACCTATTCTCACCCAATATATACTTGTCTCTGGTGAGTTCAAGGGAGTTTCAGTTGCTTGCTCCAAGGAATAACTGTCAGGTTGTAGCTGAGCAGGAAAACAATAAAGCGATGCTGCTAGAAGTGAACAAGTTGGCTACAAATGAGGAAAAAAAGCTGGACGATCCCTGGGAGATGGGATCTCCCAATAAGGTTGGAATGCATGGTGTAGGGATACCAGGAGAGCTCAGGTAAATGTCGTGAACTTAGTGAGGCAAAGTTAACTCCAGACACACAACATGAGTAGAGACAGTCCCAAAGAATGCATTATTCACTTCAAATACATAGCTATAAGCTGACATATTTATACTCCAAAACAAACTCTACCACACAAAAGCCTACCAAGAATACCATAAGATGAAATGCTTTTCATGTTCAAAATAAAGCAAACAGATCATAGACCACAGCTTAACATCCTGGATTGTTCCAAGAAAGTGTACTGTATTTCTCTACCTTCCTTCAGTGTCTTCATCTTTGCCATTCACTTGAATTCACAATGAGACTAGGATTATTAGTTTCACTTTATTTAAAGTTGAATTTAACGCTCAATTCATCTGAATGACAGACCCCAAAACCTTCCCAAGAGCCTTATTTTCATAAACTCACTGTATAAGCAGCTCATGTTAACTTTTGATAATATCATTTAAAAATGAACTTGAAACCTAAATTGAATTATATCTTCCATTCAAAGTATTACTACAAAGAATTTTCTGGATAAATAAACAAACACTAGCAGACCCATCCATGTTACTTCATTTGTTTTGAAAGAGATACATACACAAATAAATAAATAAGAACAGATTCATTTTTATCCTTCAAATCATACCTGAACAGGGACTCTCTTGACAGCCAAATTTCATTCTGCTTCACAGTTTTCCAAGAGAAAAGCAGCAGCAGCAATGTGGTGGACACAATCAGGGTGGTGGCCCCACATCGATTTAGCCAAGTGCAGAGCTTGCTCAATCCATGCACAAAAAGGATGCAGTAGCCCATACTGGAAAACAGGATGGAAGATGCAAGATTACTTCAGGGTTGCAATGGATTCCCCCTGACAATTTTATCCCAAAGAACTTTAAAAAAAAATGTCTTCTGTGCTAAAGAAACAAATATAAACTCCCTGCTCAGACAACGTCATGTATTAGCATTCTCTAAAGGACTACTCTAGCACATTTGCTAGTTCTCTGATATTAGTGAGCAGAGTTATAGGTTCATGTCATGCATTCAAAATGTCCCAGATTTCAGTAGCTCAGGTATCATGAGAAGTCTCACTCAAATCCTGACTGTGTTTTCCTACCTGTGATCCATCTGTACAATTACAACCCTATCAGCACCAAGTGGTCAAATATGGGCTCTACATAGAAGATATTGGAGTTCCCTGAAGTCTTATCACAGCTTGTGGGGACAGTCCTTGAGAGTTCTCTAGCTAGTTCTGGGAGGCATGCTGGTCACCAATAGAGAGACATTTATCTCTGTTATCAGGGATGTGGTATCCAGCATTACAGGCCACATTCTGGCTAGCCAAACGTCTTACTCTGAAGGAAAATTTACCCATAGGCAGTCTCCTGAGCCACACAGCTTGGAGCTCATTATAGACAAGTTGTATGGAAAAGAGTGTCTTGTTGACCCAGGCCCAGCTCTCCTGACAGACATTTAGAAGTTCATACATTATCTGATGGATGGGATTTTGGCATATCACTATTGTGTCTTTCAAAGCCTTTGGCTTAGTGGAAGGAAGAAATGTAGTTCTTTGTATCATCTATTATACCCACAAAGTCAGTTCCTGTCTGTTTATAGGAACATATACATTTAGCCTACACCCATTATTATTATATGCGTCTTAGTCAGAACTTCCAAAGATAATAACTACACCTTATTTCAAAACACTGCAACAATGAAGAACACTTACATAAAGAAATCTTATAGTCAAAAACTAATGCCATAAGGCAGAAAATATGAACCTAGACCATCCACCTGTGAAATCACTTAATCACTCATTCTTTATTTTATGCCTGGCAGTATGTTAAGCATTAAAAATGTAATTATAAATAAAATACAGGCCTTGCACTCAAGAATTCCAGTTTACTGAACTAGGTTGATTTTATAAAAGGAAACATCTGAATAGTCTCATTCCTAAGTACAACTCCTTTGAAAAGACATTATTAAACTTTTCTTTTGTTCATTTTTTTCTAAACGTTTGTACTTCAATATCAAAGGTAGAAAATAAAGGGAGAAGTATTTGAGGTTTCTAACTATAAACCAATATTTTGAGCCCTCATTTCCCAAGGTATGTCCATTTTCTTAAATTTTAAAGATTTACTTATTGGTCCCAGGGAGTCCCACATTCTTCTCCACTAGCAGATGATAGATTGAGTGGAGTTGGAGTAGATCACCAGGTCCTTATCTTAGGCACTGTATTTGACTGACACAAGAACCTTACAGAAGCCTTGTATAGGCCTGAGCATAAAGTTCCTAGTGTGAAAAAATTAAAATAAAAGTAGTAAAAACATTTCTTTCCATGTCCACAACTCTCTATCTTTGACCTTAGAGGCATCAAGATCTTCTAAAAGTCACTTTTTATTGTAAGACTACTATCATTACTGTGCCTAACCATGAAGATTACCCATGGTTTTGAAGTGGCTTGCAACATAGGCCTCTAGCCCCAGACTGGCTGCAAACCAAACAGAGTACTTTTCAACCATATAACGGCCTTCTGGGCTCCATTCTTCCCTTCTCAGATATTTAATGAACATCTACCATATTCATGATATTGTCATAGGCACCAAGAACCTATCAATGAACAAAAGAGATAATTCTTATCTTCATGGAACTCGAATGGGAAAAGAAAAGCAGCTAATAAACAAATCCTTACAGTCTGTTACATACTCAAATGTTGTAGAGAGAAACTCAGTAAGAGAGACAAGGAGACTAGGGTGGAAAGAAGACTGAATTTTTAAAATAGGATAGTCAGGAAAAGGCTCCTGAGAAGGTGATACTTGATCAAAGACCTGATATAGAAGGGAGTGCTTGGGAAGCAAGAGAGCACATTTCCATCACCAGCTCTGGTCCCACTCCTGCAATACCACTGTTGTTGTTGTTAAGTGCCGTTGAGTCAGTTCTGACCCATAGCAACCCTGTATAAGGTTTCCAAAGAGAGGCTGGTGAGTTTGAACCACCGACCATGCGGCCCAAACCAACTTTGCAGGCCAGTGCACTAACCTACAGTGCCACACCAGGACTCTGCAATACCACTAGGAGATAACATTTTCTGAGCATATCCTGTGCATCAAGCACTTTCTATAGACGATCTCAGTTCATCCTCAAAATACTGTGAATCACTATTCATAACTATCACCCATGAACACAGTGAAGAAGAGAAAGGTACACTAGGTCACCCAGTTAGTAAAGAGCAGAACAAAGACGAGAATCCAGAATTTCAGATTCCAGAGTGCCCCATATGTTGCTGCAGGGATTTTGTCTTGACTGATCCTCATTTTCCTCATACCAGACACAGGTTCACCTACAGCCTTCCCAAGTGTTTTATCCATAAAGTCCCACTAGTTGTCTATCATCTCTTTGTAGAAACTAGAGCTGTCACTGGCAGATGCATTGGGATAGAATATACTGGGACTCCAAGAACTCCAGAGCAATGCCTACAGAATGGCAGAAAACAAGAGTAATATTAGCAAAACCAAAAATAACCAGCTACTTTTTTTCCTTTTTTAAGTTTTTATTGTGAGTTGAGTGAAAGTTTATAGGGCAGATCATCTGTTTTACATTCAACAAATCATACACCTTGTTTCATTACAATGATTATAATCCCCTTCATGTACCATCAGTTAACAGTATTTCTCTCTATTCACTTTAGCTCTTTTGTTTTTTTTTCAACACTCTGGCATTTATAATAAGTTAAGGCACCAAAGGTCACTGTCCCTTTCCTTTCATGAATCTAGAGTCCTCAGATGCTCCCTCTCTCCATGTCTCCATCTCTGCCTCCATCTCTGCTGTCGCTGCTTCTCTGGAATCAGTGTTGGCATTGATGCTTGATGTGAAGACTCCTTCCCTCTCTGTTACTATGTAGAGTTACTATCTCTATGACTATAGGTCAAGTTCATTAAATTGTAGCAAATTATCCTGTTTCATAAAAAAAAAATTTTTTTTTTTTTTTTTTAAACTTCCTCTCAAGCGTGGCAACAGCAGTGAGGTTGGCCCAGGATTGTGCAGTGTTTCATTCTGCTGTGCACAGGGTCGCTATGAGTCGGTACCAACTTGATGACACCTAACAACAGTTGAGTTCTGATTATCAAGCCATTAAGGCTTGATACTATCTGCAAGTTTGGGTGTTCAGTTAGCTACTTTTTATGTTGATATGTTTAGTGAACTCCTTTCTAAGCAGAGACACAATACCAAATGTTTTATATTGGCTCATCACAATATTTGGAGTCTTGGTGTGGCAATGTAGAATAAGCACTGGGCTGTTAACCACCAGGTTGGCAGTTAAAACACACCAGCCGCTCTGCAGAAACCCTACACAAAGGTCGCTACTAGTCATAACTGACTTAATGGCACTTAACAACAACATCACAGTATTTACAGGATAAGAACAATCAGTGTTGGCTTTAAATATATAGGCATAACTCGTGTTACTTCACTTCACCAGATTGTGCTATTTATAAATTGAAGGTCTGTGGCAACCCAGTGTTGAGCAAGTCTAACAGCACCACTTTACCAACATTATGTGCTCACTTTGTGTCTCTGTGTCATATTTGGTGGTGGTGGTGCTGTGGAGTCAGTTCCGACTCATAGCGACCCTGTACAGGGTTTCCGAAGTTGTAAATCTTTACAGGCACAGAAAGCCTCATCTGTCTCCTGTGGAACAGCTGGTAGTTTCGAACTGCTGACCTTGAGGTT
Organism: Chrysochloris asiatica; assembly: GCF_000296735.1. Taxonomy (NCBI): domain Eukaryota; kingdom Metazoa; phylum Chordata; class Mammalia; order Afrosoricida; family Chrysochloridae; genus Chrysochloris; species Chrysochloris asiatica. The sequence continues at coordinate 11,492,079 of NW_006408616.1, forward strand.
AGCAGGCTGATTCATAATCACTACGCTACCAGAGCTCCTCATATTTTGGTTCTTAATTTCCTAGGGCATATAAACGTTATGTTTACAACATTATACTATTGTCCATTAAGTTAAATACCAGGACCTCTGATAGCGTAGTGGTTACGAATTGGGCTGCGAACCTTAAGGTCAGCAGTTCGAAACTACTAGCTGTTCCACGTAGAAAGATGAGGCTTTCTGCTCCTGTAAAGATTCACAGCCTCGGAAACCCTGTACAGGGTCGCAATGAGTTGGAACCAGCTCCATGGCACATAACAATAATAACACTAAGTTCAATAGCTTTATGAAAAATGTTTGGAATATTGTGAGCATTACCATAATATTACCAAAATATGGTAATGCTCACAATATTTCAAACAGTTTTCATAATGCTACTGAACTTAGTAGACAATAGTATAATGTAAACATAACATTTATATGCCCTGGGAAACTAAGAACTGCATGTGACTTGCTTTATTGCAATATTAGCTCTATTGCTGTGGTCTACAACTGAACCTGCAATAAGTGATGTATGTGTATACAAAGGAACTCCAAAAATATTGTGAAAGAAATCCCATTATCTCTTAATTTCAGTTTTCCACAAAATTTTTAAAGATGTTTCTACTAATTAAAAAATTTAACCCTCAGGATCCCCAAGTAATCAATGAGGAAACTGAAATTTATAGAAGTTAAAAAACCTGGCCCCATAACTCTGAAACTAGCAATGAAGTCTGATTAAGAAAGACATTCTCCTAATGCTATGCAATAGCCCAGAATTGGGCAAACTTTGTTTCCTATAAAATGCCAGAAAGTAAATATCTCAGGGTTTTCAAGTCACATGGCCAGTGTTGTTACTACTCATCATTCTTTGTAACATAAAGCACCCACAGGCACTATGTAAATGAATGGGCATTGCTATGTTTCAGTTAAGATTTATTTATAAAATGAGGCAGTGGCCCATAGTTTGTTGACCCCAGCTAAAACCATAATGCAGGAGAACACGATTCCTTTCCACTCAGCACAGGCATCTGTATCAAATAATATCCTTAAAAAAAGAAAATTCCTTGTATTGACATATGGTTTAAAGAAACGCTAAACCATATAAACTAATCTCTACTTAGATTTGCAAATTTCTTAGAGAGTATCACATTCTTGCAAACCTGACACAAATATCACAGAGATGAAGACACTTCTCCATTATGAAACTTCATCTTTCAACATCTGCTTCATGCAGATCTCAGCAGCAGGGGGGAGAGGCAGAGTTTCTCTCTTGCTAAGGGGAGGGTAAGTGCTCATTGTGAATGTGGAAAATAAAGCAAATGAGAAACTATGTTTTTCTGGCCTCCAAAGAGATGAAACCAGAGTCCAGCTTGCTCTGGTTTTAAGGAAAAATCTGGACTGCTGACCAGAGCCCTTGACACGGAGCACAGAGGAGGGTGTGCAAACCAGTGACACTTGACAAAATCATAACCTGGAGAACTAAAACTCTAAAACTCTGGCTGCCAAATGTTTGGTTTAGCTCAGCGTGCAGATGCATGTTCAAAGCATGCAGGAGGAGCATGCCTGCCCTCTTTGAGAACGGAGCTAGTCACTTGCACACAGAAAGGATCTCTCATGCACAGACCAGGGGTAGCTCCACTTTTGATCATGATTTTATTGATAACCTGCTCAACTTGCAGTGCAAACTAGAGATGTTTGCATCTCACATTCACACTCATACTTGTTATTTGTAAAGTGCCTTCAAGTCAATTCCATCTCATAGCCACTCTGTATAGGGTTTATGAGGAGCAGCTGGTGGGTTTGAACCACTGACCTTGTGGTTTGCAGTCCAATACTTATCCTACAACGCCATATCAGGACTCCTTATTATATATAGTCAATGTGAATTCAATAGTAAATTCAAATCAGCAATGCTAGAATAAAAAAATAATCTGAACCTATTGTTTGAAAAGTTAGTGAGCAGTTTTATCAATGTGTAAATAGTACAAATGTACTTTTGTGAACCATTCCCTGAACACTTCCTATCCCTGTTCACATCATCCTGAAGAGACTACAACATTCTAGGCACAATAGGATTTTTTTTTTTTTTTACTATTATGTAGCACTGCGATTTTAAGTTTCAACATGTCAACAAGCTCAAAATAACCTGCTGAGAATATCTATAAACAACACTAATGATACAAGACAGATTTTACCATTTTATTATTTTTTAAAATTCTCAGTCCTAGATAAGCTTAAGGGAAAATGGTAGATCCATATGGTAAGAACTGGACTGCGAATCACAAGGTCCATAGTTTGAGCCTGCCAGCCATTCCATTGGAGAGCGATGAGTCTTTCTGCTCTTGGGAAGATGTAAAGCCTCAGAAACCCTAAACAGGATCTCTATGAGTTGGAACCAACTCAACACACTTAACAACAAAAATATGCTTAAAAGTCTGTGCTTTGGAAGATAACCTCCTATTAAAACCAAAGATACTGATGTGGATCAGGGAATGTGCACCAAATTGTAATGCAGAAAGGCTCTATGAATTAACTTCTCCATATGTATAGAGCTCTGGTAGCGTAGTGGTTACGAATCGGGCTGTGAACATTAAGGTCAGTGGTTCGAAACTACCAGCCGCTCCGCGGGAGAAAGATGAGGCTTTCTACTCCCGTAAAGATTTACACCGTCGGAAACCCTGTACAGGGTCGCTATGGGTCGGAACTGACTCGACGGCACTTAACAACAACAACAATGTAGAGATCAAAACTCTTCAAAGCAGATAGGAGACTGGAGCAGGTATAGTGGAGTGCAGAGAACCACCCCTGTGGAGAAGGGCTTCACACTAGAATGTCCAATCTAAACTTCTCTAGATGTTTTTGTGATTCTGCCCAGTGCAGCAGCAGCAGCAATTAAAGAAGAGCATGCAAGTACCCCTACCAGGCAGGTATACGGAGATACAATTGCTTATTGTAAGAGGAAAGTATGATGGGTATGTTCTGCAAATTAATAACACAGATCCAAGTCTCTTACATTGTAATTCAACTGTTAACTTATATTCATCTATTCATTTACTTCTTTATCCATGAGTATTTATTTAGTGTTTAGCTAGTGGCAAGTTCTCTGCCAGGCACTAGGGACACAACGAAACACAAAGGCATAGTTTTTGCCTCGAGAAATTCAAGTTGTAGTGAAGGATATAGGCCAGGTCACAGGTATAAAATGAAGTGACAAGCAGTAACTTTTCATATACCAGCTGCTCCCTGGAAACCCTATACAAGCTCACTATCAGTCAGAACCCACTGGACAGCACTTAACAACAACAATCTGTACTCTAGGGATAGCTTTTTGCTTCTCAACTGTTAAATATATATAAGAGCTATTTGCATTACATTGTAAATGGATATAAGGGCATGTAAGTTCCTCAGAGCTGTGAATTTGAGGGCTCTGTATTGAGTACTCTTTTTAATGCCATGACCCAACTGGTGCTACTATTGGTCCAAAAGATATCATACATTTCCCCAAGAACAGAATCAACTTTGCTGTCAACGTAAATTATGCAGTGAGGAAAGTTTAAGTACAATTCTACACTTAAGTTTATTCCTTCCTTCCCCACTGCCTTCAAGTCAATGGCAACTTATAGAGACCCAACAGACAAAAGAACTAAGAGAAAAATTGTTCCACAGGACTTCCAAGGCTGTAAATCTTTATGGAATCAGATTGCCTCAACCCAAAGTTGATGAGTAAGACAAATCCACGAAAAACCTTATTAACATGGATGAACCTAGAGGACATTATGCTGAGTAATTAAGCCAATCACAAACGGACAAATATCATATGCGATCACATTTTGAAAGTCACAGAAAGAAACTATCTGTAGTGGCTACCAGAGATGGAAGGGAAGGAAAGGTAAAATCACTAACTAGAGAATACAAACATATTAACTTGGGTGAAGGGGAAAGCAATATACAATAAGGATGAGGTCAATACAATATGACCAAAGCAATGGAAGACATGGAGTGGTTCACAAGAGTTATAACATGGAACAAGTAAAGCTGACTACCTTTATTTGATTGAGGTTCATTTGTGGAGTGGTATGCCTCCAGGCACTAATTGAGGAGTTCAGTGTACTGATCCACAGAGCTAGAGCTGAGTACCTTCAGGTTGAGGCTTAGAGTGGAATGGAGTGTCCTTTGGATATTTAATAGCAGCCTTAAAAGAGCTTTGTAACATTGCCTAAGCATGGCAGAGGCCAGGTCACGGACCAAGGACCAGAGAGAGGCCTGTCTGTGGGCATAGCTGAGACGAGGCTGTACTGACCAAAGAACTGTGTTCTGTGCATTTCTGATGCTGCACTGTAACCTGTTAACTTTCTTAATACAACCCATAACTGTGAGTATGGTGTTTGAATTCTGTGCAGCCATCGCAATGAATCATCCAACCCAGTAGATGTTCTGTGGAAAGGATGGTTGAGAGTTCTGTGGAAAGGAGAGAGTTCTGTGGAAAGGATGGTTGGTGCTACCTACCTTAAATGGTTGTTTGGAGCAAATATTCTATTTGAACAGTATTCTACAGTACTGTGTTTATATATTAATCTGTAAATTTAATATAATAACTACTCTAATAGCTAAACATCAGTAAAATGTGTGATTAAATCTATAAATATACCTTGATTAAACACAGTTTATCAAAGTCCAAGACCAGCAAAGTTTCTAAATAAAGATTTTTAAAAAAACACCTTTTTTATTGCAAATTGAGTTAAGGTTTACAGAGCAGATAATCAGTTTTACATTTAACAAGTCATACACAAAATAGTTTCATCTTAATGACTGCAACCCCATCGCTGCAACATCGGTTATTCTACTTCCTCCCTGTGTTTCTTGTTTCCATTCCTTCTTTTTTCCCCCAATCCTTCTGAATTTGTCCTGGGGTAAATGCTGCCCTGTTGGTCTCCAATGATTGGCCATTCTATGATGTTCATACCTCACTAGTGTTGTTGTTACCTGCTATACACCTGGCTGAAAATTGAGTCACGGGGATAAGCTCCATGAAAACCCACAGAGAGTATCTGAGTCTCTGGTGGCACCAACTGTTAACATGCTGAGCTGCTAAGTGAAAGGTTGGGAGTTTGAGTCTACCAGAGGCACTGTGTATAGAAAGGTCTGCTGACAGCAACTGTTTCAGTATGTTTTATCTACATTTTTCGCTTCTGTCCCACAAAAGCACATTTCATAACCCCTTCCAGCATTATTTTTCAGAATTCTGATCTGCTGAGCTAGTTTGGTTCACTTTTGAGAATATAAAGTTAGAAAAGAAATGAAGAGATTTGTACAACCAAGAGAGAGAGAAAGGGGTGAGGAGAGGGAGAAGGAGAAGCCTGCTTTAATGTCCTTTAGCTTTAATTCAATCATTTCCTCATTTGTACATAGCAGACAGAAGTAGTGTAGTGGTTATGAATCAGGCTGCGAACCTTAAGGTCAGCAGTTCAAAACTACTAGCTGTTCCGCTGGAGAAAGATGAGGCGTTCTGCTCCCATTAAGATTTACAGCCTTGGAAACCCTATACAGGGTCGTTATGAGTTGGAACCAACTCCACGACACACAACCACCATCATAACATATTTCACATATCCTTTTAGTCTCACCTGACTCCAAATCATATTCTTCAAATTTTGCATTCAGAT
>NW_006408616.1:11498550-11505085 GCF_000296735.1 Chrysochloris asiatica
CCTTCTTCTGTTTGTCTGTGTATTCTTTTGCTATCCCTATCGCCGCTGGATCTCCCCTCCTCGTGAACCAAACACTCGTGAACAACACAACTAGGTCGAGGTCCGCCCCCGACATAAATGGCGCCCAACGTGGGGCACGAAGGATGGAGTAAGTGATGACCCTCGGTCCATGCCAGACACTGCTCATGGGAACTGTGGTCCCTCTAGTCAAAGAGTAAGGCTGGAAAGGAGCAGTAAGGAAGTTAAGGGGATGGGGGGCCAGAGAGAGCCCAGTCCCCATTCTGTATATCCTAAAATTTTTAGTCTCCATTCCATCCCTTCTGTTTGTCTGTGTATTCTTTCGCTATCCCTATCGCCGCTGGATCTCCCCTCCTCGTGAATCAAACACTCGTGAACAACACAACTATGTCGAGGCAGGTCCCCGACACAACAGAAGTTCACAGACATAAAAGTATTTGTCTTTTATAATTGACATGGTTCATGGAAAAATTCCATTATCTTTCAATTCTATTTTCCATGAACTTTTTGAAGTCCCATTGTATTAAGGCCATAATTCCAGTCTAGTAAAGAACCATTCAAAATTTCCCACAACCATTCTTACTTCATGTATTCAAAAGTGAACCGAACTAGCTCAGCAGATTAGAATTCTGAAAAATAATACTGAATTAGGTTATGAAATATGCTTTTGTGAGACAGAAGACAAACAAAAATGTAGATGAAGCACAATTAAACAGTTGATGTCAGAAGGCCTTTGTTCTGCAGTGCCTCGGGTAGACTCTAACTCCCAACCTTTCTGAGCACTTTAACCATCTGCTCCACCCAGGGATTCTTATGCTATTTTTGCTTTTGCCTGGAAGGTGCCAGGGCACTTAAGTGTTAACATTTCAACAATCTTATCTCTTGTTATTGGAGAATGTACTCCTTTCTTCAGCTCTTGGGTTCTGTACAAGAGAACACATCCCAAACCAGGGACACTGCTAACTAAACTTTAGTAAGCCAGATGGAACAATTGATCTTTCAGTTCCATGCACCTCAACCTCCCCTCAGAGCACTTCATTTTGACCCTTTTTCTACTCTATGTTGTTTATCCACAATCAACATCTTTAGGTTTGTAACAAACTTAATTGAGACCCACTGCAAACCCCTCCTCCTTTTCTTCTTGGCCATGACTTCTGCACAGAACTCAATCCCATGATACTTTGGTGACTAACTGCCAGTCTGGTTTGGTCCCAGGACTCTCCCGCCTGAGCACTGCCCGAAGAGCAGCTTTTCTGGACTAAGTCTAGTTCCTGGACCTCACATCCTCTTCTCTGTTCAATCTTCAAAGGGTTAAATGGAATGGTTCTTGCTCCAACAGTTAGAGCAAAGGGACAAACATATTCAAGTAAAAAAAAAATATTTCCACTCTTACCCCATGTATACTGTAGAACTGTAAACAATTTCATGGTGCTAAAATACATGCAACAAAACATTGGTCAATTCAACATTGTTTACATATATGTTTCAGTGACATTGTGTTCATGATGTTGTGCAAGCATCACCACTATCTATTTCCAAATCATTCTACCACCATTAGCAGAAACGTGTCACTGATCCATGCTATTCACTTAAGTTTTGACTCATAGTGACCCCATGTAAATGGAACTGCCCCATAGTTTCCTAGTCTGTGATGCTGTAGAATAAGCACTGGTCTGCTATTCACAAGGCTTATGGTTCAAACTCACCAGCTGATCCTTGGAAACCCTATACATGGTTGCTATTAAGTCAGAACTGACCTGACGACCACTTAACAACAACAATCTTTACAGAAGCGTATCACTAGGTCTGTCTTTATGAAGCTACTGAGTTTGAAGTGCCAACCTTTCAGTTAGTAGCTGCGTATTCAATCACCATGCTAGCAAGGTTTCTAACAGACCTCCCTTTCCCCCTTCTCTCCCTGGTAACTACTAATCAACTATACATAATCAGTTACCCATTGCTGTTGACTCAAGTGATCCGACTCACAGTGACCCTACATCCCTGTTGTTTTTCCAATATTGTAAATCTTTACTGAGGTAGACTGAGGAGTAGATGGTGGGTTTGAACCACCAACCTTTCTGCTGACAGTTGAGTGCTTAACCATTGTGCCACCAGGACTCTAATAAACTGTGGTCTCTATATATTTTCCTATTTCATATAAGTGGGATTACATAATATTTGTCTTTTTGTGATTGACTTATTTCACTCTGTCTGTTTTCATATTTCACCCAGGACTTTTTACTGACTTTTGAAAATGTAGTTTAATACTCTGGAAGAAATCATTTCACTGCCTGACACAGACTTTGACTCACTGAGAAATGGAGACATGGGGAGGAAAAGAGCAAGAAAGAACAAAGAGAACCTTTGACAGATTCTGCTTTCTTTTAAAATGATGTAGCTAACATGGAATATACCACATTTAAAACCATGAAAATCCTTCTTGAAGGTAAAAAGATTTCTCGGTCAAATCTTGAATTTCCCCACCATTTCCATTCTAATGGTATCATTGGTTTTTACTTTGCTCTTCCTCTTCAGATTTGAAGGTGGGTACCCTCACTAGAGCAGAACACTTGAGTAAACCCTACTGTAATAGTGTGGTGCTGCAGGTTAATGCACTGGACTGCAAGGTTGGTTTGATACACAAGGTAAGTGGTTCAAGCTCACCAGACACTCTATAAAAGGTCGCTATGAGTCAGAACCAACTTGATGGTACTTACCAATAGTGTTAATAGTGTCCAGTACTTCTCCTTTTCTTAGAGAGCCTTCTTTTTAAGATGACTGGCACTATAGGATAAGCACTGAATTTCTAACTGCAAGGTAGGAGGTATAAACCTACCATTTGCTCTTTGGAAATCATAGACAGGGTTGCTATTAGTCAATGATGCTTAACAACAAACAACATGACAGAATTCTTAAAAAATGGATTCAGGCATTCTGTCAATTCTAAAATGGAATAACAATGGAATTTGTTGTTGTTAAGTGCCATCAAGTTAGTTCCTACTCATAGAGACCCTGTATAGGCTTTTACAAGGAGTGTCTGGTGAGCCTAAACTACCGACCTTGTGATTCAAACCGACCTTACAGTCTGGCGCATTAACCTACAGCGCCATATCAGGACTCCAACAATGGAATGGTCCTATGTAATTTAGCCAATATTTAACACATACCTATTCACACAAACAAATATTCTCAGAAGTCAGGAACTCTTGGCTTCACAGCTGCAGAAACTATATATAAATCTATTTCCTAGTTTTTTAGTAGAGTGCCTCTTTCACAAGTCTTATTTGCTTTTCCTTTCCATCTAATGTATTATACTGTAAGAATTTCAAATAAAGAATGAAACTATAAAAATAAAGACTATCTTGCCCCTCAAAATCTAGAATGACTTGTTACTCATGGCTTTATCTTGTCCCATCCACATTAATCACTTCCTTAGCCATAGAGACACAACACTCTGGACTCAGAATCAGCCAGCATTGGGGATAATCTAAACTTGGCCTTGAACCCCTATTTAAATAATTAATAACCGGCTTGTGGCCAATGCCCAAGTGTCAACTCAATACTTCACTTGGGCAGTTAATGTCTGTCTGACCTTCTCATGGAGTTCATGACTCTTTTGTTAGGACACCTACACTATTGTACCTTGAAGACTAGGACCTGGAGTTGATCATGCTGTCCTCCTCCCCACTGCCCCCAATCAGTGGCTGGGACTCCATTTCTTTTTGACATGTATTCCTTGCTGCTGCATGCCCATGTGGACTTCTAAGCATCACCTGTTCCTCCTGTTTATAAGGACACTTGATTATTACCTCAGTGGAGGTTCCACATCAGTGCTTCCCTGACTACTTCCTACTGTACTTCAGAGTCTAGGTCCTTTAGAATCTGTCCTACAAAGCAGATGGACACTCTCCTTTTCCTATATCACCCTGACAGATGCATCTACCCATCCATAATGGGCCTATCCTGCTGATAGGCAGTCTCATCCCAATGCATGTTACAATGCCTGCCTAACATGATAAGGGGGTAGAAAAGAATGATTTTTACAGTTATTCTGAATCACAAAACAGTTGAAGTTGAGCAAAATAAAGGACCTCAGATATCATATAGCACAAGAGTTACTGGAGTTAAAAGATTTCCCAAACCAGTAAAATTTCCCAAAGAGAGGATTAGGTGAATGAGGAGGAACTGACAAAGGGTTGTCTACCACCTGTTTCTCTCATCATGTCAATAAGGAAAATAGACCTTAATATCAAAAATAAAGGAAAGATACCCTACCCTTTCATAATTCTAAAGCTGTATAGATTTAGCTTTATGAATAACTTCACTGTTTTTCAACATTCCACTTTCTCTCCCTCAACAATGCAAGACAGGGAAAATTCTACCACAAATTTCAATCAGCATTCAGAAATCAGAGAGTAAGGTCATTCCTGTAATTTTATAGACAGGAAAGAAATAGTTTGAAGGCTCAGTGAATCCCCCAGGATTACGAAGTAGTCAGTGATAGACGAGGCTCTACTGATTAGATTCTGTGTTCTCCCTACTAGGTTTGTTCAAGTTATGTTTTATTAACGTCAAATGATTTATCAGATTTTAGTATTTGGCAAAATGTCAGATCATCATCACCCACCTCTAACAATTCTGAAAAAAACACCTGCATGACAGCTCATCAGAAGATGTCACAAACATCAGCTATCAGTGAGGGTGTTCACAAGTAACATTTCCCATTTTGTATACCAAGAAATAGACTACAGAATGTTTCAATAGAGATCCTTGTAACATAAAAAATATTAATGATAGGTAAGATTTGAAGATGTTTCCCAAAATTAAAAATGAAAAAGTATTACATGTGCCAAACTTTCTACACATTTTCACCACATCAAAGATTGTGTTTTCAGAGACTCAAAGCCTCTTTTCAAATTTGCCATCTCTGACAATGATGGAACACCCTGTAAGGGATGTAAACACAGGGTTAGTTGAATTTACTTAATAATCAGTAGTTGACAGTTTTACCTGCTTTTCACCAGTGGGTCCCTCCCCCACCTCTCCACTTCAACTGTTTTTCACCTGGAAACTATTCACTGCTGATTAGTAAACCCAAATCAATTATTCTTGAATATTCTCTCCCACAATATTGTTTTTGCCTGCATTTATCCTGTCTATTCTTTTCTTTTCCCACTCATTTGCATTTCCTTAAGTAGCTCAGGAATTCACCCTTAATCTGAATAAATCTGGATAAATATCCAAACACATTCCAAGACTTTGAGAGCTTACAGCACCTATTTCTGCTGTATCAATTCTAAGAAATTTTAATCCTTTGTATTTTGGTTTTTATGACATACACAAAAAAGTAGCCATACAACTATATGCTTCTCTTGGGATAAGAATAAGAGAGAAAAATTTCTGTGAGAGAATCGTTTAAGCCCAAACTCTCGACTGTTCAAAAAGAACATCCACAAAACCAGCATTTATCACCAGCACAAAAAATTATTCCAATTTCTTTTGGTGGTAAAACTCTGACCCTAAAGCCAGGTGCTCTAAACAGAAAGCCTATTTCTGTCCCTTTTATCCACGGGTTTCAAAGTATAAGAGGAAGGTGGCATTTGGGGCCTTTTCTAGGTAAGGATGGAGGGAGGGCAGAAACCAGAGATTTAAGTGTTGTGTTAGTTGTTAGGCAGAAAGGTGGAGGATGAAAGAACAATATTGATTTGACTCATCTTGGGCTTTTCTTGTGAAATTCGAATCAGTCCCCTGGGACTGGTAGGGAGTTACGGAGGCTTCAGTGAGGGTGAACATGAATTCTGTGGTATTCATAGTAGGGCTTTGGATCTATTCATTTAACATATTGTGTATATAAGAATATGGTATATATAAGAATCAACTGGGGATCTTGTTAAAATATAAATTCTGATTCAGTATACCTGGGGTGGAAATGCATATTCTCAGCTAGAGGGCAAACAGAATGAACCTTTTTAAAGCCCTGCTTCATACCCAATCACCAAAGTCCACAGCTTGGCTCCATAGTAAGTTGACACACATATTTAATGTGTCATTTACCTCCTTCCAGAGCATTACCAAGATAGCTTTTTACTAAATTTCTTATCATCTGTTAAAAATTTCCAAACACAGAACTTCTGCATGAAGATGATGCTTCTTATCTTCAGGAATGTCACTGACTACACTGCACATACACTTTCTTCAAAGTGCCTGAGTCCTAACACTGAGAAATGGATACTTCTTGTCCAGGTCAGTAATAGAACAAGATCTATGCAAAGACAATTCCATTATGTATAAAAGCCCTGAAACATACTTTGTCATGATCAAAATCTATCTGAAAAGTTTATTCAGTACAATTGACACTACCTGACACTTCCCAAGGGATGCCTACAGCATCTATAGACTTCTCCTAGTGCTGGGATAGACTTGCCCAACTATATACCATTCTACATGGACACAAGGGCTGTGGTCACTACTGGGCTAAAACAGCACATCTTTTAAAAAATTTCTTTTCTGAGAATGT
>NW_006408616.1:11505246-11508759 GCF_000296735.1 Chrysochloris asiatica
ATATATATTTGTAAAATTAAGTCAAAAGAAATTCAATAAAAATCACAGCACAGAAGTTTCCTCATTCAGGCTTTAATTTCTGACTTAGCCTGGACCACCCCTCAGTTGCATAATTTTAAGCAATGATAGAATTCTAATGCCATAAGGTAAACAGCTCCCCTGGAAGTTTTCAGTTACAATGATGACTATGAAGGAAGACTGGGATTCATTAGTCTTATAATGTCCCATCCTATTCAAATAATCATACTTTTCCACCCACCCAGTCTCCTAAAATCTGAGTTAAATTATCAAATGTGGTCAGAGTTGTGGATGTGGCTAAGTAACTTGATTCTTCATCATCCCCCATCTCTCTGCTCACAAGGCTTTGGCATCTGCTGAGACTATAGTGCTATGAGAAGGAGGTGGGAGATGGAGGGGAAGTCATCTGATACTGGGCAAAAAAGAGAGATTTGGAAAACACATAACTTTGTGTCAATGCTGCAATTTGTAAATGCAAGAACTTGGGGAGAAAAAAAAAGAATAGTCATTTTTTCAATGAAGACTTGTTTACTGAAACTGATTCTGGATGCTTCTTCACCAAGTTTGCCAATTCAATTTGTTTATCTATTCATCCCTTAATAGACACTTGTTGCTTCCATTTATTTGCTAGTGTGAATAAAGCAGCAATGAACATAGGTGTGCATGTCTGGTTGTGTTATTATTTTTGAGGTTTTTCTAGAAGTGGGATTGATGTATCATAGGGGAGTTCTACTTTTAGTTTTTTGAGACAGTACCATATTGTTTTCCAGTTTATGGATCCACCAGCAATGAATAAGGATTCTAATCTCCTCACATCTTAGCCAACATGTTGTCATCTTCTTCTTCTTATTTTAAAATCAGTGCCATTTTAGCTGGGATAATCTCATTGGAGTTTTTATTGTATTTCTCTAATGGTTAATGACAACGAACATTTTTTACATGTATTTTTTGGCAACTTGGATTTTCTTTTTGGTGAAGGTTCTGTTCATTTTGCCCATTTTATGAATGGGATGTCTTTTAGTCATTGAGATGTTGCAGTTCTTTATAGATTTTAGAGATTAGATTTTTATTGGATAAGTCATTTTTGTAGATGTTTTCCCAGTCTATAGACTGTCCCTGTAATATTTTAATAAAATCTTTCAATGAGCACACATTTTAAATTTTACACAGTCATAGCTACCTAATAATTTGTCTTATACTACTCATGCAATGAGTTTGGCTCAAGATAGGGAAGTGTTTCGTTCTGCTGCGCATAGGGTCGCTATGAGTCGGTACTGACTCAATGACACCTAACAACAACAACAACAACTCATGCAATTGTTATGCTTGTTACCCGTTCTTACAAGCTTAGCTATGTATGGACTTTCTAGGAATGCGCTCTTGATTTTTCCTTACTGTGGATCTTGCACATCTGACCTGACTCCAACTCCTGGACTTGAACCAGAGTTTTTTTCCAGAAATTTTATGGTTTTGAAACAGGGACACTGAGTAGGTTTAGCTTAACCTAAAATAAAACAGAACCTGAATACCCATCTTAGAATAACAGCTATAGAAAAATGTAACTCCCTTCCAACTACAGTCCATAATTAATCACTTTCTAAATCTCAAACAGAACATATGGCCCAAATGAGGGGGGCAACTCTTTTCCCGGGAACAAAAGCAGAATCAACAACCAGGAATTATTGAAATGGTCACTATGTCCAATATGTGACCACTCCAGTTAATGACCCAATAACTCTAACAACTGGAATAGGAACACAATACAACAACGCCTGACCACAAGTTCCATGAACTTGATTTCTTTCCCCTTAAACACCCCGGGCTGCCCTCCTATTGGTGGGCAGATCTGGGAGATTCCCACTCCCCTGTTCTCTTCTAATTTGATACTCAGTAAACACTTTGCTCTTTGCTCTGAGCCCTGTCTCTGAGTATTGATAGTCCAGGGCAGGTGATTAAAACCCCCCTTGTGGTTACAGTTTTATCTTTAAGCATTAAAGCGTTTGATCCATTTTAAGTTAGTATTGGTATATGATGTGAGTTATGAGTCCTGTTTCATTTATCTGCAGATGGATACTGAGTTGTGCCAGCACCACTTACTGAAAAGACAGTTTCTAGCCCAAATGAATGAACTTTGACCCCTTCTCCAAAATCAGTTGCCCATAGGTTTAGTTCTGAGTCCACAATTCTATTCCACTGGTCTGTATGTGTCTTATCGAACCAATAACAGCCTTTTAATTATTTTGGCTGTGATAGTTAAGGTGTGTGTCAACTTGATGGTGCCAAGATTCTCAGTGCTTTGGCAGTTACAATGTAGTCACCACCGTAATGAGATCTAATATAATGCAATCACCTCCATGATGAGATCTGCTATGAGAAGCCCATCAATTGAAAAGGTGGTTGCTTTCAATATGTACGGACTTTCTAGGAACGTGCTCTTGATTTTTCCTTAATGTGGACCTTGCACATCTGACCTGACTCCAACTCTTGGACTTGAGCCAGTATCTGTATTGTCTGCTGATCTGTCAGCTTCTATAACCGGTTAGACAGCTGCCTGCTGTCTGATCTGCCTATTGTGGGGCCCAAATATAAGATTTCAAAAAAAATTCTTGGAAAAATGGAATGAAATAATAATGGAATTTATTCACAAACTTTTTGAGGCCCCCTTGCATAAGCGTCACTGGTTTGGCTTCTCCAAAGAAGCCAGCCTAAGACAGTGGGTGAATAGTGTGTTTTGATATCAGGGAATGTGAGGCCTCCCGCTTTGTTCTTTTCCTTCAATAGCTTTGGCTATTCAGGGTTATTTTCCTTTCCATATTAAGTTGCTCATTAGGTTTTCCATATCACAAAAGAATATTGCTGTATATATAGCTGGACAGCACTGTGTCTGTAGATTAGGCAGAATTGACATTTTTTCTATAGTTAAGTCTTGCAACCGATAAGCACAGGATGTCTTTCCATTTTTGTAGGCCTTGTTTAGTAGTATTTTAAAATATTAATTGTATAAGTCTTCTATATCCCTGATTAGGTTAATTTCTAGGTATTTTATTGATCTGGGGACTATTGTACATGGTACTATATTCTTGATGTCTTTTTCAGAGCAATCTTTGTAAGTATAGAGGAACCCAACTGATTTTGATCTTTTCACCTTGTACACATAAATTTTTTTATTAGTTCCAGGGTCTTCTATGTATGCTGGGGTTTCAAAAAGTTTGTAGAAAACTAGAATTCAAAGATAATGGATTTTTTCCCACAAACTTCTTGAAATTCATTTTTATAGGATCATGTCATATGCAAGAGGAAATAGTCTTACTTCTTCCTTTTCAATTTGGATACTTTAATTTTGTTTCTTATCTTATTGCTTCTAGTACAATGCTGAATACGAGTGGTGATAATGGGCATCTTTCTCTTATTCCCCTTCTCAAATGGAAGGTTCTCAACATTTCTCCAGTGAGCATAATGTTGACTGTTCATTTTGCATGTTGTTGTTGTTAGGTG
>NW_006408616.1:11513563-11514737 GCF_000296735.1 Chrysochloris asiatica
CCAGGAGTAGCTGAGCATCTTGAATTAGAGAGCAATGAATTGCTTGATTCTGCTATAAATTCCCCTAGCTGTAAGCTTTCCAAGTTTCTAAATAATCCTTTATATGTGGTTCAGAGTTCTAGCACCATCCCCTGAGCCTATTTGGTCTGATATTCTGTGTTGTTGCTGATGGAGCTCCTCATTGCACATCTACCTAATCCACCATCTTGATTTTGCATTGTTGTTGTTGTTATGTGCTGTGGAGTCGTTTCCAACTCATAGTGACCCTGTACAGGGTTTCCTAGGCTGTAAATCTTTACGGGAGCAGAAAGCCTCATCTTTCTCCCACAGAACAGCTGGTAGTTTTGACCTGCTGACCTTGCAGTTCACAGCCCGATTCGTAACAACTACGCTACCAGAGCTCCTTAGATTTTGCATATATGCCCTCAATTTTGTTTCAAAATTCCCCTTCGATTCCTGTATTGCTGAGAGTTTTTACTAGGAAAGGATATTGAATATTTTGAAAATTTCTTTCTTCTAGTTTTACAAGAACTATTGGCCTGTAGTTTTATTTATTTATTTTGTGATGTCTTTGCCTGGTTTAGGTATCAGAGTTATGGTGACTCCACAGAAAGAGTTCGTAGTGTTCCTTCCTCTTTTATGTTCTTGAAAAGATTGAGTAGGATTGGTGTCGACTTCTCGGAATGCCTGGTATAGTTCTCTAGTGTAGCCATCTAGTCCTGGGGTATTTTTGCTGACAGATTTTTGATGACATGTTCAATCTCTTCATTTGTAATGGGTCTGTTTAAGTTTTCTAATTCTGTGTTAGTTTGAGTAGGTAGTGTGTTTCTAAGAATTTGTTGAGTTCATCTAAGTTTTCAAATTTATTGGAGTATATTTTTTCATAGTACTGAATTATGATCTTCTTTCTCTCTGCTCAGTCAGTTGTAATATCACTCATTTCATTTATTAATTTGGTTATTTACCTCTTCTGGTTTTATTCTGTTGTTAGTCCAGCTAGCAGTCTGTCTAGTCTATTGATCTTTTCAGTGGACCAACTTCTGATTTTGCTGATTCTGTCTACTCACTTTATTTATTTAAATTTTCTATTGCATTCATTTATATGCTGATCTCCATTGTTTCACTGTTTCTTGTCACTTTTGGCTTCTTTTGGTCTTCCATCTCTATCTGTTTA
>NW_006408616.1:11519811-11520905 GCF_000296735.1 Chrysochloris asiatica
AATGTGTCCAAAGTATGAGAGACGAAGCCTAGCATATATATATGTATGCATTATCTCAAAAAGCAAACAATTACTTCTCAGGGTTAAATGAGGTAGAATCATGAATCTCTCAGATGCTTTACCCTAATTTCAAATAAAGTAATTCATAACTTTACTCAGAAATGTAAAGCGCCTTCTGCTTACATGTTTTTTGAATGCTCAAAGATGGTAAAAAAAAGGACAAAAATTCTTTCAAATGCACTGTTGTAGAAGAGGCATGATTGGAAAATATCAGTTTAGTGAAAACTCCATGCACTTTAAATTAAGTAAGCATGAATAAAGAGTTAAGAAGATTAAATAAAGTAGAAAAATGCCGCTAAAGAAACATTTTCTTAATTAAAGTGAAACTGTTACAAGATCTTATAAAGTTAAGGGGAAATCAGAGAATATGTTCTCTCTTCATCTTTCTCTGTGGTTCTTAACCAGAAAAGGAACCAGAAAGCTGTGCATAAAAAAAAGAGGAAAGATAGAGAAACAAGGTTTCTGAGGCTGTAAATTATTAAAGCTATTGTTTTTGATATTTTCTGTTGAGTCAGTTCCTTTCATAGCGACCCTGTTTATGGTTTTCAAGGAGTGGCTGGTGGGTTTGAACTGCTGACCTTGTGGTTAACAGTTCAGTGCTTATCCTACAGCACCACCAGTGTTCCTTAGTAATGTTACAAGGTAAATATGTTGTTGTTAAGTGCTGTTGAGTCGGTTCTGACTCATTTGTTGTTAAATGACGTCGAGTGGGTTCCAACTCATAGTAGCCTTGTATAGAGTTTCTAAGGAGCAGCTGGTTGGTTTGAACAATTCAAGCTGACCTAGCATGTTGGGGACATACGCAAGTACTGAGACGTTGTGGCCCTGTGACAACATGGACGAAAATCCAACCCCAAGGCCCTTCTCAGGATTATGAGCCATGGACCCTGAGGGCCAAGTAAGTGACCTCCTGATGTCCCGAGGTTCATTGGTTTTTGTGAACTCACTGGTTGGCTACCTCTGTATAATTTTCTTTGGTCCTAATATTGTTTATTCTATACTTCTAACTCCAGTAATTGTAGCTTCTGAGAAAA
>NW_006408616.1:11521005-11530016 GCF_000296735.1 Chrysochloris asiatica
GAAAAATGGAATTGACAGATAATGAAATTTTCCCACTAACTTTTTGAAGCCCTCTTAGTATAGAGACTACAAGGAGGTAACGTTGTATGTTTATCCCATTAGAAACTATGTATCATGTAATAATTTGCTTTCAAATTGTACTAAGGACACATAAAACAAGTTAAGAGTTGCCTTTTCTTTAATCAAAGAGCCCTGATGGCATAGTGGGATAAGTGTTGGATTGCTAACTGCAAGGCTGGTGGTTCAAAGCCACCAGTCAATCAGCAGGAGAAAGATGAGGTTGTCTGCTCCTGTAAAGATTTACAGTTTTGGAAATTCTAAGGAGCCATTCTACTCTGTCCTCTAGGGTTGCTAGGAATTTGAATAGACTTAGTGGCAATGGATTTGGTTTTAGTGTTTTCCTTAATCAAGTTAAAACAAGATACTGAAAAATCTCAAGAAAGGTACCTGGTTTAGGAAGAATCAAATATTTATGAAATTCATACCTAAACATGATCACAAAAAATTAAACAAAATATTTTCTTATAATATTTTAGTTTATAATATGCCCTTTAGAAATATTTACATATATACATATATATATTCATCCAAGTATATAATTTAGGAATTGTTTATTATGTTCTTGATTCAAAGAAGCTTTGTATCTCTCTCAAGGTCACATAATTGATAAACGAGAGAATCAAAACCATCCTCTAATTCAAGGCCGTTTCCAGGCATCTGAAGAGAAATGTGGCTTTGAAACAATGACGTTTGGATAAGACAAAAGAACAGACAAGCTTCAGCACAGTTTAAATATTCAGAGCTAAGTGCCATTATGTCATCACAAAAATCTAAATGTTCTTTACAATTTTTCAATTATTTTTTTCCTCAAGGCTAAGTATTTTGGAGATTGTTCCCATTTTTAAATGAAGGGGAAAAAAGATAAAAAGAGGAGAAAATAGGAAGGAAGGAAGCAAAGAAGGTAGGCAGAAGACAGGCTACTTAACATCATAATTTTATGCAAGCCAATAAACATTTCTAGAAAGTTACTATTAATTAAGTTTAATAAAAGATAGATATTTAGTCAAAGACATTGTGCAAACAATTGCTTCTAAAATGCTGGATATACTCAAGTCGACATTTTATGTTGAAAAGTAAGATTTTCAACTAGAGGTAAAACAAACACACACACACACACACACACACACAAAAACACATTGTAAACTTGATCTCATCCAACCTTGTGTGTATGGCTGTTTTAAATACTGAGGCAATGGAAGCAATTGCTCCACAAGGATCTAATTGTTATACACACATGGACTGACTGTCTGGAACTATAAATGCTGGTGACAGAGGGTTGATCTTGTTAAGGAGGAAATCATTGGCAATAATTACCTAGGCATGTAAAGGACTCTCTCGGCCACCACAAAACCCACCCTGAAGAAGAGATTGCTGGCTGGAATGAACGGGAAAACCAGGAACAACAAGCCCACTAAAGCTTCCTTGTGCTCCAGTCTCTGAAACACACAACAGTGAAGGACAAATTAATTTTTGTTTCATTGCACTTCAGTCAGAATTTCACCATCTCTCTCATTTCTAAATTCTCATGGCAGGAAGGAATAAATGAGACGATTGTAAACTTTTTGATCAGTTGTACAGTTCACAGAGAAAGACTCCAAGCTAAAGCCTCTGACATCTCAGAACATTCATATGTACCTCTGACACACATTTGCTCCCAGAAATGTCTGGGATATTTGCACAGTACATAAAACCAGAGAGCATTACTCTTTGTTCTGAGCTGGTCCTGCAGCAACCTTATATCTGGGATCCTGTCCCTTTCAGAGTCTCTGTTTCACCAGGCACCTAGTTTGTGGAGAACATATCAAATGAATTCCATCAATCACACAAAGGCTTCAAGGAGAATGCAATTATTGCATTTTCGAAAATGTTCTTATTGTGGTTGTTAGTTTTGTGAGTCTTTTCTGAATACAACTGCTCCATAGGGAACAGACTTCATTGAAAACAACAACAACAACATAAAAATGACAGTCAGGAGTAGCCAAACTTAGTATCAAGTAAATAAAGCATTAATGGTAAAACTCTGGCTACCAATGAGGGAGAATTTGAGCCACAGTTTCTTGGCACCTCTCAGATGAAGCCAATAAGCAGCTTTTAAATTTCTGGAATTAAAACTCATTGCAATAATTCATTAAATTAATATGGTATGTTGTTTTTAGTGCTCTCAAGTTGGTTCTGACTCATAGCGACTCTGTATAGGAGCAGCTGGTAAGTTTGAACCACTGATACCTTGTGGTTCAAACAGACTTCGCAATCCAGTGTATTAACCCCCAGAGCCATACCAGGACTCTTGGTATGGTATATGTTACTCTAAAAAGATTTTTCTGCCATATAATTAATAGAACAAAATGCCTATTTATTACAAAAAATATGCTGTAATGAACACTATAAAGAAGGATATTGTATTTTGTGAGCATACAGAAGAGATGCATTTGAAGAGAGATTTGTTTAAAACAGACCTTAATGTATAGGATTATTATTTTTCCTTTTAAAACTAAAGCTAACCAAAAAAATCAAATAGGGTTTAACACATTAAATTTTTAATGTTTCCTAAGAGATTTAAAATAGCCTATTGAGCATGGTGGCTTCATTTGATAATCACTGGACTGTCAACCACAAGGTCTACCATTCGAGCCCATCAGCTGCTCTGTAGGAGAAATATGAGGCTTTCTGCTCCCTCAACGATTTAAGAAAGCCTCCGAAACCTTATATAGGGTTGCTATAAGTTGGAACAAACTTGATGGCACTTAACAACAAAAACAATTGTTAATATTAATTATAGCAAAGAATTTCAAAAATAGAACTAACACTAATACATACTACAAATACTTTAAGAATACAAAGTAAATGACTTGAAACATATTGGGTTATTTTCACTTGATGTTATCAACACCTTTGCTTTATAACATAATAGAATAATACAATTACTAAGAAAAAATTCCACATGACAAATGTGCTTTAGACCATTTCTCTTAACTAATTACTGATTCTGTAAGTAATGATTTCATTTTTTTCCCTAAAGAAATCCTACTCTTGAGATTAAAAGAGAGAGAAAAAACAAAACAAAACAGCTTGTATAACAAGCCTTCAAGTCAAATGGATGCAATAAAATGTTATTTCTATGATCCACTAAAAGTGAAAAAAGGGAACAAGTTCATTTTACTTTAAAACTGCATGTTATCTTTCTAATTTAGATTATGCTTTGAGTTTACAAAGTACACCAAGTTAAAAAAAAAATACCACTTAAGTAAAAAAAATAATAAGTATCTTCATAAGAATCCTGAGATACCAAGAACAAGTATTTCTTGCTGAATTTGAAAAAAATCCCTGGAATTTTTCTGAGTAGTGGCTTGATGCTCTTTTATAAGCACTTTTAATTTTTTTTTCCTAGACAGTTGAATTATTTTGATTTTTTTCATATTCACATCTTATCAAAGAAATTGTTAGGGAATTCTATATGATGTATTTTTTCATCCTGTGTAGCATAGTCCTGGTATGGCGCTGTTGAGTTAATGCACTGGACTGCAAACTCAGTTTCAACTGCAAGATTGGCAGTTCAAGCTCACCAGATGCTCCTTGGAAACCCTATACAGGGTCAACTTGAGAGCCCTTAACAACAGTGTAGCACAGTTGTTCAAAACGGGTTGTTAATCTCAAGATAAGCAACTGGAATCGACCAGCTCAGGGTGAGAAAGATGAGGCTTTCTGCTCCAGTTAAGATTTACAGGCTTAAAAACCCTGTACAGGGTTGCTATGAATTGGAACTCACTTGATATTACTGTCAGGTGACAGAAGAGAGAGATCTCCTTGCTTCCTCCTCCACAGTCAAGTCCACAGAATCCCTAAGCACTTAACCACTGCCGGGGACACAGACACACAAGTAAAGTCAAGGAGCTCGAAGCCTTCTCCAGAAGATGGACATAGAACTTTGAAAATCATAACATCATGAGTTCACTGGGTTCCTCCCCCCACCCCAGACTGTAAGGTCCATCAGGGCAGGAAGCTTCTCAGTTGTGCTCACTGGTGTATAACTCAGTAAGATTGGAGCTTACTAGAAAAAGAAACCAGTAAGTGAAATATGCAGCAGATGAGAGAAAGCGTATGTGGGGAGAATAGATGGGCTAGGGCACACAAAGCTTTCTAGTGGAGATGATGATATAGATTTTAAAAAACAAATTCTTAAAGGCAGAAAAAGTGTGTGTGAAGAGGAGGGGTGGGATCACAGTGAGAGGCTCTGCAGACAGAAGCCAAAGAATGTACACGGCAGGGAACAGATTAGACATGAGTGTCCTGCTCTGGAGTTGACCTTCATCTAAAGACAATGGGGGCATTACTGAAGGGTCTCACATGCAAGAAAGTAAAGCTTTGGATCAAGAGTCAAAGTTCTGAAACTCAAGACCTGGCTCTGCTATTAGTACCTATTAGTCACTGTGGAGAGGTTCACAAATCCTTTGCCTTCCAGTACTTCATATGTGAAAGTAGACAAGAGAGGCTCAGAGCTCAGTATTGCTGGGCCATTGCAAAATCTCTGAGCTCTGAAAGTCCATGTTACTGTAGTTGTGAGTTGTAAGCTTAGAAGCCCCACTCCCTACTGCTACCAGAGTGACTGATTCAATGAAGTGTTTTTCTGTTTTTAAAATATTCCTTTGAAGACTCTGAGGCACTATCCAAGCTCAATAAAGTTTCATCTTGAGTAAAAGATACGTATCAATTCTTTATCCTCACAATTAAATTGTTCGTAATACCCTTTTTCTGCCTTCTTTTCAGTAAAGAGAGCTTTAAAATATTCAAAAACATGTTTCTTTAAAGTGCAAGTTGATCTGCCACGCAGAAAGTTTTAAAGGAAGGAAGAAATACGCCATGGACATCGCTGAATTTCCTAGAATAAGAAAGACTGGGCAGGAACCCAAGTTTGGATACTGTGGATCACAGATGTGATAAAATTTACAGCTTAGTCCAGCCTAACAGAATCAGATGAAACTCAAACAAAACATGGGATGGGGAAGGAGTTGGGGGGTGGGCGTGAGAAATGTGTGGTATTTTCCAAAGTATACATAGTTCATTCATTTATAAGGAAACAGGCCAATAAAAATTAGTCCTACTTCTACAAGGCAAGGGAGAAACACTGGGATTAAAAAACAAATAATACAGCCATTAACAATAATTATTATTTATCGGATTAGCTAGGTGACACTAATTCACATCATGAACTTTAATCTGATGATCAGCTATAAAGGAAAAGGTATTGTTAGCTATGTATTGACAGGAAAAATGGTGTGACAGATTCCCTATCACACTAGGTTTGCGTTTTCTTTTCTGACTTAGGAAGACATAAAGAAATATCCCTCCTGAGCTGCAAAGGGATAAAGTTCATTTCTTAAGGTGTGCTGATCACAGAATGGTCAACTGTTCAAGATCAAAAGGGCATCATTTGTCTAAGGATGAAATTCAGAAGGGTAAGGAAGGAAGGTGGAAAGGAAATAAGGCTCACAAGGAGCAAGTGGGGTAACTGTTGTTACATGGAGGGGACTGCAGTTACTGAAATGAAACAAAGTGTCTGATTTGCTGAATATCAAGGTGAGTCTAAAAAAAAGAGCTCAAATTATAATAAAAAGTTTCATATATGTGTATATATTGAAAACGTTTTATTATGAATTGAACTTATTTTTTTTTAAGAATCAGCTATATATATTTGTTGTTGTTGTGTGCCATGGAGTTGGTTCCGACTCATAGCGACCCTACACAGAGTTTCCAAGGCTGTAAATCTTTACAGGAGCAGACTGCCTCATCTTTCTCCCGCGGAACCGCTGATAGTTTCAAACTGCTGACCTTGCGGCTCACAGCCCAATTCGTAACCACTACACTACCAGAGCTCCATATATATGCAATTTGCAGAATAAGGACAGAAATGTTCCCAATAATTCTGTGACTGAAAAAGAAGAAAAAATCCTTTCAACAACCCTGTCAAAGCACTGAGAGACTCACTCAGTCACCAGTGGTACAGTCATGCCAAGCAGTTAAGGCAAGAGCAGTGACTTTTCTCTGAAACGTAAATTACTTCTGAGAAAATCTAGCTCCAGAACCCAAGTGTAGTCCGGCGGCTTCTGATTCATTCCTTTCTCACATTCAGTTTCTCTTTTAAATCACAGGTCAGAGATGGGGACATATATCAAATACCCATATACATGTTTCTTCACCCACTTACACTTACACTGTGGAGTCCTGGTGTGGCACTGCAGATTAAGCACTGGACTGCAAACCACAAGGCTAGTGATTCAAACTTACCAGGCTGTTTCTTAGAAACCCTATACAGGGTTGCTATGAGTCAGACTCCCCTCTAAGGCACTTACCAACAACAACAATAAGGGCACTGTGGCTCCATAGGATAAATACTGGACTACGAACCTCACGATTGGCAGTTTGAGCCCACTAGAAACTCTGTAGGAGACAGGAGGCTTTCTGCTCCTGCAAAGAATTAAAAGCCTTGGAGACCTACACAGGGTCTCTATGAATTAGAACTGACTCAAAAGCATTTAACAACACTGGCCAGCATATGGGGTTGAATGTGCATATGCCCCACATAATATAGACAACACACACTGTAAGCTGTTCTTTTTCGAGAGAGGCAGACACTAAACCTCCTCACAGTATTCACTAGAGTCCTGGTGTGACTCTGTATAATAAGTACTAGACTGTTAACTGTATGGTTGGCAGTTCAAACTCACCAGCTGCTCCGTGGAAACCCTATACAGGGTCGTTATGCATCAGAACTCACTAGACAGCACTTACCAACAACAACATAGTAATCATTATTGTTATCACTATTATTATAGGCATACTTGGAAATATACTGCAGCTTTGGTTTCAGACCAAAACACAAAAAAGCAAATACTGCAATAAAATGAGTCACACACTTATTTTTTGGTTTCTCAGTGTATATAAAAGTTATGTTTACATTATGTTGTTGTTAGGTTCTAAGGAGTCGGTTCTGACTCTTAGTGACCCTATTATGCGCAATAGAATGAACCATTGCCTGGTTCTGTGCCATCCTCACAATTGTTACCACGCTTGAGCCCATGACAACAATTGTCAGATGGAGTATGGCCAGGCAATATACTGCAGTCTATCTGGTGTGCAATAATATTATGAAAATGTTTGAGATATTGTGAGAATTACCAAAATGTGACACAGAGACATGAAATGAGCACATACTGATGGAAAAATGGTACTAACAGACTTGCTCACGCAAGGCTGCCACAAACCTGTAATTTGTAAACAACATCAAAAAAATATATGCTAAGTACAATAAAGTGAAGCACTATAAAACAGGGTATGTCTGTGTATTTTTTTCTCATTCTACATGGGTTTCAGATAAATGTATGTGTGTTTAAGGCATGAGTGTCTTCTCATAATTCTACACATTGCTCAGTTATATTTCAATATTTAGGATTTATTTGGCAGCACCAGGCTTTAGCTGTCTGCAAGCAATTCATCAATCGGGGAAGCTGATGACAGAAAAGCTCCTCCCTTTAGCTCTGGGATTAAGGAATTTGCCAAGCTGACAACTGGCATGGCTGACTGTCTACAGATTTAGTTTCCATATAGTATTTATTTATATGTGTACTTCCTACATTAGACACTGAATTCCTTGATGGGAGTCACTGTACCATTTTTTTTATTTAGACACTGTGCACATATGAGGGGGCTAAAAAAATTTTGTGGGAAAATTCTACTATTTTTTCATTCCATTCTTTCCCAAACATTTGAAGCACCCATGTATATACATGGGAGCTTCAAAAAAAAAAAAGGAAAAATGGAATTCAAAGATAATGGAATTTTTCTGCAAACTTCCCGAATCGTGTGTGTTTGTGTGAGTGAGAGAGAGCTATCACTGGGGTTCTCAAGCAGTTGTACAATCAATTTAGGGTTTTCCCATGAAGGAAAAACCTTTTACTTTTGCTAACTCTGAAAGAGAGCATTACTAGTTGATTTGTGTCCCCCCAAGAGGTACAGTGAAGTTGACTCAATGCTGATTCTAAGTACCTCAGTACCAGCTGCTACAGTTCTAGTTTATGGTAGATTAGAACTCAGCATCCTGATTTAGACCAAAATGATGCCAATGCCACAATGCAGAAGTCTGAGGACAATCCTCCCATAACACGAACACAGTAACCTCTCAGATGCAGACATGGAAAGGAGGTGCCATTTGCTATTTTTTCTCTAGTCTGAAATCAAAAGGATAAACTGATCTGGGACAGATAATGGCTCAGATTCAGGATCTCACAGCATAGCTGCCAACCCACACTCTACTTGGCTCAAGCTGGTGATATCATTTCCTCACTTTCATGAGCTCTAACATTTACTCATAAATGCATGGAGAAAACAATTTATAAAAGGGAAGCGGATGAAGAAATTATACTCCCTCGGAGACCAAAGCAGACTTGTACACTCTCTGGCTTGGTTTTTCTCTGCCAATTAAAGCATTGCTTTCCCCATGACAAACTTTTTTTGCCAAGAGGCACTGTCAGATGCCCTCATGAATGAAGTGCCTACAGGCAGACTGACATCAGAGGGTTCTTATATTGACAGACTAAATTTGGGGTCTCCGGTTGTAGACTGAATTTGGTTTGCGCATTGAGTTTTTGATGGAAATCATTTTTGACAGGGCTTCAAACTGGTTCGCTGCAGTTCAACCCTTCTGTTGAGAATCTGCATTTTCATTCCGGATATACTGAATCATTCCCAGATATACTGAATCTCATCGGATTTAATATATCTGGAATGAAAATGCAAATTCTCAGAAGGGGGCTGACTCAAATTAATACTATTTAATCACCAGTCTTAACTATATATATATAGTTAAGGAGCTCTGGTAGCGTAGTGGTTACGAATCGGGCTGTGAACCTTAAGGTCAGCAGTTCGAAACTACCAGCCGCTCCGCGGGAGAAAGATGA
>NW_006408616.1:11532221-11549583 GCF_000296735.1 Chrysochloris asiatica
CCTTCTTCATGACACCCACACTTCCTTGTCGAGGCTGGACCCCAACATAGGACCTCGGCACTAGCAGTCAAGTGCTTATCCTACATCACCACACCAGGATTCCAAAGTAAGTATAATCATCTCAATTTCATAGATGATGTAGTGGTATAGGATAACACTGGACTGCTAACTGCACCGTTGGTGATTCAAACCCATCAGCTGCTCCTTGGAAACCCTATACAAGCTCACTATGAGTTAGAACCAACCGAAAGGCACGTACCAACAACACTTAGCACAAAATGGCCTTAAATGCAACAATAGTGCAGGACTGGGCAGTGTTTCCTTCTTTTGTGCATAGGGTTGCTATGAGTCAAAACCAAATGAAAGGCACCTAACAGTGACAACACACTGTTCCTCTCCTGAAAATAGCTCTAGAAAACTTGTTAGATAAACACTTGAATATTAAAGAGGGATGCATTGTGCAACAAGGTACAAAGTATGTGTGGATTTAAATTTTAGCATGACTCTGTTTTACTGAGTTGTCCTCTTAACTTATTCATTGTGCCTCTCTGAACAGCAGAATGTGAATGTTCCCTTGCTTTCCTAATCAGGAATAACAGTTTCAGCACAGTATTTAAATGCCTGTCCCAAAAGGAATCATTATCCTCCTCACAAAGCTACTCTTAAAATTTTAACTTAAAATTCAATAACTAATCAGTTAAACAAATTATATCTTACAATACTGTGACATGTGTTGTATCCATTCTCCCAGAGGCTAGATGTCAGAATCAGTAGGTGGAAACATCTCAAACCATTCACAAATTCATTCAAACAGAATAACTGACAAGGAACGCACTCTGTCCGAAATACCCAATTGCATCCCTGAAATAGGATCGATTGTAGAAGCCTGCATGTGTCTGGGAAAGTGGACCCGTGGTGCCCTCTGTTAGAGGCCTTTGGGGTTGAAACTTTCTAGACTCCCTCATCACTGTCTTACTTAGCAGCCTCCCAACTGCTGCAACTTATATGCTGTTAGATGGTGGTTCTGCTACAAAACAGAAGAGCAGTGAAGGACTGAACATTTTCCCCAAATTTCAGATTAGCTTTGGATTCCAAAGCCATCTAGACTATGAGAAGGAGACATGCGTTAGGGTGAGCCTTGACTATAAAGGAGCCCTGGCGTATAAAGTGTTGTGGGGTATGTGTTGGGCTGCTAATTGCATGGTCAGCAATTCGAATCCACCAGCCACTCTGTGGGAGAAACATTAGGCTTTCTGTTCCCATAAATATTTACCACCTCAGAAGCCATATACAAGTTCATTATGAGCTAGAACCAATTCGATGGCACACAACAGCAGGAACACTTTGACTATAAGGAGCACTAGTGGTGCACTGGATTAAGCATGGAGCTGCTAACCACAAGGCGATGTTGTTAAATACCCTAAAATTGGTTCCGATTCATAGCAACCCTGCATAGGGTTTCTACGGAGTGGCTGGTGGGTCTGAACTGCTGACCTTGCTAGTAGTCCATTGCTTATCCTACAGTGTCATACCAGAACTCTGATCATCACAAGGTAGGCAGTTCAAACTCACCAACCACTTCTTGGGAAAAAGATGTGGCCATCTATAAAGATTTACTGTCTCAGAAACCCTATGGAGCAGTTCTAGTCTGCCCTATAAGGTTACTGAATCAACTTAATGGCAGTAGGCTTACATTTCCCGTTGTTCAAGAACTTCTGTTAAGGAGACAAGGCTCTGTCAAAACTTTCCAAAGCCTTGTGATACAGATTTGTTTTGGTGAGAATGAGATGAGGTGTTCTACTTTTTCATCGAGTGTGTTACTCACTGGGAGTCATGACTGAGCTGTGCACTTGGAATTTTCACTTAGAACACAGCCCTTTCTTTCTATAATCTAAGATCAAAAAGGAGGATCTACCAAAATTGCACACAGTTCACTCACTTAGTGGAGATCCAATGATTAGGGAGCTGCTTTTCCTAAGGACAATACTTTTCCATGCTTTGTCAAATAAATCAGAAGAGAAATTCAAGGCTTATTTCAATATTACAATATAAGAAAGTAACAAGAAATTTAATTTTCTATCTCAACATCCAGAAAAATAAAATTGAGAGATTTATTGGTAGGACAAAGTTTCTGAAAGAGTTTTTTGTTGTTTTTTTTTCCCAGGTAGTTAAATACATATATGGACTCTTGGTGTGGCGATATAGGATAAGCACTCTACCATAAGGTTGGTTTGAATCTCAAGCTGGGTGGTTCAAACTCACCAACCACTCCTTGGAAACCCTATGCAGGGTCACTATGAGTTGGAACTGACTTGCTGACACTTAACAACAACACTGAAATATAGTAAAGGACAGAAATAAAAGTCCTGTGTTTTGAAATGGTATCAAATAATTATAATTTTTCAAGTTCAGATATTCACACACCTCTTTTTATCGTTGTAAAACCTAATACATGCATAAAAGGGTGGTTTTCTACCAAATGGTAACCACCTAAATCTCTACAGTGCATATAAGAAAGAGAGGAAGTTGTACAGGAGCAATACAGTTTGTTATAACGACAAAAGAAAGAACTTTATCTCATTGGGAGTTGTTTTCTCTTGGAAAATTCTTCCAAGGATGTAGGAATAAAAGTTTTACATAGAAAAAGGGTGATAGTGTTTTTCCAATAAATCTTGGCAACAAACGATTTCCAAGTGAAGTTACTATTACAATAAGGATCTAATTCTGTAATAGGAAGAAGACGCGAGTTCACTTGCCAAAGTTATCCAAATCAAAAGGGGCTGCGGTACAGTGGAATGGGGAGAATTTCCAAGGTAATGCCAGACAGGCTACCATTAATACATGTTCTTCCCAATTAATCAATTTTTAATAGCAAATGTCAGAGTCCTGGCATTGCAAACTGACTAAGTCAATTTGGTCATTTCAAATTGCCAGGTCTTTTATAAATACTGGTGGCCTTGGCAAATAGATCCAGATGAGATGTAAAAATGAAAGCCAATTTTAGATTAAATTCTGTCAAAAGTGTAACCTTTCATTAACAGTTACACACTGACTTTTCATGAAACTTAGAGAAGCCAGAGCCCTTTCTTTCTCTGTCTTCCACATCTCTTCCAAGAACCTTCCATGAAAAAGATCTCTCTGAGCAGAATGTAACACCACCTTGATGCAGACACAGCTAACTTTCAGTTCTGGTATGGCACACAGTAGTCTATGAAGTGCTTCCTGAGTCAACAGTTCAAGCAGGTTAAGGATAGAATTTTCAACCTCTTTCAGTAACAAGGAAAACTGTACGTGGTAAGACATATGTTAGGACAATTTAGTCTTACTTTGGAAACTGCCAATAATGAATGTAGTTAATCCAGGTCCTGGTGTGGTGCTGTAGAATAAGCATTAGACTTCAAATTTCAAGACTACCAGTCAATCCCACCAACTTCTCAGATGGAGAAAGCTGAGGTTTTCTGCTCTTATAGAGACTGCAGCCTTGGAAACCCTATACAGGTTTGGTACGAGTTGGAATAGACTTGATGTCAGCGAGTTTGAGTTTTTGAAGCTACTCAACAAACCGCCCCCCGCCCCACCCAACCCCCGACTGTGTCATACCATGGATGACATTATAGTGCCCCTCATTCCATCTTGAGTCTTGACAGTCAGAGTCATTTTTTGTAGCAAAAACCACATGGGCATTTCTAATTACAGATTCAACACAACGAAAAACCCAGGTCCCATGCATTTATCAGAGTCCTTGTGTGGGGCTGTGGGATAAAGCACTGTACTGCAAGGTCAGTTTGAACCACAAGGTCGGCAGTTTAAACTCACCAGCCTCTCTTTGACTTGAGGGCACTTAACAACAATGCATTTGTTAGCAGTCTTATCTTACACTTGCTGATTACAGGCTGATAGCTATAACTTTTAAAGAAAAGGTTTCAAAGGAATGCATCTCAATGGAAAGGGATGATTCTCATGAAGAATCAATCTCTTGTTGTTGATGCTGGTGTAGGTGATCATGAAGCTAAATCCAAGGTTAAGCTGAAAAATGTTTAAACATGCCTAAGAATGCAGAATTAAGAAAATGTTTAAACAGTGCCTGTCAAAGTCTATTTATCCACCCACCTTCATATGCCTAAATCCATGTTTCTTAATACATGTTTGCTATAAGAACACCAATCTGCAAAAGGTCCCTAAAAGGTTTTTTTTTTTAATTTCCAACAAATTTTAGAAATGTCATTTATTACACATTGCTTTGGGAAACTTTCAAGGCTTAGAGCACAAGAGGGACTCATTGAAGTGAAATCTGTTTAACTTTTTAGAAACCAAGTGTTTCTGAAATGCTTTTAGCAACAGAGTCTTTACTTAGAGTATCCTTCCTTAATAGTCTATATTTTGAGAACACATTTTGAGAAATGCTGTTAAAAACTACTCCATAAAAATGAAATTAAAAACAAAAGTTTCCACCTTAGGTGTGTATGTAACCTGTCCCAGAAAATCATCTCACGATCCAATGAACAGATAACTTTTATAGTGCATCTCACCTATATCCTTCACGCTGCATTTTAAATACATTTTCTGCTGTTCTGTCCTTGGCAGCAATGAAGAATAGTGGATTGCCATTTTCTATGTAAAAATCCATCATACATTTAAAGAACTTTATTAAGTCATCCATCTGCACAGTCTTGGCTCCAGTCAAAATCAGTTGGAGGCAGAACGGTTTCTTGGGTGAGAGATATGTTTAGATCATATCTGCATTTAGAAGAATAAATCTCTCAGAAATGGGGTGGATGAAATGGAAGTGTGGAAAACTAATCTCCTGAAGTCTTACTCTACCTCAATTTTCCATACTTGGCATAATGTTTGGAACTGGAAAGTGATCAGTTAGTGCTGAATTACATTAAATATTCAATATTTTATCTTATTGTTTTCTATTAGGCCTTTACACATATGTATTTTCTCCCAAAAATGTCCTTCTGCTTGTCTAAATACTTGTCCAGCTTTGATGACAATTTTCTATTTCTATCACACACCTATATGAAGAGCATATGTAGCTAACTGTGACTCCCCTCACATCCCTGATCTCTGTTGAAGGGAAACATAGAAGGCACACGGGCAGGTAGAAGATTTGAACATGCTACTGGACATTTCTCCCCAATCCGTTTACTTTGCTTAAGTACTTTTGAAAACCTTATCATCCTCATCAGTGGTTATCTTAGAAAACAAAATCACTGATTATTCCATTCAACATTGTACATATAAGCACCATTTACCGAGTATAAGGGTAAATCACTTCCATCATTTTTGTGGACACTATTCTAGGATCATAAGAATGCATTAATGAACAAAACAGACAAGATAATAAAAAAGAAAGAAAAGAAATAAAAGAACTCCCCCCACCCCCACCGCCGCGCCCAAATAACCCAAAAATCTTCTTTCCTAAGGGAACAGTACCTGGTAAGGAATATCTGGAGCACAGGAAGACTGTAATTTGAAAAAACACGGCCATGGTAAGCATCATTGGGAAAGTGACTGTTAAGAAAAGACTTACTGTACTTGAAGTAATCAGTGATAAAGAAATCTAGGGGGACGCAGAACAGAACAAGAAAAGCCCTAATGAAAGTCTATACTGCTATAGTTCAGAGAACAGTATGGATGGCAGTGCGGCTGATGCTGTGGTTGTGGTTAAGGGCCCTCAAGTCAGATTAGACTCATAGTGGCCCTATAGGGTTTCCAAGGAATGGCTGGTGAATCTGAACCACCGAACTTGCAGTTCAAAGCAACCTTGAAGTCCAATGCATTATACCAGGAGTATAACAGAGGTTGAGAGCAGAAAGAAATGA
Organism: Chrysochloris asiatica; assembly: GCF_000296735.1. NCBI lineage: Eukaryota > Metazoa > Chordata > Mammalia > Afrosoricida > Chrysochloridae > Chrysochloris > Chrysochloris asiatica. The sequence continues at coordinate 11,538,050 of NW_006408616.1, forward strand.
GGTCAGGGAAAGAACAAGAATGAAAATGGGGAAGTAAAGGTCTGCAGATGTTGTAGTACCTTTTAGGGTATTAAAAAAATTTTAATTTTCACCCTAAGAGAAATGAGAAGCCACAAGATTATTTTAAGCAAAAGAGGAACATGATCTCACCTACATTATTTTCTAAAATATTATTTTGTTATTGCTGAGAATTGTTAAGTGCTGTCAAGTCGATTTTCACTCATAGGGGCCCTGTATAGGGTTTCCAAGGAGTGGCTGGTGAGTTTGAACCTCAAACGCCTTATAGGCCAGCGCTTAACCTACAGTGTCACAATGCAAAATGTACACCAATTCAATATTTTCTACATGTACAATTTAATGATACTGATTATATTCTTTGGTCTACAACCACTTTCATCCTCCTTTTCTGAATGTTGCTTGCTCATTAACATAAACTCAATATCACCTAATGTTCCTATTCAACTACTTGAATGGTGGTGGCAGTAGTGAGGTACTGTGGAGTCCAATCAACTGATTATGACCTTGGATAGAGTTTGTGAGGCTGTACATCTTTACACGAGCAGAAAGCCTCATCTTTCTCCCATGAAACGGCTGGTAATTTTGAACTGCTGACCTTGAAGGTGACAGCCCGACTCATAACCACTGTGCTCTCAGAGCTCCCATTTCTATAGTTTTAAAAGAGCAATAATGCTGAAGGAAGGCATTTTGCTGGTGAAGAAAAACTGTTGCTCAGTTTTAAAGTGACTTCAGGGGATAGTTTTGGTTGAAGGTTTAAAGATTATCTCACTGTTTATCCATTCTTTGGCTCCATAAACATGATAACTTGAAATTCTGCTCTACATCCCCCCACCCCATTTGATCATGATTCCTGTGGAATCTTTCATTAAAATGTTCATTAATAACCAAGCGCCATCCAGGTCTCCTAGTCTTATGGCTAAGGAGGCAGTTGAACCCACACATTCCAAATCCTTCTAATCCTCATTGCCCTTCTTTCTCGGTTGTTCCAGGTAAATAGAGAACAATTTCTTTATGCCTTAGATGACTGCTTAAAAGTTTTTAAAATCCCACACACTATACAACAAACTAGGAGTTAGAATAAAAGTACTAAACATGTTATTAGGTAAATTACTAAGATGATCCATGAAATCATGATCCTAAACCTCCAAATCAAGGAAGCAAATCCTAGGCAATGTGTTTAGTTGTACATAATCACACCAGCAGCTACTCTTTTTCATGTTGCCATTGTAAATACATCACACAAATTTTGCCAATTCAACTTTTTGCAGAGGTATAATTTATTATTAAAAATTACAGTAATTAAATGTGCAACTTTATCCTTAATTAATGCAATTTTTCTATCACCAATAACCTCATTCCCCCCCCTCTCTCCTGCCCCTAATAACAACTGATAAACAAGAAAGGCAGAATGGAGTTACAGAAATGTCTTTTGACCTTTTAAAGCATTTTTAAGAAATCAGAAGCACCATAAAGCCTAATGGTAATGAGCTGCTGTTATAAAAACATGACTCATTAAGTTAAAAGACAGAGCAAGTGTTAAAATTTGAGATTACCATTCAAAAGGTAGGAATTATTTTTAGTGAAAGCCAATAATGATAGAAAACTATGAAATCTCACTGAAAATCAAAAACTGTAGAAATCAAGAAAAGGAAGCAAAGATCCAGGACATGCCTGAAAACTTCTTTTTATAGCACAATTAACTAATTCTGTCATTAATAACTGCATTGACTCTTCCAACTGAGTTATAAAATTAGAGGGCTAGGTAAGTAGCTTTCATTTTAAATAGCATGACTTAAGGAAATGTAATTGCCTTGTGAAGGCAAAGAATTAAAAACAATGATTTAATGTAGAAAAATTCCTGCCAAACCTAGATCAAAAAACAAGCAGGGCATTCCAGGTAAAATAGATCTGTATAATACATATGTTGTGCCGTCACGTTGGTTCCGACCCATAGCGACCCTGTATAGAGTTTCCGAGGAGCAGCTGGTGAGCTTGAACCGCCGAATACCCTTAGAAAAAAGAGCTTGCATGTGGTTCAGATCCAACATAAGGAGACTACCTTCACAGGTGGCAGATTAATAATGGACAAAAAGAAATGCTTTGGGAAGACTATGTTCATAAGCATATGAGTCTCAGAAAAAAATCTGCATTTCTAGTGTCCATTTTGTTAAATTCCCTAAAACGGATGGGAATAGAGAAATCCAGCAATGGTTTTAAGAATAACAAAAATATGAAAATGTTTTCTTTCTTATCTCTTGCCTATTTTTGTTCAATTTCAAACATCTACAAAGACACTATAATAAATACATAACCTAGAACTTTTTAAGTGATAACCCCAATATTGATTTTTAATTAAGTAATATTTGAAACTACTACCACTCTTAATAAGTATTCATATTTAACTAACAGAGAAGTTTTATGTTATTATTCTGCCCTTTTGTTACATTTGAACATAACTAAAGGAGGCCTGGTATGACTCTGGAGGATAAGCACTGGACTGATAACCACAAGGTCAGCAGCGCAAACCCACCCGCCACTTTTCGGAAATGTTATACAGGAAGGAGCTCTGGTAGCGTAGTGGTTACGAATCGGGCTGCGAACCTTAAGGTCAGCGGTTCGAAACTACCAGCCGCTCCGCGGGAGAAAGATGAGGCTTTCTACTCCCGTAAAGATTTACACCCTCGGAAACCCTGTACAGGGTCGCTATGGGTCAGACCCGACTCGACGGCACTTAACAACAACAACAACGAGGGGGATCCAACTCGACGGCATTTAACAACAGACAGTCCCCAGTTATACTCATCCTACTTATGGACAACTCCTACTTGCCCTCTGATGTTATGTAGATTTGCCTTTACTTTGAAATGACTGAATCAACCTCTACTTGCAACAAATTCTTTATCACAATCACCTTCACTTCTGCAAGTGCAGAATTTAAATCACGGAAAAGGCTTAGAGCCTTTTCTTGACCTAAAGCAAAGCTAAGTAAGAACTTTATGCACCTGTTCTGGCTTACCTACAAATTCTCAAAGACACCAGAACAGATTTTGTTCATACCCCAAGAACTGCCAAGACTTCCAAATTATATGCAAGCATCAAAAATCTGAAAATATGGTACTACCATGAGCTCTCAGATCAAGAATTTAAACACATTTCCCTCTCATATGAGGTAAGAAATATACGGAGCTGGGAGGAGGAAGCAGGATGAACTTTTAGGATCATTAAATATTTTAGATTATATAAAGCATAATTGTACTTTCAAATAGGATAAAAAAAAGGCAGACAACTGGATTTAGCTTTTAAGCCTAGTTATTCCTACAAAATGGTGACAGAAGCCCTTCAATTTTGTCAGCTGGTATAGTAAAGCATGATGCTTAAGCTACCAGGTTCACAACGGCTCATTCTGAAATTTAAACAAAGTATTTCATAGTAATCAATGTGTGTGCCACAATAATACTTTAACCTATATTTGGCTGAACTAAATGCAAAATGGAGTCCTGGTGTGGAGCTGTTGGCTAATACACCAGAAAGCAAAGTCATTTGAACTGTAAGGTCAGTGGTTCAAGCTCACCAGCTGCTCCTTGGAAACCCTATACAGGGTCACTATGGGTTGGAACTGACTCGATGACAGTTAACAACAAACGCAAAATAATTTCTAAACATGTAAAAGTACGTTTAATTCAACTCTACATGTCTATGGTGGTGCAATGGTCTATCCCAAGAGTCAGCTCATTCATGATAAACAACAGAGTTGAATAGTTGTGACAGAAACTGCAAAGCACCAAACATTCACTATCTGATCCTTCACAAAAAAGTTTGCCAATGCCTTATCTATCACTATTGAACTACATTCATTTCTATAAGTGACTCTAAGTCCTTTTGGAATGAGGTAGGGATTTCAACAAGCCAATAATCACTTTCCAATAGTGGTTCCCATTATAATCTGACTTTTTCATTGAAATATTGTTGTTAAGTGTTGGTTCTAACACATAGCGACCCTGTGTAGAGCTTCTGAGGAGCAACAAGTGAATTTAAACACCTGACCTTGCAGTTCAAACAGACCTTGTGATCCAGTGCTTATTCTATAGTGCCATACTAGGACTGTTGTTAATTCATCGAGTCGATTCTAATCCATAGTGACCTGGTATAGGGTTTCCAAGGAGCAGCTGGTCAGCTTGAACCACTAGCCTTGCAGTTCAAATGACTTCACAGTCTGATGCGTTAGACCACAGCACCACACCAGGACTCTAGGACAAAGGAGGTTTTAATCGAAGACAATCTTACTCTGACAATCTCTGTCAATCAGATAAGATGCTCTTTTGGTGAGTAGGTTGACAGAAGGATAAGATATGGATGAGTACAAAGGTGCATCAAGAGCAAGGCTGAGTATAACTGATTGGAATATTTAACAGGGGTTCTAGAACTTGCCCAGTGAAACAGGCTTCTTGATGAGCCTTTGTAGTATATAGAACTTAGGTGGAATCCTGAGCCCCATCCAGAACCTTCTGAGGTGGGACATTCCCAGTTGAAAGGACAAGCAGACAAGCATGGAACAGCTAGAGCAACTGAAGATACTTCTTGAAAGAAAGATGAGAAGGAATAATCCAAAACAAAAATGGCAGTCTGATTAACTACCACAAGAGCAAGCAAGTTGTTCGCCTGGGAGCCATCAAGGTAAGCAATCAAGTCCCTTCAGGGCAAACCCCTCTCCAAGATTTAAACTCAAAGGAAACACATGAGCAGGCATGTAAGCTTGCTGATGACTACATTGGTCTACTGGTGAGTAGAAGAAGGGGAAAGGCATCAATGAAGATAAGGGCTGAGTTCAACCACGTTCCACAGACTCTTGTTGGCCTGGAGATGAGAGAGAGAAGAGGAGGGCTGGTTGGTCCGAAGTGTGACAAGATCTCGGGACTCCTGAGCCCATGAACAAGTACATAGCCATGTAGGGCTACAGCTGAGAGTGAAGCATACAGCTGATATGAAGTGAGGGGAGATGCTCCAAGAATGTCCAAACTTGCAGGTAGTACCCATTTGACCTAGCCTTGATGGCTTGATGATCAGAATGCAACTAAAGGAAGGTAAAAGACAACAACAACAATACTTCAAGATGTAGTAGCTTGAAATATTAACTGAGAGGGAAGGAATCTTCACATCAAGCATCAATCCTATCCCCTATGCATACAGGGCTGATAGGGACAGGCAACTTAGACACTGGCTACCTAAAATGAGGGGTGATAAAAGCACAAAGTAACTGGCTTACAAGTTTTCAAGAGGGAGTTTAGTTTCAGAGTGTGTGGGGAAAGGTAGAGTTCTCACTGAATTAGTTTTCCTCTAGACCCATCTTGTCTAGATGGGTCTGGTGAAAAGAGATGGGGATAAGATTCCTAAGATTTAGTAGTGAATAATTGTTATCATGGCTAACTGTGACTGTCACAACTGTAAAGGTAGAAGTTTTCTAACATAAAGGCAGGAGTAGTTAGTCTTACAGTCCAGGAACAGATGACCCTAGGACCATCAAGGGAGGAGAGCATGAGCAGAATGCGGGACCCTATCCAGAGAAGCAGCAACACCAGAAATGAGGACATGGAGAGAGAGAGCAGCTGAGGACTCTAGACATATGGAGAGAGAAAGACTGAGTGCTGGCAGCCAGGAGGCAGGCTTATAGAATGTGCCCTTTGGTTGTTCAAATTATGTATTCCTGAGTGTTTTTGTGTACAACCCCCCCCAAAAAAAACAAACAAACAAACAAACAAAAAAACAGAGTGAATGGAAGAAATACTGTTGAATGATAATGATGCTGCATAGAGGAGATTGTAATCATTGCAATGAAATGATAAGTGTAAAACTGATGTTCTTTCTTGTAAACTATCACTTAATTTACAATAAAAACTTAAAAAAAGAAAAGAAAAAAAAAAAAAAAAAAAAGAGCAAGGTTGAGAACAACAAGTGTGAAGGGAGATTCTGCAGATGAACACAACCATCTCCCCAACTGAGCAGGTACATTAGCTCCCCACTCAGCCCACCCCTCCATTTCCACAAGTGGCCAGTGCCACTCACTAATCAAGCTGTAAATTCATCCTCCAAGAAGACCTGACAATTTGGCCATTCTCCCATATTCCAATCTATGTTGTTGTGGTAAGTACTGTCGCGTTGGGTCCACTCATAGTGACATTGTATAGGGTTTCCGAGGAGTAGTTAGTGAGTTTGAACTGCCGACCGAGCAGTTCAAACTGACCTTGCAGTTCAACACATTATCCCACAGCACATCAGGGCTCCATCTATAAACTCTACTTTGTGTTGGTTACAATGGAATGATGTGTAAAACTGTGACTGAATGCATTTATTAGGACAAAAATGTTATAACTAAATAATAAGAAGAATCCCTCAAAACCCATACATAAAGGAGGGGCCTCTAAAACCTACTATCAATCCTCAAAAAAAATCCTAGTACTGAGGCCATGAGAAAGAAAGTCAGTTGTCATTAGTCCTCTTTCCTGTCCCTCAGGTTCCCATTTACAAGTAGAATGCATTACAGAAGGTCTAAAAATATCTTCAAATTCTCAAGACACTCTTTAATATATTTATATAATACTTATATTTACACAATAAATAACCAATACCAAATAAATTACTCTCAAATATAATTTAGTGGCATTTCCTCTGCAATGAAGGGAAACCACCTCAGAGGACATGGGAAATGAGAAAACATAAAAAAAAATAGAATCAATGGTATTAGCTCCCCTAACAGTCCAAATTAGGTTGGCTACTTTCCTGATTTATGTCATTATTTATTGCAAGTCAACAGCCTACTCTGACAAAAAGTCTGTAAGAGTCATAAAGAAAAACCTGAGTGCATTTTCAGGCTATTGTCCTCCTGGGGTATAAACATCCACTATTCATAGAAGAGAATGGAATAATCAACCTTCATTTTAAATGCCATGTATCTCTTCTGCACATAAATTGCAACAGAGTGATTATCCTAATCACAAAGGGTGAGGGTAGATGAGTTCACTTTAAAATCCATTATTAAAAAGAATGCAACCCAATAATGAATTTCTAAATTGTCCTCTATATGATACAATAAAAGTTCAAATTCAGTCCAAGTGTATATAAAAGATATGAGTAGGAGGGAAAAAATGAAGGAGATTTGACATAGAATATGAGAAATTGTACATTTACTTTTTCAAAGATGCCAACCGAGTTCTTCTGTGACAAACAGTAAACTACTTCAACCAAGAAACCAAACCCATGGCCACAGTCAATTCTAACTCATAGTGCCCCTACAGGCAAAGTAGCACTGCTACATAGGCTTTCTGAGGTTATATATCTTTATTGGAGCAGAAAGGCTCATTTTCCACAGAGCAGCTAGTGGGTTTGAACTGTTGACTTTGTGGTTAGCAGCTGAATGCTTAACATGCTATACCACTTGGGCTTGTAAACCACTTCAGGAGGTTTAAAATTTCTTATTTCATGAATATATCCAAACTAGAAGTGATCTCGAAATTCATCCCGTAACTATTTCTAGAGAAAGGAAACCCTTAAAATTTGGATCCTAAATCTTCCATTCAATTCTGGACGAGATCTTGCCCAAAATCAAACATCTACTTTTTGAGATGTCTGCTGAAACCACCTTATCTGCAAGACCAGCCATGACCTATTCACTGCGTTTATCAACACCTGTTGTATATAGAAATATGTCATGTTTAACTGTAAAAGCCATACAGGTATGACCTTTATTTTGTTCACTGTTCTAATCCCAGCATTACCAGGCACTCAATCAATATTCAGAGAATGAAAGATGAAGAACTAGTGAGGCTGGCAAAGAAAGGCTCTTTCAGAATATCAACCAAGGTGGACTTTGTATGATTGAGAATGTATTAAAGATAAAAATAAAAAAATCGTTTCCATGACCCTCTGGACTAAGTACCTATGCTTGTTTATCCAATAAAAAATATTTACCTGGTAATTTACTATACCACTACAAAATCTAAGGGCATATCTGTTTTTTAAGGACCCCTGGTGCTGCCACTGGTGAAGCATTGAACTGCTAACCAAAAGGTTGACAGTCTGAATCCAGCAGCCACTCTGCAGAAGAAAGATTAGGCAGGCTGCTTCTATGGAAAGTTTATGGACTAGGTCTACTCAGTCCTACAGTCACTATGAGTCAGAATCAACATGATGGTTGTTGATATTGTTAAGTGCCATCCAGTAGGTTCCGACTCATAGCGACCCTGTGTAGGGTTTCCAAGGAGTGGCTGGAGAGTTTGAACTGCCAATGTTACAGTTCAAACTGACCTTGTGGTCCAGAATGTTATCCTGCAGTGCCAGCCACACCAGGACTCCAACTTGATGGTGGTGGACAGCTATTGTTTTAGTTGCTAGCTGCCAATGGGTTGTTTGTAACTCATGGCAAGCCGACATGTCAAAGTCAAGTTTTCAGGGTTTGGACCTCTTGGAAGCAGATCACAATGCCTGACTCCTGAGGTACCTTTGGGTGGGGGTTTGAACTGTGACCTGTGGTTAACAGTCCAGTGCTTATCCTAGAGAGCCACACCAGGACTCCTAGGGATTATAAAATCATTTCAACCCAACACTTACTGACACAGTACACATATCTTTTAGAAACTATTCTAGGTGAACAGCGCTGTGCTTAGTTTACTGACATCATTATATACATCTCACCCATTCCTCTTCAACACAGGACATCCATAAAACAGGACCAGCATTTTCATCAAAGTTTATTCCTACTGTTTTCATACTGAAACAGAGCTCTTCAGATCATGTTCTTAGTAACTAATCATGTTGCTGTTGTTGTTGGTAGGTATCATTGAATCGATTCTGACTCCTACTTACCCAGTGCAACAACTGCCCAGTAAGGTTTTCTAGTTCATAAATTTTACAGAAACAAATGTCCAGGAATTCAATGGAGCCATGGGGGTGAGTTCAAACCACCACCTTTCAGTTAGAAAGTGCTTTACCATTGTACCACCAGGGTCCCTGGTGCTCACTCACAGATGCCTGTGTGCTCCCACACCCAGTGATCACCACTTCAAGACCAGCCAGAGAACTGACCTCATTTCCATCTCCTTCCCACTGTGCAGGCAGATCAGGGAAACAGAGAGACCTGGCCAAAAATCATAAAATAGAAAGCCAAACCGCTGCCTCTGATCTTTGATAGAAGAAAACAGAGAGTGTAAGCGGCCTTCAAGAATTGCAGGAGGCTTTAGTTAAAACTAACAAAGAATTTTCTAGATGAAAGTCACCAGAGAAGGACTAAATCTTACTATCATCACAGCTGGAATGCTTTGCTAATTTTTTCATAATGCATTAAAGAGATCTTGAAACAAATTCCATAAAAGTAAAAGATTAACAGCCTTCTAAGGAGGAAGTTTCCATTCATTCATCATGTTATCAAAGACACTCCAGGGAGGGACAAGGCTTGTATGGGAGGTCTACTGTCATCAAGAAGGTCGATATTTTACATGTCTGAGGGGATGACAGTCTGTGGGGACTCACCACTTTCCTTAATTACATGGGAGAGAGTCAAGGAAAACTCTTACTGACACACCTACTCGGGTGTACCATCATGTTACATTACATGTGCTCCTGAAGATTAAGTACAAGATAACAACTTCCAAGCCATAAACTGATAGCAGATGCTAATAAAATGAACCTCACATTTACCTCAAAACATTTCATGTTGCTATTGACTATGGCACCTAACAACAACAACAATAATTGAGTACAGTGCTTTCACAGGTTGTATACAATTCATGTAAAGGAAAGATTCTGCATACCCAAAATAATGGAACAGAATCACTAACTTATCTTTGTTTTATTAACTTAAACAATACTCTTATATTATTGGAGTCTTGGTGTGATGCTTTAAGATAAGCACTGGACAGGTAACCACAAGGTTGGCAGTTCAAACCTACCAGCTGCTCCTCAGAAACCCTATACAGGGTCACTATGAGTCAGAACTGACTTGACAACACTTAACAACAACAATATTCATATATATCAAGGGTCAAGGAGCCCAGGTAATAAATATAGTGGGTTCATGTTGGGTTGCTAACAACAGGGTCAGAAGTTCAAATCTATCAGCTGCTCTGGAGGGGAAAGATGAGGCTTTCTGCTCTCATAAAGATTTATAGCTTCAGAACCAACTCCATGGTGCACAGCCACCAACACCAACACCATACCAAGGGTCAAGCTCATTTTTCTATTTACTTGTGATACAGCAGTAAACAGAAAAACAACAAGAAAAAAAAAAACCCTATCCTGATGGCACTTATATCTAATCGGAGGACATCGACATAAAATAAAACTGTACAGTATTTTAAGAAAATTTTAAGTATTTTAATTACCCTTAGCAAAATTTTATTTGCATGTGATAATAATAATATAGTCCAATGATTTCTGCATTTCATTGGGTTACCTCTCTTTGGAATGGGCACAATCTGAATCTCTTCCATTCAGTTGGCCAGGTACCTATCATCCAAATTTCTTGGCATAGATGAGTGCCTCCAGTTCTGCATCAGTTCATAGACAAATTTCTATTTGTATTTCATGAACTCCCAGAGCCTTATTCTTTGCCAATGCCTTGAATGCACCTTGGATTTCTTTCTTCAGTACCATTAGCTCTTGATCATGTGCTACCTCTTGAAATGGCTGAACAGCAACCATTTCTTTTTGGTACAGTGACTGTATGCATTTCTTCCATTTTCTTTTGATGATTTCAATATTTTACCCATAGAAATGTTCAATACTGCAAGTCGAGCCTTGAAGTTTTTCTTCAGCTTGAGAAATGCTGAGTGTTTTCTCTTTTGGTATTCTAACTCCAAATCCTTGCACATTTCATATATGATTTATTCAAGCTACCTTTTAAAAATTTTTATTTAGCTTTTACCTCCTCTTATCTTCCCCTTCCTTTAGCATCTGTACAGTGCAGAACAAATTTCAGTGTCTTCTGACATCCATTTTAGTTTCTTCCTTCTATTTTTGTCTTCTTAATTAATTTTTGCTTTCTTCTTGTATGATCTTGATGACATCCCACAAATAATTCTGTTCTTTGTGCTTAATTTATCAAATATGTTAGTGAGCTAACTCTTAAGTTCAGGTGGGGTATGTTCAAGATCACATTTTGGCTCTTGTGGACTTGTTCCAATTTTCTTCAGCTTCTGCTTGAACTTGCATATGTGAGGAATTGAAGGTCTGTTCTACAGTCTGCCCCTTTCTTTCTTTTAGCTGATGATATGGAGCTTCTCTAGCATCTCTCCCCACAGGTGTAGTCAATTTGATTTCTGTGTATTCCTTCTGGTGTGGTCCATGTGTAGAGTTGTCATTTATGTTGTTTAAAAAAGCTATTTGCTACCCACAAGAAATACGAGATATAACTCGAGTAGATATATGCACAGCAATGTTCATAGCAGCACTATTTACAATAGTAAAAAGATGGAGACAGCCAAAGTGCCCTTCAACTGGAGAATGGATAAACAAACTGTGGTACATAC
>NW_006408616.1:11550083-11563761 GCF_000296735.1 Chrysochloris asiatica
GGATGAAATAATGTTAAGATGCTTTGGCTGTCTTTTGAATCTTGGTTACCCTGGCATACCATTATAAAATAGACACTTGATGGGGAGAGAAAGGAATAGCCAGAGATATCACCATAGAAAGCTTGTAAGTCCGTATTCTGCCTACAACTGATTGTTGTTGTTGTTCAGTGCCATCTAGTTGAATCCGACCCATAGCAACCCTGTATAGGGTTTCCAAGGAGCAGCTGGTGAGCTTGAACCACTGACCTTGCAGTTCAAACGACTTTGCAGTCTGAAGCATTAGCCAACAGCGCCACTCCTATAACTTATTGGAATACCTAAAATGGGACTACAACGTGCCCAGTAAGGAGGCTTCCTGCAGAGCCTCTGCATTACATAAGACCATAGGTGGAATCCTGAACCCCATCCAGAATCTTCTGAGATGGGAAATTTCCCCTTGAAAGGATAAGCAGACCAGCCTGAAGAGGCAAGAAAAACAGAAGATACTTCTTGAAAGAAAGACTGACAGGAAAAATACAAAACAATATAGGCAGTCCGACTGATTACTACAAGAAAAAGCAAGTTGCTCACCCAGGAGACATCAAGGCAAGTGGTCGGGTCCCTTCAGAGCAAGTCCCCTTCCAAGACTAAGACTCAATGGGAATACACGCTCTGATTGGTGACCACAATCATCACCAATAAGGGGAACTGAGGGAAAAACAGCAAGGAAGCTGCGAGCTAAGCCCTAAAGTTCAATAGACTCTTGTGAACCTGGGTGGAGACATGGTTGGCCAGCAGTGTGGCAAGACCTGGGGACTCACAGAGGACTAGAGTGGAGAGTGAAGCGTCCAGTTGATAAGAAGCATATGCAAAAGAACACCGACACTTGCAGATTAATACCCACTTGACCTGGCTTAAGTGACTGGATGATCAGAGTACAACTTGAAGAAGAAAGAGGAGGAAATAAAGAGTAATCTGATACAATTTGATGAACTGGACCTACACCTATAGATGCAGTAGCTCAAAAGAGGGAACAAATCTTTACAGCGAGGATCATTCCCACCCCCTCCATACACAGAATAGACAGGGATGGGCAACTTGGGCATTGACTACCCAAAATGGGGGGCGTGAGGCTACAAAGGCAGGAAGTGACTTGCTTACAAGCTTTCAAGAGGAAACCTAGATCCCTCAGAGGGCGTGGAGGAAGGTAGAATCTCCACTGAGTAGTATGCAATCTGTTTGGGCAGGGCTGATGAAAGGAGATGAAATAATGAATAATTGTAACCAGGACTGATTGTGAAGGTTGGAAATGTAAGATAAACATTTTGTAGCAAAAGGAGGGGAGTGATTGACTTTGCAGTCTAGAAGTGGAGGTCCCTGGGACCATCAAGGGAGAAGAGCAGAAAGCAGGACCCTACACAGATAAGCAGTGACACCACAGATGGAGGCAGAGATGATGGAGTGGAGAGATGGAGCAGCTGGGGACTTTAGACCCAGATAGGGAGAGGGACTGTGTGCTGATGGACCAGGGAGCAGGTTTGCAAGGTATACCCTTTGGTTGGTTGATGATGCATGGAAGGGATTGTAACCATGGCAATGAAATGATGAATGTAAAGCTAATATTCTCCCACGTAAACTACCACATAATTCACAATAAAACATTAAAAAAAAAAAAAGGTATGTGCAATGAGCAAGACATTGCATTGATGTTGCAAAATTCTATCATGGAATCTCCAGCATCAATTCTTTCAACAAGGCCCCATTTCCAACTACTGATCATGCCTCTTTGTTTCCAAGCTTTGCAATCCAATCAACAGCAATTATCAGTATATCTTGATTGCATGTATATTTTATTAATTTCAGACTGAAGAAGTTGGTAGAACTCTTCAATTCCATCATCACTGGCTTTCGTGATTAGTGCATAAATTTTAATAATAGTGGAATTAACTGGCCTTCCTTGTAGGCATGTATATATTATCCTATCACAGACAGCATTTTATTTCAAGATCTTGAAATATTCTTTTTGATGCTGGATGCGACACCATTCTTCATCAATATGTCATTTCCAGCATAGTAAATCACATGATTGTCAGATTCAAAAAGGCCAATACCAGTCCATTTCAGCTGACTAATGCCTAGGACATCTATTTTTATGTGTTTCATTTCATTTTTGACAACTTCCAATTTTCCTAGATTCATACTTTGTGCATTCCATGTTCTGAATATTAAGAGATTTTTATAATTCTTTCTGTTCATTTTGAGTTATAGTTTCATATTGTTATAAATACTGAAAAATAAAATTATTCAATTGTATGTTTAAGTTTTTAAGAAACTGCCACAAGGTTGGTGGTTCAAACCCACCAATCACTCCTCAGAAAACCTACTGTAGTGTACTGAATTATTTATTATGTCTATTCTAGCCTTAGACTATGTAACTCCCACCAAACAACTCTTCCCGATGGATCTAAGAAATGGTGGGAGAAGATACTGATAGAATGACATAGTTCTGCAATGGTTTTGACAGAGTTAGTGTAATTGTGAAAACTTGTAACTCCTATGGACCCTGAGATCTCTGTACATTGAACCTCCTTGACTCAGGGACAAAAAGCTGTGATACCAAATGAGTGGCAGAGGAGCAGCAGTGCACAACTAAGATTCAGAACATGAGACAAAGCAGTGGTCTTCCCAGCCCACAGAGCAAGTAAAGTTGAGTGACTCTGGGTAGAAAGCTTCCTTGTAGAGTGGGGTGCCTCCAGGCTCCTAAGTTGAGGAGGTAGGTTTGCTATCCCAGAAAACTAAAGTCGAGTGCCTTCAGTCTGGGGCTCATTATAGAGTGGTGTGTTCTGGGGGCATTTATCAGTAGCTGACTGGAACAATTGTGCTATGAGCATTTCCGTCACCAAATTGCAACCTGTTAACTTCCCTATTAAATTTCACAACTCTGAATATGATGCCTGTGTCCTTTGTGGCCAATGGAATGTCGACCTCAAATGAGGAGGAGAGAGGGTTGCAGGAGGAATAGTTGGTGTCACATATTAGTGTACCTGTACTCTCTGCTAGTGTTGTTGTTGTTGTCAGGTGCCATCGAGTCAGAATCGGCTCATAGCGACCCCATGTACAGAACGAAACAATGTCTGATCCTGGGCCAACCTCAAGTAGGATTCAGAAGAGGCCGTGGAACGAGAGATATCATTGCTGATGTCTGGTGGTTCTTGGCTGAAAACAGAGAATATCTCTGTCAATGTATGATTGTAGCAGTTTCTGTATTACCTTTAGCAAAACTTTACTCGCTTGAGATATCAAAGAGATTGTCCGATGATTTCCGCATTCCATTGGGTCACCTCTGTTTGGAATGGGCACAAATATGGATCTCTTCCAATCAGTCGGCCAGACAGTTGTCTTCCAAATTTCTTGGCAGAGATGAGTGAGTGCCTCTTGTGCCGCCTCACTTTCTTGAAAGATTTCAATTTTTGTTTCATCAATTCCTGGTGCCTTGTTTTTTTGCCAATTCCTTCAATGCACTTTGGACTTCCTCCCTGAGTATCTGCTAGTGTAGTGGTTACAAATCAGGCTGCTAACCTCAAGGTTAGCAGTTGGAAACTACAAGCTGTTCCACAGGACAAGGATGAGGCTTTCTACTCCCACAAATATTTAGTCTCAGAAACCCTATGCAGGGTCCCTATGAGTTGTAACCAACTCCACACCCTCAGAAACCTTGCTATGTGTCGGGATCAGCTTGACAGCATTTCACAAGAGCAGCAACAACAGTAGGTTTGGAATGGTATCTCATTGTGACTTGAATTTGAATTTTCCTAGCGACTAATAATGCTGAGTCAACTCTGTGTATGTTTACTAATCTAAGTATATATTCTTTTGTGAGAAAGCTTTTTAAGAACTCTTTAAATATTCCAGATACACAACCTGTATAAATAGTTGTCTTGCAAATATTTTTCTCCCCATTTGTGGTATGCATCTTTATTAACTTATCATTATCTTTCAATGAGCAAACATTTTCCATTTTAATGAAGTCCAATTTATCAACTTTGTCTTTTATAGTTTATGCTTTACATAGTCTATGTAAGACATCTTTGACTTGCCCAAAGTCACGAAGATTTTCTTCTATATTTTTGATATACAAACATGGTTTTATTTAACTTTTGCTTAGGCCTATGATCCACTTAGCATTAACTTCTGTGTACACTATGAGATAAGGGTTAAGACTCATCTTTTTATATAGAGCTATTTAGTTATTCCAGCACTGTTCATCGAAAAGCCTATCACTGTTTCATTAAATTACCTTGGTAACTTTGCAAAAAGCAATTGATTAAATAATTGTAAGCCTACCCACCCCTGAACCCTCAACCTGTTTCATCTTCCATGACAATTTTCTTTCCTGAATTAGGGTTACATGTTTTTGTTTCTATATGTCTAGTAATCTTTGGTTAAAATACAAGCATTGTAGGTTAAATGCTATAGTGAACTTTGAATTCTATTTTGTTTGTATGAAATTTCTTAGCTTAACATGTAATGAAAGTGTTGATACTCAAATTGCAAAATCTGTTTCTTCTGCATAGTGCTGAAATTTCTGCTCAGTTTTAACTTAAAACAAATATATATATATATTGTTTCGTTCTGCTGTGCATAGGGTCGCTATGAGTCGGTTCCAACTCGATAGCACCTGACAACAACAACAACAAATATATATATATTTGTTTTAAGTTAAAACTGCTTTCATAATTTCACAATCAACTAAAGGAGTCCTATGGAGTTCTGGTAGTGTAGTGATTATGAGTTGTACTGCTAACCTCAAGTTCAGTAGCTCAAAACTACCAGCTGTTCTGCAGCAGAAAGATGATGCTCTTTGTCCTGTGAAGATTTACAGCCTTGAAAACCCTATACAGGGTCGCTATGAGTTGGAACCACCTCCATGGCACATAACCACCACCAAAGGAGTCCTGGTATGGCAAAGCAGGATAATACACTGGACTGCAAGGTTGGTTTGAACTTCAAGGAAGGCGGTTTAAACTCACCAGCAACTCCTTCAGGGTTACTATAAGTAGAACTGACATGATGGTACTTAACAACAGTAAAGATATATGCATGTTGTCCTGATGTGGTGCTGTAGGATAAGCACTATACAGTTAATCACAAGGTCGATGGTTCAAACCTACCAACCACTCCTCGGAAATGCTATGCCATTATGAATCAGAACTGAATGGATGGTACTTAACAACAACAAAACAGATATATGCAGATGTTGTATAGACAACTCAAGCCTCCACTCTCTGCTACCTAAGCTGTGTAGGGGCTGAGGAGCACATTAAAAGTTTCAGCAAATAAGCAAGTCTCCCTAGGCTTTTCTTTCCCTTGGCCTACCTAGAAGTTCCACGTACACACATTGTTTAGCAATCAGCTATGAATGGTTGCAGACTACATTCTCTCAGCCTGTCTGCAGCCCTCCAACGTCCAAAATATCCTCCTTAAATATCAAGGTGTTCTGCCATTCTCCTATCAAACCTGCTATCTAGTAAAGCTGACTTTACAAACAGAGCTGGTTGCCTTGGAATAGTCCAAGGTAAGAGGCATCTTATGAGTAAAAACTTCTTTACTATCCTTGATAACAGTCCAGTTTTCTACAATTTTTTTTTTTCTTTTAGAGGGAAAATCATCCAAACTCAGGAAGTTACTACCAAAAGTAAAGTATTTACTATATTTAAGCACTTAGTACATCCCTGTAAATTAGGTGTTGGGCTGTTAACTACAAGGTTAGCAGTTCAAACCCACCAACTGTTCCATGGGAGAAAGCTGAGAGTGTCAGCTCCCGTAAAGATTTAGTCTTAGAAACCCTATATAGGATAATTATGACTTAGAATCCACACAGTGGAGTAGTTTGGGGTTTTGACATATAGATTATTTTCATTATTTCATTTTATTTTTATATAAAATCAAGCAAATTAATTTCAAAATTAGTCAACCACAATACAGAAAAAAAATATCTGGTTTGTAAGCATTAATCTTCTACTCCAATTTCTACAAATTGATAGAAACAGTCAAAGAAATCATATGATTAAAGCTGTCATGGTCTGTTAACCCTGCTAAAGTCTAAAAAGTTTTCTTGCATACCAGAAAAAGTTTAGGCTTTATAGGCACAAAAGTTTCTAGATCAGAGAGTAGATTGAATTTCGACACAGACCACTGGGGGAAAAAGCATTATTGAGTATAGAATGCTTCCTTGAAAATGCAGAGAAATCATTTGAATTATGTGAAAATTACCTTGAAGGCTGCTAAGCAATGCAGGCTTAATAAGGCCATCACAAGTGCCAGAAGGATGGTGGCTAAGTTCCGCATGTCCCATATGGTCTCTACCAGAGGAATACTGCCGACCTGCCAGTCGTAGCATAGAGTAATGGGTGCGAGCATAAGCCACACATTGAAGGCCAAGAGGTAGGAATAGGTAAGGAATCTACAAAGAGAAGAAGAATCATTGAAACACAACTTGACATTCCTGACCTTCTACAAATATTCCACCACATTTCTACTAAAGAGCATGTCTGTAAGTATCATTACGATCATATAGGAGAAGAAAAGGTAAGATGTTAAATGTATCATTCTGGGATATAGCTAATATACAGGCAAGTGACTATGTTAGGAGCTGTCTATTCTATATTGAACAAATAAGACATAGTTCCCAAGATAAATATTTTAAAATAGTCATACAAATAAATACATTACAGTCTGAGAAAGTTGCTGTGAAGGAAAAGTTTGAAGAAGGCCAATGAGAAAGTTTCTGCCCTGTAAGGTATGAGATGTCTTTGGGTAAAGGGTGTGTCTATTCCTCTTTAACAGTACCTAGGATCCTGCATTAGAATGTTGTTAATGTTTTATCATTTTAAACAGAACCACGCCACACTGAATATCTGTGGGAGGGAAACAACTTACATGGTTAGCCTTCAAAAAAGGATTCCTGATGATATAGTGGTTAAATTTTTAGTTTCTAACTAAAAGGTCATCAGTTGGAACAAACAAGCCACTCCTCGGGGGGGAAAATGATGTGGCAGTTTGCCCTGTGGGGCAGTTCTCCTCAGTCTTACAGGGTTACTATAAACCAGCATTGACTTGACAGACTTGGGTACCCATCAGTAGGAGGCCAGTACTGCCGACTTTACTGAAAAGAATAGCCAAGTGGACATAAAGTTAACTGATGGAGGTGCATTTCAAACAAAGGGGAGGAGGAAGGCATTCTAAATAACCAAACTCCCTGAGGGGAGGGAAGGAAATTAAACTCATACAGTCAACACAAATGCACTGAGTACCTATAGGCAGTGTTCTAGGTAGTGTCTGGTTTGTATTAAACATAAGAGTAAGATGAAATTCCTTGCCCTTAAGGAATGTATAATTCAATTATGAAAACAGAACATACTGAATTTAAAAGGCAGGATGAAATGAGCACCATGAGTATACAACATGAAGTAAAGTCTTGATAGATTCTTTTGGAGGGATTCTTAAATTGGCAAAGAGGTAAAACTCAAACCATTTTGAAGTCACCTACAAACTTTAAATCAGTTCACCTGAACTCCTCTCAATGAGTAGTAGCTACTCATTTGAAATACCCTTCCCAGATCTTACCACTTGACTTCCCCTCTTCCCCCTTGCTCCTATTCCTCCCAAGAAGTCAGTGGAAAAGCAACAAAACCAATCAGAATGAGGGATTATTCACTCCCTGAACTTTGAAACTCCAAAAAGAAAAAAAGGGTTGAATGAGTGGGGATATTTCAATTGTGTGCCATAATACTTTCCTGATGTTATTTTAAATTAAATGTTAATGGACAAAAAGTACAGTATATACTAAAAGCTTAATAAAGTCTAAGTTTTGTTATTGCAAAAACAAAAAGGCAAAAAAGTTGTGTTTTCACTAGGCTTGGACCTGTGAAACTGTTTCATGAGAATGCCAATTCCAAAGAAAGGCAACTGGATCACTGGGGCTTTTTTTTTCACTGAGCTTCCAGGATAATGTCATGTACCTCTTAGCTTGGGAAAGATTCTCTGTGACTTGATTTTATAAAAGAATGCTGAACCATCAAACTTGGCAAGAAAATCACACAACTGTCACTCTGTCATACCTTCATGTCTAATATTAATTTTTAAATAGTCTTGACTTGCAATAACATTGTTGTTGCTAAGCGCTGTCAAGTCAATTCTGACTCATAATGACCGTATGAACAACAGAATGAAACACTGCCTGGCCCCACACCATCCTTATAGTTGCTGGTACACTTGAGCTTACTGTTGCTGCCACTGTGTCAATCCACCTCGTCCGGAGTCTCTGTCTTTTTCTCTGTCCCTTCACTCTACCAAGCACGATGTCCTTCTCCAATGACTAATCCCTCCTGACAACATGCCCAAAGTATGAGCGATGACGTCTGGCCATCTTGGCTTCTAAGGAGCATTCTGTTCGTATTTCCTCCAACACAGATTTGTTTGTTCCGGCAGTCCATGGTATATTTAATATTTTCCTCCAACACCATAACTAAAATGCATCAATTTTTCTGTGGTCTTCCTTATTCATTGCCCAACTTACATAATAGATGATCATTAATGGCAGCTGAGAGTATTCAACGAAAAGTTGAATGGGAACTTTATAATGTATGGATCAAATTAATCAGGTGCCTAGACAAATTGTTTAAAGCAATTTCAACCTCACAAAAAAAGGAGATAAATAACTAGATGTCCTCCTGGTAGAAATATGCATCACCATTTATGAAGCAGCTTTGTAAAAAATACTACTAAATAAAACTAGAATCTTATCAAGACCTAAGTCTAATTACCAGTCTACAGTAAATACAGGAAACAATTGTCAAGGGGACTGCAAAAAGTTCCCGGAAAAATGGAATGAGAAGATAATGGAACTTTTCCACAGACTTTTTGAAGCCCCTTTACACATGTCAAATTACGTCAGAGAGATGGAAACTCTAAAATCTAATGTGTAGGAAACTTTACAGAACAAATAATTCAGTTTATTCAACAAATACATTGTAAGAAGAAATAAACAAAACAAAACAAGGAGAGGATACCTGTAGTTTAACACAGACTTTACAATGTAGACTTAATTGGATATTGTCTTGAATTGAACTGTGTCCCTTCAAAATATGGGTCAGCTTGGCTGGACCATGATTCTCGGTGATTTGGCAATTTTATCAGGATGTATTGTGGCAGTTATCATGATTCCCCATGATATGATGTGATGTGATAAACCAATATGAGAATTAAGGGTGGGATGCAACACCCTTAATCCCACCACAGCCCTGATCCGATGTCAGAGGAGTTTCCCTGGGGTGTGGCCTTCAACTCCTTTTACTTACAAGAGATAAGAGGAGAGCGAAGTGAGCAGAGAACAGAGGGTACTGTGACTACTGCCACAGAAGAGCAGTGCACCCTTTGGACCTGGGCTACCTGTTCTGCAAAGCTCCTAGGTCCAGGGAAAGGCTGAGGCCAACACACATGGAGATCTCCAAGAATTGCTGGGCTACAGATGCTGAAAGGAAACAAGGACTTTTCTCCTGAGCTGACACTCTGAATTCTAAACTGTGAGAGAAGAAATTTGATTGTTTAGGTAAATCACTTGTGATATTTCTGTTACAGCAGCTCTAGATAACTAAGAGAGATACTATCTGAACAAATAAACTATTAAAAATAACTATTTTTGAAATGATCAGAAAGAAGTGAAACACTGATTGGATATATGATGTTGTAGTTGAGTGTCATCAAATTGGTTCTGACTCATAGTCACCTTAGAAGAATTGGTGCATTTGAATTATGTATGGTATTGGAGGAGAATATTAAAATGACCATGGACTGCCAAAAAAACAAATCTGTTTTGGAAGAAGTACAGTTAGAATGATGCTTAGATGCTAGGATGGTGAGACATCATATCATACTTCAGATATATTATCAAGAGGGACCAGTCCCTGGAGAAGGACATCATGCTTGGTAAATTGGAGGGTTGGTGAAAAACAGGAAGACCCCTAAAGAGACAAACTAACACAGTGGCAGCAGCAGTGGGCTAGCTAACCCATTAACAATAGTGAGGACAGCACAGGACCAGGTAATAATTTGTTCTTTTATGCATAGGATCGCTGTGAATTGGAATTGACTAAACAGCATCTAACAACAAAAATTTTGCAACCATCAGAAAGAACTGAAACATTTATTGGATATATGATTGTTGCTGTTAAGTGTGGTTGAATCGGTTCTGACTCACAGTGACCCTTTATAGAGTTTCAGAAGCTCTAAATCTTTAAGGGAGCAGAAAGCCTCCTCTTTCTTCCATTGAGCAGTTAGTGAATTCAAACTGCTGACCTCGTGATTAGCAACCACATGCTTAACCCACTATGCCACCAGAGTCCTATTAATAAAAATAATCATTTATAAGACTATCAGAAAGAATTGAAACGCTGGCTATATTTTTTTCTGTTGCTATTAAGTGCCGTCAAGTCAATATTAGACAATCATTATTAGTTTTTTTTAAATGTAATAATGATATTGTAGTTACATTTTTCAAGGGTCCTTGTTATTAGAAATTCATACTGAAATACACACATATGCAATAGTATGAGGTCTGGGAATTTCTTCAATATAATCAGTTAGTGCTAGGAGAAAGAACCAAGCAGGAGTCTGAATGAAACAAGGTTGACCATGAGTTATGATGTTGAAATTGGATAATGATGGCAAATGGGGGTTTTATGCCACATTTTCTACTCTTTTTCATTTCTGACACTTTCCATAACAAAAATGTATTTATTTAAAACTAGGGGGCAAAGGCAACAGAATGGCAGCAGAACTCGCTTTTTTTTCTAGCTTCAACTTCAACCATGAAATACCTACACACAGTGAAGAATGCGTTATTTTCACTTTTAGTTAACATATTGGCCTTGCCTCACAAACTGTCTTTAGTTTCTTTGTTTTCTTGAGTTACAATGTCATATTGACAAAAAAAGGAAATACAAAGAATACTACTTTTTTTTAGGTTACAATCTCAATGCAGTTATTTGGGTATTTAATATAAAACAAAACAAAACAGTTATTGTGAACTTTCATAAAGACTGCCACTCAAAAAAGTTAAATAAACCACTAAATAAAAACTAACTCCCCT
The DNA here is from genome assembly GCF_000296735.1 of Chrysochloris asiatica. NCBI lineage: Eukaryota > Metazoa > Chordata > Mammalia > Afrosoricida > Chrysochloridae > Chrysochloris > Chrysochloris asiatica. The sequence continues at coordinate 11,561,212 of NW_006408616.1, forward strand.
TCCTATAATACTGGTGCTAGCGGCAGTGTGCCATAGCAACTCAGAGCCATCCTGTACAGGGTTTCCAAGGCCACATCTTTATAGGAGCAGAAAGCCTCATCTTTCTCCCATAGAACTGTTGGTAGTTTCGAATTGCTGACCTTGAGATCAGCAGCCAGACTTGTAACCACTACACCAGGAAGGTGAAAATTATTGACTATCATAAGGGGTTCTTTTTATACGCTACCTGTATAATTCAGCTATCCCCTATCTGCTAGTGCATATAAATTCAGACATAAACTCTTCACATTCTAATTGGAATACTGCCACAGCATTGAAGATGTTTTTGCAGTTTTAAGCACAAAGAAGCCCCTTGGAATGACTATAAAAGCTGACTACATTTTAGGGGAGCTAGTTGAACTAGCTGTAATAAACAACTAAAGTATTTCATTTTAACCCATTGACTACGAATTACATTTCAAACCATCACCTTGTTTATTTCTGCTAAAATTTCAGAAACAAAATTCGGCCAAGTCTGTTGGACACTTTTTTATAACAGCAGAAAAAAATTTTTTTTAAACTAATTTTCTACCATGAGTTCTGTAAACTGGAGGAAAGCCACTAGAATTTCTTCACAACAAAATAGAGAAGATGGCACAGAAAGCCAGAAATTCAGCTTAAACAATTTAGTCATGTATTTCTATTGATTACCAGGAAATTGTCAAGAGGCTTCATAGAAAGAAATCCATCAAAGAGAACTGGCATCTAACAAATGGCATATAATAAAATTGCGGGGCTCTGTATATCTAATTCTTCACTTTTACCACAAAAATATAGAGATTCTATTATTTGCCTTTGAGAAACTTTCCAGATAAGAAATAACATTAACCTAGCAAAACTGTTTGAACTGCAAGGTTGGCAGTTCAAGCTCACCAACTGTTCCTTGGAAACTTTATACAGGGTCACTGTGGGTGAAATGGATTCAACCAGCACTAACAACAACAAAGTCATACTGATAAAGATCAAAGACCATAATATTGGGTGTGAATTACACCTCAATGTAAAAAAAAAAAAATCTTCACCACTAGACCAATAAATATCATCAATATAAAGGTGAAAAGATTGAAGTTGTCAGATTTCATTTTTCTTAGATCAACCACCAACACTCATGAAAGCAGCAGTCAAGAAATCAAACAACATATTGCATTAGGCAAATCTGTTGCACCAGACCTTTTTAAAGTGCTGAAGAGCAAAGATATCAGCTTGAGAACTAAGGGACGCCTGACCCAAGCCCTGGTATTTTCAATAACCTTATATGCATGTGAAAGTTGGACAGTGAATAAGGAAGGCTCTGGTAACATAGTGGTTACAAATTGGGCTGCGAACCTTAAGGTCAGTGGTTAGAAACTACCAGCTGCTCTGCGGGAGAAAGATGAGGCTTTCTATTCCTGTAAAGATTTACACCCTCGGAAACCCTGTATAGGGTCACTATGGGTCGGAACCAACTTGATGGCACTTAACAACAACAATATATAAGAATTGGTGCATTTGTGTTATTACGTTGGGAGAATATTAAAAGTACTATGGACTGCCAGAAGAACAAACAAATATGTATTGGACGAAGTACAGCCAGAAGGGGTCTTACAAATCAGGAAGGCCAGACTCGGTCTATCATGCTTCGGACATATCAGAAGGGACCAGTCTCTGGAAAAGGACATTACACATAGTAAAGAGGAGGGTGGGGGAAAAAGAATTAGACCCCCAACTAGATGGATTGGCACAGTGGCAGCAACAATGAGATGAAGTGTAGCAATAATTGTGAGGTTAGCACAGAACCGGGCAGTGTTTCGTTCTGCTGTACATAAGGTCACTCTGAGTCAGTACCAACTTGATGGCACTTAACAACAACAAAACATAATTCCTTGTCCTGGAAAGATGCCTAGTACAGGTTGTTGTTGTTTTTAGGTGCCATCAAGTCAGTACCGACTCCCCTTAGGCACAACTGAATGAAACACTGCCTGATCCTGGGCCAACCTCACAACTGTTGCCACGCTTGAGCCCACTGATGCTGCCACTTGACCAATCCATCTCTCTGGGAGGTGGGGGGTGGGGGAGGGGGCCTGCCTATTTTTCTGTGACCCTCCACCTTACCAAACATGATATCATTCTCTAGTGACTAGTCCCTCCTGAAGACTGGCCATCCTGGCCTCCAAGGAGCACTCTGGCTGCACTTCTTCCAACACAGATCTGTTGGTTCTTTTGGCAGTCCATGGCAATTTCAGTATTCTCCTCCAACACCACAACTCAAAGGCATCAATTCTTCTACAGTCTTCCTTATTTACTGTCCAGCTTTCACATGCATATGAGGTTATTGAAAATACCATGGCATGGGCGAGGCACACCTTAGTCCTCAAGCTGACATCTTTGCTTTTCAATCAATACTTTAAAAAAGTCCTGTGCAGCAGATTTACCTAATGCAATACGTCGCTTGATTTCTTGACTGCTGCTTCCATGAGTATTGACGGTTGATTCAAGAAGAATGATGTAAGTCCTTGACAACTTCAATCTTTT
>NW_006408616.1:11563861-11613662 GCF_000296735.1 Chrysochloris asiatica
CATGTATAGCAAGCAAAAACATACACTTCTTTATTTTACAGAAAAATGTTACTGCTCAAATTATACATGAAAATGACACTTTATGAGAATATTCAGAATACAGGTCATACTAGAATATAGGATTGAAAATGTACAATATTGAAATATATAAAATGACTCCCACATTAAAACGTTGAAAATGAAAAATATCATGTTGTGTTGAAGCTACTCAAACCTTGAAGCACTACTGTAAATTGTCCAATGCACTTTCAGAACTATCTGACAATATTCATGAAAGCAGATGAAATGTAAACTTCGTGACTAAGCAATTCCACTCAAATGTATTCCTAATAAAAATCCAAACATATGTTTATCAGAGGACATTTACAAAATTGTTTAGAGCACCACTATTCTTAACAGCTCCAAACTAAAGCCAATCTAGATGTTCAACTACAATACAATTCAATTTATTAAAAATTATTTGCAATTCCCATATCAAAAGGGAAAATATTTTAGTGTCTCCTTATTTTTATTGCGTTTTTTGTTGTTATTTTGGTGATTCTGCTGTGTTAAGAGTGTCCAAATATAGTGCTGAAGAACTGTGTAATGTTCCTAAGTGCAAGTGTGTCTTATGGAGAAAATATGTATATCAGATATGCTTCACTCAGTCCTGAGTTACAATGTCAATGACTGTGACTTCAGTGTTAATGAATCAGAAATATGTATATAGTAAGGGTTTCAGGATAGAAATTAATATAAAACAAAGTTATGGCCTGATTAGTTTGACAGAAATATTGTGGGAAGAAGTTCACAGGAATCTAACTGTATATACTCCTTCAGAACAAGGGTTCAGTATTTTCTTATTCACTGTTCACAACAACTTTGGAGTACATGTTTTTGTTAAAGGTTGTCGAGTTGGTTCTGACTCATACTGACCCAGTGTAGAGTTTCCAAGGCTTTAACTTGGAAATAACAAAGTAATTTGGAAATAACAAATAACCAAAGTAAACTGTATTTCCTCAGCACCCAGCTATTTAAATAAAAGAACTCTGTGGACAGGTGTTAATAATTATATTTGATAACTACAAGGAGGCTTCAAAACATTCATGGAAAAATGGAATTAAAGATCATGGAATTCTTTCAACAACTTTGAAAACCCCTTGTATTGCAGACAAAAGATGCAACAGACCCATGCAATACTATCTGTTGTCGTTGTTAGGTGTCGTTCAGTCATTCTGATTCATGGTGATCCTGTATAGGCTTTTCAAGGAGCAGCTGGTGGGTTTGAACTGCCGACCTTGCAGTTTAGTGATTCTGTGCTGAACCTACTAGAACCACAAAAAAACTCCAAACACTGCTTTCAAATCTTGAAGTATTTGCTGTTTGTACTTTTATTTGGGATCTTAGGCAACAATCAGAGCACATTTTCACAGTCCATTAAGGAATGTTTGTGAGGCTTCCAGTTGTCCAGTCCTATAGTAGAAGGGCACATACGAGGGAATGTGCTTTTTATAGTCCCTTCAGTCCTGGTGTGGTGTTGCAGGATAAACACTGGATTGCTAAGCACAAGGTGGCAGTTCAAACCCATCAGAAACTTATACAGGGTCGCTGGGAGTCGGAAGTGACTCGACAGCACCTAACAGCAATACCACCACCACCTACTGCCAAGCACTCCATCAAATTATATGGAATATCAAAGTAAAGCCACTCCTCTTTTATAAGTGTCATTATACAGTATTCCAGGCTTAGTTTTTTTCTTATTTTACATTAAAATGTAATAAATATAGTTTAAACAAGAGCTCTTGTTACCATGGCTAAACTATAAAGTGAATCTCATATTCCATTAAGTTTCTCTGACCTTTCTAGTATACTATTAATACAGTCATCTTATTAACAGAGACAGCTTCATCAGAGTGCAAAAACTGAAGTTCAACACCTAAAACTGCCACCCACGATTTCTTACCCATATAGCTGCAAAAAAGCAACTAACACCATCTATGAAATAAATACTTAGTTTATTTCTTATAAAAGATCTGTGTCTCTCTAGCTTTCATTTAGCAAATATGTGCTGCCTACTTTTTAAAGTGTTGAAGAGCAAAGATGACAGCTTGAGGACTAAGGTATGTCTGACCCAAGCCATGGTATTTTCAATAATCTTATATGCATGTGAAAGCTGGACACTGAATAAGGAAGACCATAGAAGAATTGATGCTTTTGAGTTATGGTGTTGGAAGAGAATATTGAAAGTACCATGGGTTGCCAAAAGAACCAACAGATCTGTGTTGGAAGGAGTGCAGCCAGAGTGCTCCCTGGAGGCCAGGATGGCCAAACTTCATCTCTCATACTTCGGACGTACTGTCAGGAGGAACCAGTCGCTGGAGAAGGATATCATGTTTGATAAGGTGGAGGGTCAGAGGAAAAGAGGAAAACCCCCAGCGAGATGCACTGGCAAAACAGCAGCATCAATGGGCTCAAGTGTGGCAACAATTGCAAGGTTGGCCTAGGACAGGGGGCAGTGTTTCATTCTGTTGTGCTATGAGTCGGCACCGACTCAATGCCACCTAACAACAACAACAACAACTTACTGTGTATCAGGCATAAGTTTCCAGAGTTACAGACAAAATCTTGTCTATTAATGAATCCCATCCAATAATCACATTAAAATACACATGTACTACGTTTTCTACAAATAAGAAACTCCACAGCTAAAGATTATCCGATCCCAATAAAATCTCAAGGAAGTGTGTATCACCGTCATTCATTCAGCAAAGGAAATAATTTTATAGAGGCTGTGATTTGCTTAATGTCTCACAACAAACAGACAGCAGAGCCTGCACACAAGACAGAGTTTTCTGGCTCCAATTCCAACTCTTCACTGTGTCTTACAGCTTCCATCAGCATTTCTTTGAGATACCCTGGTGGCATAGTGGCTAACGGCTCAAGAGCTGACCAAAAGGCTGGCGATTTCAACCTACAAGCTGACTGCACAAGAAAAGGTGTGGCAGTCCACTTCCATAGACGTCAACAGCCTTGAAAACCCCATGGGTCAGTCCTACTTTATCTTATTCTGTCACTGAGTCAGAATTCAACTTGATGGCAATAGGTTTGGGGTATGCTTAACATTTCTTTATTAATGTGGATGACTGAGAGAATTGCTGGTCAAATAGTGGTCTTTTGTAGAGAAGCTCCTGTAATCTTGACTTATCCAGTGTGAGCGCAGCCCAGATCAAGTTGAGCTTCTACGCGGTTAAAGCAGAGCTGATACACTCAGTGTCTATGCTCCTTTAATAGCTCGGCAAACATATGATGGCACTGCCGAAAATGTTCGTTAGAGTATCACACAGCAAGAAATAGAATCCCAAAAGAAGAGCCTGGGCTTGGTGTTTTATTCTATTTGAAAAACAATTTTTGACTTTATGTTCCAATGTTAGCAGAAGATAAAAGAATTGTTCCTTTAACTGTTATCAGTTGTGCAGGGATTTAAACTTGTAAAAGAAAACAATATGTAGATTTAAAGGATTACATAGGCTTCTTAAAAAAACAAACCATTGAACTAAAATCACCAAGTGATCACGGATGCAGAAGTAAAATATGCCACCTCCAGGATTTCCTGCTTCTCACTCACGCCTCTTTCATTCTCCTTGTGGATCTTCCCTTAATCCTAAGGCCCAAGACAAATTAGATACTTTACTACTATATAGTTCATAGAGTCCTGGTGTGGTGCTATAGGATAAGCAGTGGACTGGTAACTGCAAGGCCGGAAGTTCAAACCCATCAGCCGCATCTCAGAAACAACATTTTACTTTAGAAAACTCAACTAGATGATCTTGATAATCTTCCTCATTGCCTGAAGCTATTTTTCTCTGAGTACAGTACAAAAAACACAGTGTGGACAACATTTTGATTGTGAGTTCTACAGCCACGGAAGACACAGAGCTTAAACCTGTCGATCTTAAAAAAAGTGACCCCGTTAGATGACTACGGTTGCTGATTAAACACGGAGTCTTTCACTTAACCCGATGACCTATTCAGAGTTTCTGAGAGATGAACTAGGAAATCTTTATTTTTAGCATGTTTTCTTGGATAATTCTGATGCTCACTCTCATTTGAGAAGCATTTCTTTATAAAAAATAAAATAACTCTTATTTCACTGCAAAGCAAATGCATATTGAGGCTCCCAAACGAAACACCCTGCTAGTTGCTGCAATAAGAACAGAGTGAGCTGGTCTTGCACACTTTGTTTTACTGTACATTTTAGCATTGAAAAAGAAAAACATTTTTACTTCAATTCAATAATCGTTTGTTGAGAGTTAATTATGACAACAGGCCCCATGTTAGGGGCTTCAAGGGATAAGTACAAGACAATCATCAACCGAAACTGGAAGCTTCTGTAGAAGGAAAGATGTTGAGTTTTACCTTAATCTTATTTTTTATATCACGATAGTTTCTTACAAATCCAATTACCTATATTCCTGTAAGCCTTTAAAAAGCAGAAACAGATCTACCCACTTAGGCAAATCTATTCTACCTGATTTTCCAGGACTATATCTCATGAAAAAAACATGATGTTGAGAAGGGGTCTTTGTATTCTTTCACTGAGTATCCTATTTTATCTATTTCCTGGATTTGCAAGAGAACCACTTTCAATATTACAAAGGCAATTCTTCTAGTAAGTATTCAGTACTTTATGTCCTCTCCCCTTGAAATCTAGGAAGATGAAAACTCAGGTACCAGCTCTAGGCAGAAGTCAAACTGAACACAGAATTTTGTCTTATATTCAATGCCAGACTTATAAATTTAGATACATAAGCATCACATTTCTGAAGATTAATACTCATAGAAACAGAAGAATAAGCCTGGTTAAATGGCACCTCTCTGACAGGACAAATTGCACATGAATCTATCACATCTCTTTTCAAATGCAAGTGCACTGAATCCATGGAAAGAGACTCTCAGGGCATCATGCCCCCAGATTGGTACTTCAACACAAAAAGTGTTTTTGATACATATTCAGATTTGCCAGTCTGGCTGAAATAAACTATAAAACCCTGGTGGTTCTAGTCAGGGCACAATTTTGGATGGTGTCATAGATTGGATTGTGTCCCCCAAATATATGTCAGGGTGGCTGGGCCATGATACTCAGTGGTTTGGCAGTTATGTAATAATCCACCATGATGGGACCTGACAGGATGAACCAGTAAGAGGATTGTTGGGTGGGATGTTGCTGTTATATGCCATCAAATCTGTCCCCATTCATAGCAGCCCCATGTACAACAGACTAAAACACAGCCATCTTCATGATCGTTGTTACATTTAAGCTCACTGCTGCTGTCACCGTGCCAATCCATCTAGTTAGCGTTTTCCTTTTCTTGATAATTCTCCACTTTACCAAACATGGTGCCCTTCTCCAGGGATTGGTCCCTCCTGATAATATGTCCGAAGTATGAGAGACAAAGTCTCATTAAACTGCCTTCTAATGAGAATTCTGGCTGTACTTCTTCCAACACAGATTTGTTTGTTCTTTAGGAAGTCCCTGGTACTTTAAGAATTCTTCGCCAACATTATGTTGCATCAGGACTGGAGGAAGAGTGGGATGCACCACACTTAATTCCATCACAACCCTGATTCCATGTAAGGAGGAGTCCCAGGGGTATGGCATATAACATCACTTTCATAGAAGAGATACAAGGAAAGAGCAGTGAGCAGAGAAAGAGGGACCTGTTACCTCCAAGAAAGAAGAGCCAGGAATGGAGTACATCCTTTGAATCTGGGGTTCTTGCACTGTAAAACTCCTAGATCCAGGAAAAGACTGATCCTGAATCACATGGAGATCCCCACAGGATGCTGGACCTACAGATGCTAAAAGAAGACAAAGACCTTTTTTCCAGAACTTGTGCTCTGGATTCAGATTTCAAGCCTCCTGACACATGAGAGAATAAATTTCTGTTTGTTGAAGGTATCCACTTGTGGTATTTCTTTTATAGCAGCACTAAATAACTAAGACAGTTGGTGAATGACAGATGATCTGGTTTTGGTAATTCAGTCTTGAGTTCTACAGGACATTTTTTTCAAATGAGACTCAAATTCGAAGGCAGTCTTCCATCAGAGTGAGTAAAACTTTTGCCCACCACTTAGAATGAGCTGAACATATGAGTTCACAGATTATAGAGACCGCCAAACCAGAGGCAGACAGCCAGCTTCAGACTGTTTCTCCTTGACCCACCCTGTATCCCTGCCCAACGCACCTACCCATCTTTTCAGCAACTTCTATCATCAACTCAAACTAAGAACCTGGTACTTATAGATAAGTGCTGCCTAATAGAAATTAAACAGGAGTATGTTATTGTTGTTAGGTGCCATCGAGTCTCCTAGCGACCTTATGCACAGTAGAATGAAACACTGCCCAATCCTGGGCCAACCTCACTATTGTTGCCATGCTTGAGTCCATCGATGCTGCCACTTGGCCAATCCATCTCGTTGAGGGTCTTCCTCTTTTTCTCTAACCCTCCACCTTACCAAACATGATATCCTTCTCCAGTGACTGGTCCCTCCTGACAATATGTCTGAAATATGAGAGACAAAGTTTGGCCATCTTGGCCTCCAAGGAGCACTCTGGCTGCACTTCTTCCAAAACGGATCTATTGGTTCTTTTCACAGCCCATGGCACTTTCAATATTCTCCTCCTATGCCATAACTAAAAAGCATCAATTCTTCTACAGTCTTCCTTATTCACTGTCCAGCTTTCGCATGCATATGAGGTTACTGAAAATACCATGGCTTGAGTCAGGCGCACCTTAGTCCTCAAGCTGACATCTTTGCTCTGCAACACTTTAAAAAGGTCTTGTGCAGCAGATTTGCCTCATGCCAAATACATCATTTGATTTCTTGACTGCGGCTTCTGTGAGTGTTGATAGTTGATCCAAGTTATTGTTGTTAGGTGCCATCAAGTCAGTTCCTAATGGGTTTCCAAGGCTGTAAATTTTTATTGGAGCAGAAAGCCTCATCTTTTTTCCCTCAGAATGGCTAGTTGGTTTGAACTGCCAACTTTGTGGTTAGCAGTTCAGTGTTTATCCTACAGTGCCACCTGAGGTCCATGGGAAGATGCCATTTAAAATTTTCTATTAGCTACCTCAAAAAAGTAAATGGAAACATGTGACATTCATCTTATTAGCACGTTATGTTTCAACAAATGTATCTAAAACTTATGATATATATATGAAATCAATATGTTGTTAAGTGCTGTGGAGTCAGTTCCAACCCATAGTACCCTATATAGGGTTCCCAAGGAGTAGCTGCTGTGTTTGAACGACCGACCTTTAGGTTCAAACCGACTTTGCAGTCCAGCGCATTGGCCCACAGCATCACACCAGACCTCCATGTAATCAATACAGAAATGACTAATTAGCTAACTTAGTTTCTATTCTCACTAAGTCATCAAAATATGGTACATGCTTTATTCTTACAACACTTCTCAATTTCGACTGGCCATATTTGAAGTGCAGAATAGGTTATATAAACAGCGCAAATCTAGGTACCTCCACTCCTGCCCTGAGCCCCATTCTCTGCCTTTACCTATACTCACATCTCATTAATTTTATCTTTTTGGTTTGGGATTCCCAATCCCAAAAGCATCTCTCAATTAATTCTACATGGAATAGTTACAGTATAAGTTACAAAATTATTAGTAATTGAATAAAGTCTTTTTTGTTGTTGTTTTTCTTTTTTATCCTTCAATTACTACTTTGTTCTCAAAAGTGTTATGGATATAATTGTAGTTATGGTGATTCATATTTAATAGGAATTACCACAAATATTATAGCTAAAAACCTAGGAAATTTGAAAAAATCATCAACAGTAAAAACAGCTTTAGCAGAAAAAACAGCAGCACATGCTTGAAGCAAATACAGACAGATGAAGCCACCTGATTTGAAATGTCACTGTAACTGAGTAATGCTAACACTGAACATAGCACATTAGAAAATGCAAGAAGTAAATTCAATTAGCATAGAGTTTTAGCCTTCAAAGTATATTGATACATGTTAGCTAGGCTCAAGAATAAATGGTTTATGTAGTAGCTCAAAATACCAACTGAGAGGGAAGGAGTCTTCATCTTATCCCCTCTGTGTACAGGGTTGATAGAGACGGGCAACTTAGACATTAGCTATCTAAAGTGTGTGTGGGGGGGTGGGGGGGAGTGTGGCGATAAAGGCACAAAATGACTGGCTTACAAGTTTTCAGGAGGGAGTTTAGTTTCAGAGTGTGTGGGGGAAGGTAAGAGTCCCCACTCAATAATTTTCATCTTGTCTAGACAGGTCTGGTGAAAGGAGATGGGGGATAAGATTCTTATAACTCAATAGTGAGTAGTTGGTATCATGACTAATTGTAATGATCACAACTGTGAAGGCAGAATTTCTGTAACAAAAAGGGGGGCATAGCCTCTAGCTGCCATCTTGCATCCCCGCATGTGTGCGCCTAATTTCAGCTGGTCTGCCAAAGACCCCCAGAGCGCCAGCCCTAGTCCCCCGTGCAGCCACATTTCTGCTCCAACAAGATGAAAGAAACAATCATGAATCAGGAAAAACTCGCCAAACTGCAGGCACAAGTGCACAATGGTGGAAAAGGAACTGCTTGCAGAAAGAAGGTGGTTCATAAAACAGCCACAGCAGATGATAAAAAATTTCAGTTCTCCTTAAAGAAATTAGGGGTAAGTAATATCTCTGGTATTGAAAAGGTGAATATGTTCACAAACCAAGGAACAGTGATCCACTTTAACAATCCTAAAGTTCAGGCATCTCTGGCAGCCAACACTTTCACCATTACCGGGCCATGCTGAGATGAAACAGCTGACAGAAATGCTCTCCAGCATCTTAAAGCAGCTTGGCACAGACAATCTGCCTAGTTTATGAAGACTGGCTGAAGCTCTGCCCAAACAACCTGTGGATGGAAAAGCACCACTTGCTACTGGAGAGGAGGATGAAGATGAAGTTCCAGATCTTGTGGAAAATTTTGATGAGGCATCCAAGAATGAGACTAACTGATTATAGAGTAACCTCTAAAGAAGATAAAACTTGAAGAAGTTACTTGGAGCTGCTATTTTATATTATGACTGCTTTTTCAATTGGTTTTGTTTATGGATCTGATAAAATCTAGATCTCTAATATTTTTAAGCCCAAGCTCTTTGGACATTGCAGCTCTTTTCAGTTTTTGCTTATACATAATTCATTATTTGCAGGCAATTACACTGAAGAAGGCTGGGAATAAATATGAGACAAATGTTAATAAAGTTCTTTGCCTAAAAAAAAAAAAAAGGGGGGGCGGTAATCTTACATTCCAGGAACAGAGGACCCTAGGGCTGTCAAGGGAGAAGAGCATGAGTGGAATGTGAGACCATCTCCAGAGAAGGAGCGACACCAGTGGTGGAGGCAGAGATGATGACAAGGAGAGACAGAGCAGCTGAGGACTCTAAACTCACAGAAAGAGAAAGGCTGTGTGCTGGTGGCCAAGAGGCAGACTTGCAGAATGTGCCCTTTGGTTGTTTAAATGATTATAAATTCCTGAGTATTTTTGTGTACACTCAAACAAACAAACAAAAAAACAAAAGCCAGAAGGATTAGCGCAAATACTGTTGAATGATGATGTATAGAGGGGATTGTAATCATTGCAATGAAACAAAATAGGATGAGTGTAAAACACAATGTTCTCCCAAATAAACTATCACTCAATTCACCAGAAAAAATGTTAAGAAAAAATGGTTTTGTTGTTATAGCTAACTACAGGGTTGTTTTTATATAAATTTAAAATTTTCTGCTGAAACACTGCAGAAAATTTTATAGACAATCATTGGTATCAGCTCCTCTGACATTGTCAACTGAGCAGCCCACCCCCTGCACACGCTCATAGTGATATCATTGCTGTTCTAGCCCTTGTTCCTACTGACATGTCATGTGCAGAGGGAATACAGACTCTAGAAGTGAAAACTGCACCAGAGGCATCTAGAATGGTCATGAGTCAGATATCCGACCTCTGTCCTGCTTAATGCCTATATCCAGTACCCTAATATGCTTAGGAGCTTGCATGTCAGGAGACATGTACAAAGACTATACTCTCTTCTCATAGGTTGCCTTTCTGACCATCAAGTTGTAACTCTTGTGTTCTTTATCTAATTATAGCTTTCTCAAGTCAAAAGGGGACACACTTAGGATTCAGAGTCATGTTATTAAATTGATCTGCAGAATCTCAATTAATTTTAGGTCAGAAAACGCATTCAACAGTCACCCAAAATTATTGACAGTAAGCAAAATCTGATTACCACACGTCTGTCAGTTTGTTGCACTGTGGTAACTTACACATGTTGCAGTGATGCTGGAAACTATGCCACTGGTATTTTAAATACCAGCAGGTTCATCCTTGGTGGACAGGCTTCAGCAGAGCTTCCAGACTAAGAAAGATTAGGAAGAAGGATAGATATGTTTAGCCACTGAAATGTTTGGAATGCTTAGCCACTGAAAACATTATGAATAGCAGAACATTGTCAAACATTTCCGGAAGATGAAAACAGTGTGAACAGAATCAGAAAATTATCAGATACAGTTCCTGAACATAAGCCCTCAAGTTGGAAGGCACTCAAAATACAACTGGGGAAGAGCTGCCTCCTCAAAGTAGAGTTGACGGTAATTAATGGAATGAAGTAAAGCTTATAGGACCTTCATATGCTGATGGGGCACAACTGAAAATGAAGAGAAACAGCTGACAGCATCCACTAACACTTGTAACATGGAACGCACGAAGTATGAAAATTGGAAGTTGTCAAAAATGAAATAGAAGGCATAAAAATCAATATTCTAGGCTGAAATAGACCAGTATTGACCACTTGGAATCATATGGTTTACTATGATGGAAACAACACATTGAAGAGGAATGGCATTACCTTCATTATCAACAAGAACATTTCAAAATCTTGAAGTACAGCACTATCTGTGAAGGGATTATATACATATGCCTATAAAGAAAACTAGTTCATTCCACTATTATTCAAATTTATGCACCAACCACTAAAGCCAGTGATGGTAAAATTAAGAGAATTTTATCAATATCTTCAGTCTGAAATTGTATCAAATAGGCAATCAAGACGTACTGATAATTACTGGTGGCTGGAGTGCAAAGGTTGAAAACATCCGCAAGGTTGGTGGTTTAAACTCACCAGTCATTCCTCAGAAACCCTATATAGGGTCTCTGTGAGCCAAAATTGATTCAAAGGCACTTAACAACAACATATATATCTTATGTCTTTCAAAAAGGTTGCCTAATTAATCATTTAAGTAAACATGACATCTCGAACCTGGCTTTTTGTTTGTTATATTATACTTGTCTTTTTTTCAAATATCTCTCAGTAGCTTTCAAAACTTGTAGGGCTCCTTGACTGCATATTTTTAGCATGATACCTCACTGATAAAGAACTCAGGTTCAATAGCACCTTAAAAAGCTACTTTGTGCATTCAAGAGAAAAATCAACTTTGCCAGATCTGTCCTTGTATAATGGCTCTATTTCCTTTAGCTTTGAGTTCCTTTCCCTTAGAGCTTTCTTATCTCCGTGGTTTTAGCATCAGGAATACATTCAGTGTTATAGAGCCTAAACAACAACAAATAATTTGTGTTTATTTGAAAGATTAGCCCTGTCAAAGAAAGACCTATGAAAAGGAGATACGGATTTGTTTGTAGTGTAGAGAATTACTTCATATGGCTCTTTTACCCATATGAGTCTGTAATGCCTACAAAATAATGTTTTTGCCTTGTTGGGTCTGAGTAAGTTAAAATGGGCGAATATGCTGATAAAAGTATATGATTCAGTTGTGCATGGTTAACAGCATTCACTGTGAATGTGAAAACCTGGAATTCTAATGTGTACAAAATAAACAAGTGTAGAAGCAGGAATGAGGGGATCTCACTACTATCATAGAAAAAGAGCCAGGAGTGGAGCATACCATTTGGACCCCAAGGTCCCTGTGCATTGAACCTCCCTGACTCAGGGACAAAAAGCTATGACTCCAGAGGAGTAGCAGACGATCATCATCAGCAAAAGCACAAGAAAAAGTGCTGGGCTTCCCAGGTCGTGGAACAGGTAAAGATGCGTGGCTATAGACAGGCAACTTGTACGCAGAATGAGGTGCCTCCAGGCTCTCAATCGGGGTGGTAGATTTGCTGATCCATGGAGCAAGAGCTGAGGGTCTCCAGGCTGAGGTTTATGGTGGAGTGGTGTGCCCTCTAGGCATTTATCAGCAGCCCTGAAAGAGCTTTGTAATGCTGCCAAGCAAGGCAGAGACCACGTCAACGGGTTGAGGGCCAGACAGAGAACTACCTAGGAATAGGGAATAGGAGAGGTTGTCCTGACCGGAAGAACTGTGTACTGAACATTTTTTACCATGAATTGTTAACTACCTAATTACCTTCCTTAATAAACCCCATAAGGAGCTCGGATAGCATAGTGGTTATGAGTTGGGATGCTAGCCTCAAGGTCAGCAGTTCGAAACTACCAGTCATTCCATTGGAGAAAGATGAGGCTTTTTGATCCCATAAAGATCTTCAGCCTCAGAAACCTTATGCAGGGTCGCTATGAGTAGGAACTGACTCCATGCCACACCACCACAACCACCAATAAATAACTGTGAATTTGGTGTCTGAGTTTTGCATGGCCATTGCAATGAATTATTGAACCCCACTGAGTAGAAGAGGTGTGGGAAGACTGGGTGCTACTACCATTTGTTACAAGATTCAAGCAAATTTCTGTACTATGAGGAGCTTCAAAAAGTTTGTGAAAAAAAGAAATTTAAAAACAATGAAATTTTTCCATGAACTTTTTGAAGACCCCTTAGATTCCTGTACTCAAGCAGTCCTAGTGTTGCAATGGTTAAGTGCTTTGCTGTTAACTGAAAGGTTGGTGGTTTGAACCCACTAGTTGCTCTGAAGGAGAAAACTTTAACTCCCTGCCATTGAATCAGTTTCAACTTATAGCTACCCTCGATAGGGTTTCCGAGGTTATAAATCTTCATGGGAACAGAAAATCTCATTTTTCTCCTGTGGCGTCGCTAGTAGGTTTAAACTGCCAAGCTTGTGCTTAGCAGGCCAATGCTTATCCTAACGCATCACCAGAGGTCCTTTTGAATCAGAAAAGACCTCACTATTTGCTCACATAAAGATTGTTTGTTGTTGTTAAGTGCCATCAAGTCAGTTCTGACTCATAGCGACCCTATGTAGTAGAGTTTCTAAGGAGCAGCTGGTGAGTTTGAACCACCTACCTTACAGTCTAGTACATTCACCCATAGTGCCACAACCTTATGAGGCAGTTCTAGTCTGTCAAACAGGTTCCTATGAATCGGAATTAACTAGACACATAACATGTCTGTGCATGGGAGTGCATATGTGTGATGAAGGAAATGGAGTCAAAATTAATAATTTTATTAAGGAGAATAATTTAAATATGTTGTTATTGTTAAGTGCCATTCTGAGAAACAGCTGGTGGGCTTGAACTGCTAACTTTCTGGTTCCCAATCCAGTGCTGATCCTACAGTGTCACACCATATGATACTAAATCTTTACATGGTTTTATCAACTTAAAATTTAGCTTTTGCTAACTCATCCAGTGAAAAAACAAAACAATCTTTCAAGTATTTGTTGTTAAGTGCTGTTGAGTTGGTTCTGACACACAGCAACCCAGGATAGGGATTCCAAGAAGCGGCTAGTAAACCTGAACTGCAATTCAAACATCGCTGCAGTCCAGTACATTAACCCAAGTATTTAGAGGGTGAATAAGACATTAAACTGAAAATTATTTTCCTTATGACAAAAATAGAAAACCATTTTCTACCAACAAAATCACTTAAAGATTAGCTATCAATGGCCAATTTTAAGTCAAACGTAAAATAAATTGTAGGATAAATATATTCTCAAAGATTATGCTCTCTCTTAATAATTGGGTACTATTTTATCATTTCCCATAAACAGTTTCTATGGTGTAGAAAATAAAGAGTTAACATTGTTAATTATTTACTTTAAGTAAACGAAAGACAGCTCTTTAATCCACCTGTCAGGCAACAGTCTGTAGCTCACAAGAATCTGTTCCAACTTGGTTTCAAGAGATTTTTTTTTTTTTTAATAAAATTGAAAAAGAAATATTTATTAGATGCCTATGACAAGGGTCTTCCCTACTTACTTTTAGGGTCACTAGGACTCCTGGTGTGGCGCTGTAGGATCAGCACTGTACTGCAAACCTTAAGATCAGCAGTTTAAATCCACCAGCTGCTCCTTGGAAATCCTATATAGGGTTACTATGAGTTGGAACCAAATCAACGACACATAACAATAACAACAACAACAAAGATAGTACAGCAACAATCAACTAAAAGTGTCCAAAAGACTCTGTAATAAATTAAAAACGAGGTCACTCTTTCCAAAAGTAGACCTCCAAATGGTGATGATTGGAAAAGAATAAAAAGTACCCCAAGTTATCCTAATTTAAGATAACTTACTAGTGCAGTTCCTAGTGGAATAATGAAATGTTTAAATAAGTTCCGTTACCCTGCAAACGGTATTATACATTTCTGTAAAAATCTTCTCAATGAACCAGAACCCACAGCTCTAGAACTCATAAGGATAAATGACTGTTGTTAGGTTCAGTCTGATAGCAACCCTATGCACAACAGAACAAAGCACTGCCTGCGCGGCCCTGGGCTATTGTCACAATTGTGATGCTGAGTCCACTGCTGCTACCACTGTGCCAATCTATTTCATTGGGGTCTCCTTTTTATTTTTGCATGTCCCGCCACTTTACCAAACATGATGTCCTTCTCCAGGGACTCGTCCTTCTTGATAATATGTCCAAAATGCACCAAATGACAACATACAATTAGGAGTATCTTAATAAATATTGTTGTCATTTGCCACTTTTCACTTCACCACTGATTTTAATCTTACAAGTGGTTATTATGTCTTCGTAATAAAGAATTTGGCTGGTCTTCCTCCCTGGTTCCTTAGAGGCCACCTCTACATCCTTGGAATTTCCCAAGTGATTAGATGGTCTTTGCTATTCATAGAGGGCCATCCAGATCACACCTATGGACACAGCTCTTAGTGGAGCCCTTATAATTTATTCTAATGAGATGATTCATGAGTGGAGTAGCCATCTCAGAAAGGTGGAACTCTGAGCCATATGATATCAGACTAACCTCTCTGAGCAAGGAAAGTAGATGGAATCACTAGCCATTTGGTTGAACCAATCAATCATGTCTACATAATGAAGCCTCAACAAAAATTCTGGACATGAAGATTAAGAGAAATTCCTGGTTGGCAATATTCCTTGCACACATTTCCAAACGTCAATGTTGGTATATCCTTAAGGACATGGAACCTTCTCATTTTGAACCCTCCCAGTCTCAGACCTCACACATCTGTCCTTTTAGCCAATTATGATTTGTATTCTTTTGTTATAATAAAATTGTTAACACTAAGTACAGCACTTCCCTGAGCTTTCAGAGTAATTCTAGAAAATTACTGAACATGAGGGGATATTGTTGTTGTTAGGTGCCGTAAAGTCAGTTCTGATTCATAGTGACCCTATGCACAAAAGAACTAAACACCACCCCATCCTGAGTCAACCTTACAATCGTTGTTACACTTAAGCCCACTGCTGCTGCCACTGTACCAATTCATCTTGTTGAGGATTTTCCTCTTTCTCATTGACCCTCCACTTTATCAAGCATGATTTCCTTCTCCTGGGACTGATCCCTCCTGATAATATGTCTGAAGTATGACAAATGAAGTCTAGACAGCCTGGCTTCTAAGGAGCATTCTGACTGTAATTCTTCCAACACAGATTTGTTTGTTCTCTGGCAGTCCATGGTACTTTTAATATTCTTCTCCAACACCATAACTCAAATGCATCAATTCTTCTACAATCTTCCTTATTCATTGTCCAACTTTCACATGCATATGAGGCTATTGAAAATACCAAAGCTTGAGTCAGGCATACCTTAGGTCCTCAATCTGATACCTTTGCTCTTAAACATTTTAACAAGGTCTTCTGCAGCAGATTTGCCCAATGCAATAGCAGAATACTTATGAAAAAAGCAGCAGAACACTGTCAGATACAGTTCCAGAAGATGAGCCTCTCAGGTTGGCAGGCCCTCAAAATTCTACTGGGAAAAGCTGTCTCCTCAAAGTAGAGTTGACCGTGATGATGCAAATGAAGCAAAGCTTTTGCGGCCTTCGGCACTGTATCTGACAACATTCTAGTGCTATTCATAATGCGTCAATATTCAGGTGTTATCTGACAGTGTTTCACTACTACTCGTAAGGTTTTCAATGGCTAACCATTCAGAAGTAGTCTGGGTTATTTACACCTAGTCTGTCTTAGTCTGGAAGCACAGAGGAAATCGGGTGAGCCTGCTGGTATTTAAAATACCTATGGCATAGTTTCCAGCATCACAGCAATATACAGCCACAACAGTACAACAAACTGACAGATGAATGGTGGGAGAGGATATTCTGACCAAATTTGTAGCCAACTGGTCAGAGGCAAAGGGATTCTCTAATTTACATCTGGCGTCTGAAATGATAATTTTTTTTCTCTTAAATCTGTTAATCTTTTTTTTTTTTTAAGTTTTTCTTGTGAATTATATGATAGTTTACATTGGATAATATCGGTTTTACACCATCATTTCATTGCAATGATTACAGTCTCCTCTGTGCATCATCATTCAACATTATCTGCTTCCATTCCCTGTTTTGTTTTTGAGGGGGTGTGTACACAAAAACACTCAGGAATATATACCAATTTAAACAACCAAAGTGCACGTTCTGCAAATCGGCCTCCTGGCCACCAGCAACCAGTCCCTCTATTTCCATGAGTCCAGAGTCCTCAGCTACTCCCTTTCTCCATGTCCTCATCTCTGCCTCCATTTCTGATGTCGCTGCTTCTCTGCATAGGGTCCCGCATTCCACTCATGCTCTTCTCCCTTGATGGTCTTAGGGTCCTCTGTTTCTGGACTGCAAGATTAAATACTTCCCCTTTGTTTTTAAGAAACTTGTTTACAGTTGTGACAGCTGCAATTAGTCATGATAACAATTCCTCTGCTATTGAATCATAACAATCTTATCCCCA
The DNA here is from genome assembly GCF_000296735.1 of Chrysochloris asiatica. Classification (NCBI taxonomy): domain Eukaryota; kingdom Metazoa; phylum Chordata; class Mammalia; order Afrosoricida; family Chrysochloridae; genus Chrysochloris; species Chrysochloris asiatica. The sequence goes on from NW_006408616.1 coordinate 11,580,993, forward strand.
TCTCTTTTCACCAGACCTGTCTAGACAAGATGAAAACGATGCAATGGGGACTCTGCCTTCCCCTGAACACTCTTAAGCTAAATTCCCTCTTGAAAACTTGTAAGCTAGTCACTCCACACCTTTATCACCCCCTCAGTTTAGATAACCAATGTTTAAGTTGCCTGTTCCTATCTACCCTGTATAAAGAGGGAATAGCATTGATACTTGATTTGAAGACTCCTTCCCTATCAGTTGGTATTCTGAGCTACTACAACCATAAGTATAGGTCAAGTTCATCAAATTGTAGCAATTTATACTTGTTTCCTTGATCAAAATTTGTTTGTTTGTTTTGTTTTGTTTTTTGTTTTTATGAAATGCGAATAATCTTGCCCAATTCCAGGTACTCCAATTCAATGACCTTCTGTACTCTTTTTTGTGCACTGTTCTGTAACATCTGCCATACGAGTGGCTCAATAGATATTTGCTATTAATGACAAATATCCAATAAAATATTTGCTAAGAAGACTCAACGGAGCTTAACATCATATATACACCAATATGAAAACAATACCAATAGTACTGAGAAAACATTTCTTATGTTGAAAAGTATTTTCAATGTATGAACAATAGTTTCTTCTCATATCCTGAATAGAACACAACCCTTCTTTTATCAAAGTACAAAGGTAAACTATAATATTTACTAAGAATATTTTAAACTATCCAACAAAAACCAAGTGAAGGTTTAAAAAGTTACCTTGTAAGAATGTAAGGCGAAAATGAAGCTGGATTATCTTGCTCTGAAAAGAGCGGCATGGATCCTCCCATTATCCACAGACGGAAGTACAAAACTACAATCACCTTCAGAGAACAAGAAGATACAGTAAGAAGAGAATTGCTCACTGGGGACAGATCCCAACTTTCTGCAGAATACACCCAAGTACTTTACAAATATTTTGCCTTGCAAACACTTTTTAGAGTGAGCATTTCTAAAATCTGAGCATTTGAGGTGACAGAGAAGAGTGGAAATAGCTGGGTAGGGAGAAGAATAGACAATGAAGATGATGAATAAGATGTACACAGATTTGTAATAATGGCTGTGAGTTTTAGGTAGTTGCTAGTGATTATTCACTATAGTAAAAGCTACACACAGCCTAAAATATATTTCATCCAAGACCTCATAGCAAACCTCAAGTTAGATGAAGAAGTTTAGACTCAGAGGTTAATTCACCCAGGGCCTCACAGTTTATAAATCACAGAATCCAGGAGTTGAATCTACGTTAGTGACCTTCAAAGCAAGGCTTTGAACCAGTTCTCCCTGGTTCAGTCATGGCAGTTGTAGCAAAAGCAGAATGAATTGAATTTGTAAACTGTAGGTGAACCAGATGATAACCGTAACAGAAAAATGAAAGGTCAGTGCCCTGCTAGAAACTTAATCTTCCTCCTAGAAAACAAGGGCAGCATGTGCATTGCACAACAACCAAATCTTTTAATTGGTACAGTCAGAAACAACAGAGTTGCCCCACTCAAAGATGGCAGCTGATTTTGAATGGGCATCACTCTCCGCAGCTCTGGCTATCATCCTATCTCCAGCAATAGGTTCCTGAAAGGGCTCGCTACACTTCTTCTTAGTATCCCATTCCAGAGCTCCCACCTTAACTTTTCCCATTCTGTTGTTGTTCCATTTCACCGCAATTTTTAAAATTCAGGTCTGTTTAGATTTACCTTGTTGGCCATGTCTGAATTGGTTCGAACTAGTTTGAAGCCCTGTTTCAGTGCCCTAACTCTTATCATACCTCTCTCACACACAGGGAAGTTAATTTAAAACATGACACATAACACTGCTGTGTCTTGAGTGGAAACACTTGGAAGCAGTCCAGTCCTTGAATGCCCTAAAGCAGAATGCTCATGAAGGGTTATTTCAACAAACTCCAGAGTACCTTTTATCACCGAAAAGTAGGTTTTAGTTGCTAAGGTAAGCAAGAGGACAAAGACACTTCTGTGGGGATGAGCTTTGTTCACAGAAAAATTCACCTAAAGGAAGTATAATTCTCACTTCAATTAGGACTAATTTACATAGCTTTTGTTTAAACCAGAGGGAAATCTTTGCCTGAATAAAACTAAAGGATTATGTTTTATGGTTGTTAAATTTGCATTTTTTCATGTGTTTTACATAAGTGTCCCCCAACCCCCAGAACCTAGAATGAGTTATATGATGTCAGTCAAAAACACATAATCATTAGATGTCTGAGTAGCAATTCAAGATCATCTTAATTTCATGCACAGTACCCTGCTATCATGTGGATTAAGTGATGAGCAAATCTTCAAACTGATTTTAAATTCTTAAAGATACTAGATAATGGTAATGTTAACTATACAACTGATGGGGAAAATATCCAAAATAAATATGAATTGACAGAAAATACAACGGAGGAGAAAAACCTCTAATAATATAACAGACAAAAGAATAGAAAGCTAGGTTTTGAGAGAAAAATTAAAAGAGAATGAAAAATTGATTTTTGAAAATTTCTACCACAGCAATAATGTGAAACCAATTGCATTCTCAAACAATCTAGGATAATAAATCACTCTAGCACAGATGTTGACTCATCTTAATTCTATGCAAAAACACTGGGAAATTCTTTAAAGAAATTCTTTTATTCTATGTTTCCTGAAATTTTCCAGCCAAAGATCTCTACTTCGTTGTTTTTACACATTCATCTTCTTCCAGAAACACATTTGAGTAGTGAGAAAAATAATCAAGTAAATGGTTAACATTGCAATTAAAAGATAATTTCATAAGTTTCATATGAAACCTTAAAAATTTTTATAGGAAACAAGTAAAACAGCAACTTCCTAAGAGACTGATCTCAAGGTCAGCAGTTTGAAACCACCAACTGCTCCACAGGAGAAAGATGAGGCTTTCTGCTCCTGTAGAGATTTACAGCCTTGAAAACTCTATTATACAGGGTAGCTATGAGTCGGAACTGACTCCACGGCACACCACCACCACATGAATATCCAGCTCCTCCTATCAAGAATGAAATGGTTTTCCTTTCTCTTAAATCTGGTTGTTCTTGCAACTTGCTCTTCCCATCGGAATATGACAGAAGGTACATTGTACCAGTTCTGAGCCTAACTTTTGAGTTGTCTTGCAACTTTTGGTTTATACTTTTAGAATGCAACTGTCATGCTTTTAGAGAGTTCTACCAAGACTCCAGCAATCCTGACAGAGGCCACATGGAAAAGCCCTAGAAGGGAACATCCAGCCCACAGGCCATATTGTTGTTGTTGTTGTCAAGTGCCATCGACTCAGCTCTGACCTGCAGGACCCTGACCTTGCTGTTCAAACAGACCTTGCGGTCAAGTGCTTTATCCTACAGTACCACTAGAACGCCCATGGTCCATAAGTTCTTGTTGTTATTAAGTGCTGTCAAGTCAGTTCTGATTCAAAGCAACCTTATATAGGGTTTCCAAGAAGTGGCTGCTGAGTTTGAACTGATCTTGTGGTTCTAACCAACCCTGTGGTCCAGTGTTTTATCCTGCAGTGCCACACAAGGACTCCCTGTGGACCATATGTGGCCCACAAAATCATTTAGTCTGGCCCTGCCAAGGTAAACACAGTTCTAGCTATCACATTGTTGTTGTTGTTGTTGTTGTTGTTATGTGCTGTGGAGTCAGTTCTGGCTCATAGCGACCCTACACAGGGTTTCTGAGGCTGTAAATCTCTACAGGAGCAGAAAGCCTCATCTTTCTCCCACAGAACAGCTGATAGTTTCGAACTGCTGACCATGAGATTTGCAGCCCAATTCGTAACCACTACTCTACCAGAGCTCCTTAGCTATCACATTGTTTTTATTATGTGCTGTGGAGTTGGTTCCAACTCATAGCAATCCTCTATAGGGTTTCCGAGGAGCAGGTGGTGGGTTTGAACTGCTGACCTTGTGGTTCACAGTCCAGTACTGATTCAACAGTGCCACACCTAGAGGATTAGGTATCACAGTGAGAAAGACCAAGGTGACTGAGTCCAGAGGATAACTGAAAGAACTGACATGTGTGACCTCAGTCAAAAATCATGATGAACAGAACAACTACCCAACAGAATACTGCCAAGGTGAAGCATCTTAGGCAAATCAATGGTTATTGTTGTTTTAAGCCACTAAATTTTGGTGAGGTTACACAGCAATAGAAAACTTATAAGGTCAGGTTATGTTGCCTTTTCAGCATTTGTAGCTTGAAAGGGACTTATACCACACCAGTTCAAACCATCTTTGTCATTCAGTGTGTAAATGCCTAGAATTCTTCCATATGTAACTTTCAAAAACTTTGAAATAATTATACCATATAAACTCTTTGGTACTAAGATCAAATCATTAGAATCTACTGATAACTCTATGAAATAATCCAGCTCATGTCTCTGAACCAAGTTAGAGTAAAAACATTCTTTACCAGATATTTCAAAAGCACTCATACATGTATATACATATACTTACATAACTTATGACCAAAACAGCCCTTTTTAAAAATGGCTTCATGGTAAGTAGGAAATGTCTATTTTTGCTTGCTGTCAAATATCTGAAAAAGGAAAGAAAAATAATTCTTAAAAGTGTACGAGTCTGCCATACATAATGTTCTCTGGTCAGCACAAATATAATGTATCCCTGCAAAAGGCTGAAAAGGACCGAAGCTAAGAATATGACTTCTGGAGCCAGAACCCCTGAAATTCAATCCAGCAATTCTACTGCTTACTGTCTACGAGACATCGGGCAAGTTTCTTACGCTCTCTGCATCTCTACTTTTCACACTTACAACATGAGGATAGTAGCAGTTTTTAAAGCAAGGGACAGTTGTAAGAAACAAATAATATATGGAAGAGAAGTTAGCTCCAAACCCAAGTCTATCGCTGTTGAGTGGATTCAAACTGATGGCGATCCCATGGGTTACACAGTAGAACGTCCACATAAGGATTTCTTGGCTGTCATCTTTAGCTCTGCAAACCTCAAGGTTGCTCATTAAAGCCCACCAGGTGCTCCATGGGAAAAGGAAAGACCAAGCTTTCTGTTTAGGCACAGATTTACAGCCTCAAAACCCCCCAAATAACAGCAAAATAACTCCGCAACTACAATCATCTTTATGGCAACAGACCCTCAGACCTTTCTTCTGTGGTGACACTGTGTGGGTTGGAACCACCAAACTTTAGGTTAGTTAACTGGGCACAACTAGCTAGCAAAGTTAGCTATAAATATTACTATCGTTTCTATTCTCAAATAACCCTAGGCATCATGACCAACTATTTTGGTGCAAGGCAATGGGTCACTTTTATGTCTTTCTTGACATGATTTTTTAACTCCTACCAAATTAGCGTAGTGGTTACGAATCAAGCTGCGAACCACAAGGTCAGCAGTTCGAAACTACCAGTTGTTCCATGGGAAAAAGATGAGGCTTTCTGTTCCTATAAAGATTTCCAGCCTCGGAAACTCTGTACAGGGTCGCTATGAGTCGGAATCGACTCCACAACCCATACCTACTACCCACTACTACTACCAAACAACTAGATTGGATTATGCAAATAAGGTGCTTGTGGCCAACTAAGAGGATTGGCTAGTTTGCTAACAATGCAACTAAGATTGTTAGGTGTGGTCGAGTCCGTTTTGACTCATAGCTAGCCCATGCACAAAAAATCAAAACCACTGCCTAGTCCTGTGCTATCCTCAGATTTGCTGCTACACTTAAACCAAATGCTGCTGCTGCCACTGTGTCCATCCATCTTCTCTTTTTCATGAATCCTCCACTTTACAAAGCATGATGTCCTTCTCCAGGGATGGGTCTCTCCTAATAAGGTGTCTGAATAATGAGAGACAAAGTCTCACCATCCTGGTGACTAAGGATTCCTGCTGTCTTTCCTCTAAAACAGAATGGTTTGATCTTTTGGTAGTCCATGGTACTTTTAATATTTTCCACCAACACCATAACTCTTAATGCATCGATTCTACTAAGGTCTTTCTTACACACTGTCCGACTTTCACATTCATATGAGACAACTGAAAATGCTATTATTGCTTGGGTGAGTCACACCTTGGTCCTTAATATGACATCTTTGCTTTTTAATACTTTGAAGAATTTATTGGCCATTTCTATATCAAATTTGGATACATTTCTAGTTAGAGCTTTTGGGTATGTTTCAGTTGGGTTATTTGGCTTTTTGAGTACTAAGGGTTTTCTATTCAGTTCCCTCATCAGATATATTATTTACAACAATGTTCTCCCATTCTGTCAGTAATATTTTCACTTTCTTGGTTGCGTCCTTTGAAGCACAAAGTATTTATTTTATTTTAATGAAGTCCAATTTACCTAAGTTTTCTTTAGCTGTTCGTATTTTGGTGATACATCTAAGAAGGCTTTATCTTGCTCAAATTCTCTTGTAGTTGCTTTCTCAAGTTCCCTCATTAATGGGGTATGTGAACTTTTAGTGTTTACTTTATGTGTTTGATATTTTTTAATTAAACTTTGATGAAGTTTAAACTGCTAGCAGCAGTTTGGAAGCCAGTAAGAATTTGACTTCTTATTTTGACCCCTGGACATGTTTAGACACAAAGTAAAACATTACAGAATCTAGAGTCATCATTATTCAAGAAACTCTGCTGACAAGACCCTTAAGATTTTATTTTACCTTTTCATTTTAATGCAAGCATTCAGATGATGCTGGTTTTGGAGCTATTAGGTGCCATCACACCAGTTCTGACTCATAGCGACCCTACTACAACAGAATGAAGGACTATCTGGTCCCGCACCAAACTCACCATTATTGTTACAATGGAGCCCAGTTGTTGCTGCCGCCCTCTAAATAACATGTACAAAGTATGAGAGACAAAGTCTCACTAACTTGGCTGCTGAGATAGTTCATTTTATACCCAACAAGATGGTAAAATTGACCAATCACAATTAAGCTTGTTAACAATCACTCACAACTGAGCCATCAGCACCTTCCCCCACCTTCTCTTCCCTAGACCCTTCAAGAAAAAGTCGTTAGGTGGGAATTACAAAGACATAGCTAGCTAAACACTGAATAATTCACTTCAGTATACAAGGTCACATGAGGCTAAGCAATTTTTCCAAGGTTACACTGTCGTTTAGGTGCCAGTGTTGGAAACGGCTCACCCATGCACAATATATATGTTTCTTGCCTGCCAAATGTCCTTTGGAACCAAACTACGTTTCAAGAATGTCATCTACTGGAGGGGCAGGAATCCTGTGTGGGCCTGCATTTGCCAAAGTCCATTGACTGGTACAAAATGGGAGCCCAGTGTATCTGCACATACAGCAAATGTGGCTGATTCAATAAAGGCAATGATAGGGAAGCAACTGGAAGCTATTAAAAACACAAACTGAAAACCTAAAGTGACTCATTTTCACCTACGTGCAAATTTTTAATTTTTATATTTTTATAAATTTATATAGTTAATTTTATATTTTAAAGTATTGAGCAGATGAAAATGAAAAGCTGAATCAAATCACAAAATCTTGAAAGCACTGCTCACCTCATTTTTATTTTTACTACCCTTTCTTTTTCTCTTCTTTTATTCTTTTCAATCCAACATTTTCCTCAAAGGATTTCTTGCCAGCATCTCTTTAAGAATTTGTATTTGAATGAGGTCTCTTTACACAATGGAAATGTTCCATAAGAAGAAAAACTATTTTGTAAGACTAGAAGTTACTAAATTGGGTTACTACCTCTCAAAGAAATGTTCACCTTAATAAATGCTTGTGAAATATATGTGACTCTCTGTGTGTTGTAACAGCTAAATGTGTCCAAATGGCATCTCAAGGAGCTGATAGGCTCTCTCAGAAGCAGTTCTTTGCCTTCTCAGTTCCCTTCTCTTTCTTCATGGCTCATAAACATTGGTGGAAGTGATATATGCTCAGAAACCCAGAGTTCCTTATTGTATTTAATGTGTGGAAAAAAATTAGGGGAATATGAAAAACACTACAGTCGGCTTTTAGCAAGATCTGGACTGGACCCATACTCCCAAACACTCAATTAACATCCTCTTCTACTTTACCTCCTAGCCAAGAGCTGGGCCAGAACAAAGCCACGTATACTGTCAGCTCTCACAATATAGGTAATTAACAACTGCTCCAAATGGGCTTACAGTAGTCACAATTTCTTGAAACTGTCAGTCAAAACTTGTGCAAGTTTGCCGTAGTGTATTTTCCTTCTACAAAGTCCTGAAGTTTTGATCTTCAATCACAATTGGGCCTGTACGTTCAAAAAGGTAAAGTTCTGCTATTATCTTCCTCCCAGTTCTGCCTCTACCATGATTTTCATTTCTAAGCCAACTCAACAAAGATAATCCTGGATATTTCTGCTATTCCTTGATAGCAATGATAGCAGGAAGGCAATGTGGGACAGAAAAGGTACTGGGAGGGCTACAATTGTAACACATCTAGTGAAAAGTGCTTCGTGGGTGGGTCTGCCTCAGCATTCTCCATTTGTCAGGTTTCCTCTGTTGTTAATTTAACATAGAAGGAAAATTAGAAGTGGGTTTCCTTTCTCTGGAAGCTCTCCCCCTCTCCCTCCCCCTCCCCCTGATTTTAAGATTATCTTCAATGCTAAACTGGGGTAAATTCTGCATATTTTGTTTCACTAAAAGTTCATTATGATGATTATTTCAGTTAGTTATATTTATAGTGTCCTCTTGTCAAAAAATACCTCCTCTGTGAGAATGCCATGTCCTCAAAGAGTTAAACTAAAGACACTAAATAAATAATCCATTCCTAAAATTTAGCTTAATACAATAATGAACACCAAGAATGGTAGTTAGAGCAGTAGCTGAAGCAATGACCTCGCCTAAAGATTTCTATTTCTAGCTGTTGACCCACAGAGGTGGTGATTGTGTGCTACGGAGTTGGCTCCTATTCAGAGATACCCGGTATAGAGCTTCTGGGACTGTAAGACTTTATGGGATCAGAAAGTCTCATCTTTTTCCCATGGAGCAATTGGTATATTAGAGCTACTGACCTTCCAGTGAACAGCCCAGTTCATAATCTGCTACACTACCAGGATTCCTTTGACCTACAGCAGTAAATGACAAAATTAGCTAAAATGACATGGCCCTTTCTTTGGTAAACATTAGGTCATAGATTGAGATACCTAAACTCATACAGAATTTTCTTCGTCCCTTCTCCTCTCCTCACTGTTCCCTCACTCCCCCATCAAAATTGCACAGTGGACTTTTCCTCATTGGTCCATGACAAAATACCTTCTACAAAATAGAAGGTAACTATAGCAACAAATGATAATAGTAATATTATTTGTAGTAGCAATAATGAAAACAATTAATATGTGCCAAACACAACAGTTTTACATGGGAGAGCATTAGCTTCCCTTTTATACAGACAGAGACAAAAAAACTAAAAATAATATCAAAGTATTCCAGCTCTTCACTTCAATCATTATGTATCTGAAAGTGCTCTACAAACAAAAAACACTATGCAAACATTATCATGATACTTTGCATTTCATACAAGTATCCACTCTTTTCCTTGCAAAGCCAGGCTCTGTGCCAACAACAACAAAAGCCAGTGCGGAAACCACTGGAATGGGAACTAGGGATCCAATATTAAATTCTTGTACTTCAATCTAATGTGCCGCGTGACTTGGAGAAAGTTCAGAGGAGCTTTGTGGGTGGTGCAAACAGTCCAGCTTTCAACTACTAGCCAAAAGGCTGGCAGTTTGACACCAACCAGAGGAGACCCTGAAGACAAGCTTGGTTATTTGCTTCTGAAAGGCCACAGTCTAGAAAACCCTATGCTGCCGTTTTACTATGCACACATGTGATTACAATGAGTTATAACAGGTTCAACAGTAACTAATAACAACCACATCAATGAGAGAGCTGAACTAAATGGTTTCAGGGTTTCTTTCAGGTCTAAAATATTGTGTTTCTTAGATAGTCTCACCAGCTGTTGACATCATCAACAACAACTAAAGAAAAACAGGGAGAAACCAAACCGCCGGCAAAAATCTCCGATACAATGGATTGTAAGTAATTAATATTATACCAATAAATTACTTAAAACTGTATATAAAATTTCTTTGAGAAAATCAATCATCCAAACTTAATTTTACCCTGCTCTTTCAAGGTACTGTTATTATTGCTATAAAGTGCCATCGAGTCAGTTCTGACTCACAGAAACCCAATATAAGGTTTCTAAGAAGTGGCTGGTGGGCTTGAACCACTGACCTTGTGGTTAGCAGTCCAATGCTTATTTTACCGAACCACAATAAAGGAGATGAAAAGTCACATAGTCTGACAAAAACAAATTTGAATTCAGAGCTTTTTAGAATAAGAATTCATAAATTCTGCTTCTCTTTGAAACACAAGAGAAAAAATTTCCCAGTTGATAAAAGTAGGGAAGACACCACTCACATTAGAAAAGATTATATGCTTCACAAAAAAAGAACAAAAGAAACTTAAGTGTCTACGGCTTCTCTCTTTATTGCATTCTCTCCTTGAACCCAAGGAAGTGCCTGAGTTAACCCTTAGCAACGAAAGGCAGAATAAAGAGCAGGACCACTTTTAACGGCTACTTTGATACTCAAATGCTGATTCATAACTTTTCTATGAAGGTAAGAAGGAATTTTTATCATTTCAGTTCCATCTACTCAGAAATCTAGAGAGACCTTAAATACCTCATTCCATGGTTGTGGTACTTTTTTTCTCCCAGAAATGATACACTTTCAAATAAGCTTGTTACAAAGAAACATTTGCTTACAAAATCTCACATAAAATGGTGGAAAGATAGGAAGGGCAGGTGTATGGGAATACAGTGTCAATATTCTTAACCATTGTAAAAGTCAAAATTAAATTAGGAAGGGACTGAAACAGCTCACGTAGTTTTATTTGTTGTTGTTAAGTGCCATCGAGTCGGTTCTGACCCATAGCGACCCTATACAGGGTTTCCGAGGGTATAAATCTTTACGGGAGTAGAAAGCCTCATCTTTCTCCCACGGAGCGGCTGGTAGTTTCGAACCACTGACCTTAAGGCTCTCAGCCCGATTCGTAACCACTACACTACCAGAGCTCCTTCAGGTAGTTTTATAGGTGGGATAAAAAATGAAGCCCAGAAACGTTGACTGACTTGTAAAAGGTCACATGGTCTTTCAGTATCCAAGGTCAATGAGCTCATCTTCATTAATTCAGTCAGAGGGTCCAATTTATACTCTCTCTACAATTAATTGAGTCAGAGGACTCAATTTACATTTCTTCAACAATTAATTTAGTCAGAGGTCCTGGTTGTTTCTCCCTCTAAAAGTAAAACAGCGATTCATAAAGCTTCTTTCTTACTGCTAGTGGTACCACCCTATCTGTCACTAAGTGTCTCAGGGCAGTTTCAATTCATTAATAAGAGGGGGTATTGAAAGCATTTAGTATGTGCCAGTAATTGTGCTAAGCACATTACCTTTTTTATTTCACTTAACTTTCACACCAGGCTAGTTACACCCACACACATCCCCATCTTGAGGATGAGGCTGAAGAAGATACCTATTCAGTGAGGAGACATAAACTCAAACCAAAACCCATTCCCTCAACAATTACTCTACACAGCATAAAGTACAAAGCAGCTGGTTTATCCAGCATGCATTCAACATAGATTATAAATATATGTGTGCATGTTCATAACACAATGACTTCTAGTTAATTAGAAAATGATAAAGTTCACCTTCAATATTGCGACTGGTTAGTACAGGTTTCCAATAAAAGGTTCTTTTATATACAAATGAATAAACTAATGCTGTTAATGTATGTAGTGGCTACTGCAAGTTGAAACACAAGTTCCATGCACAGTGGGCTTATTCAGAAACACTGTGTGAGAGAAGATAGCCAGAAGTAGAGCAACAAAAATACCTGGGAGGGTATCACTGCACCTGAAGCCACCCCATCAAGGGGAGTGGCAAGCAGAAACAGAACACGAAACACATTTGGATCATTCCAGAGGAAGGTTGAAACGTGAATCACATGAGAAAAGAAGGGTAAGATGGAACAGTGCGTATGTGGCAGTGTAGGATCAGCACTGGACTGTGGACCACAAGGTCAGCAGTTCAAACCCACCTATACAAGGTTTCTGAGACTCGGAACTGACTCAACAGCACTTAACAACATGGTTGAGAGGAGGAGTCCTGGTGCACTAATGGGTTACATGTTTGGCTGCTAACCACAAGGTCAGCAGTTTGGAACCACCAGTCACTTCACAACACAAAGAGGAAGCTTTCTGCTCCTGCAGAGATTTGCAGCCACCCTCAGAAATCCTACACAGGGTCACTATGAGTCGGAATCAACTCGATGGCTGTGGGTCGGTATGGTTGAAAGAGTGCAAATCCAGTTGGAGGAGGTGAAAATAGGTTATTATGGGTGGAGGACCAATCACCCACAGAGTGGTGAGCATGAGGCTAGAGAGGCAGAAAGGGGCCAGACCATAACAGGCTGGACACTTACTGTGTAGTTTGGACTTTACGCAAACAACAGTGAGGAACCAGTGAAGGGGCTTAAGTAGAGAGATGAGCTAACCTGAATTCCAGCAGAGTGGCATCAGAATTGTATGGCATTGGTACAGTGCCCACTCCAGGTCCCTGATAATGAGCAACAACCAACGACAGGGAGACAAGGACAAGGACCACAAGCAACTGCAATGAAGGGAGCCTCAGCAGGAAAGGTAGGGATATGGTGGACACCAAAGGTGAACAGTTGTTATTTTGTAAGCTTCTGAGAGACCAGATTTGGAAACAGATGAGAGGTTGTAGTGTGAGAAACTGGAGAACTCATAATCACGAGTAAGGACAAACAAGAAAAGCATGTTTACAATTATCTACCAGTATAATTTAGCTTTTAAGTATTTGCTTTCTTTTTTCAATGATGTAAAATAAATTGGAGGTAACTTAAAACAATTCTTGGGAACAAAGAATTGTTAGATAATGGAATTTTCCCCTGCAACTTTTTGAAGCCTCCTTGTAGAGAACAAAACATTTGCCATTTCAACATGTTTTACATGAACGATTCAGAGATATTTATGATTTTCATCATGTTGTGTACCCATCATCACTACTCAATTTAAAATGTTTGCATCACACTTAGTAGAAACTTAGTGTCCCCTAAACAGTGATGCTATTTCCTCCCTTCTTCCCACTAATAAACTTGGTCTATCTATATTTTATATAAGTCAGATCATACAGTATCTATTTATGACTCGCTTCACTTAGCATGTTTTCAAGGGTCACCCTTGTAATATCATGTATCAGGACTTGATTGTCTTTCATGGCAGATGAACATTCTGTTTTTCATACATAGAACATATATAATATACTGTTGTTAACTGCCATTGAGTTGGTTTTGACTCAAAGTGACCCTGTTTAGGGTTTTCCAAGGCTGTACATCTTTGTGGGAGCAGAAAGCCTCATCATTCTCCTAATATGTAATATATACCAGAGATAATATGAAGTCCTGGTGTGGTACTACAGGATAAGCACTAGACTGCTAATCACAAAGTCAGCAGTTCAAGCCTACCAGCTGCTCTTTGGAAATCCTATATAGGGTGGCTATGAGGTGACTTAACAACAACAACACATACATACGTAATATATATCCTATAATATATACATACACACACACATACATGCATGTACATGTGACATGTTGTTTAACCATTTCATCTGCTGATGGATATATAGATTGTTTCCATCTTTTAGCTATTGTGAACAGTGCTGCATAGGTATTTTCTTAATGTACTTCAATTTTTTTTATGAGTTGGGCATTAATTTGGTATTCATGACAATTTCTATTAACCAGATAATTTATTTTGCCAGAATAAGGACCTTTCCATGGCACATATAACTACCACCACCTGGTGTGGAGCTATGGGCTAATGCGTCAGACTGCAAAGTCATTTGAACTGCAAGGTTGGTGGTTCAAGCTCATCAGCTGCTCCTTGGAAACCATAAACAGGGATGCTATGGGTTAGAATCGACTCCGCAGCACTTAACAATAACAAACCACATGATGATATGCAGGCTGAAAAAATAACATGCTCCCATATTTCCGAACCAGACCTAATGAGCAGAATTGAGTCTTTTGATACCAGTTCAATGGCTGCATTATATGGATACCGAACCACACGGTCCCCTCTCGGACTACTTGTAAGATAGAATTTTCTGTGTGTTCACCCTTATTCTCATGTGTCCAAACTGGTAGCATAGTGGTTAAGAATCAGGCTGTTAACCTCAAGGTCAGCAGTTTGAAACTACCAGCTGTTCCATGGGAGAAAATGAGGCTCTCTGTTCCTGTAAAGATTTACAGCTTTGGAAACCCTGTACTGGGTAGCTATGAGTCGAAACCGATTCCACGGCACATAACCACCAATCAACCACCACCACAGACCCTAAAGAATCCATGCAAATGAAATCATATTCTTGGAGGTACAGCAAAAGATTAAAGGCAGTCAGAGATAGTATATTTTCTGACTTTCCTATTAGTATATGTTAATTGATAACGTACAACTAAGCTGGTGGAAAAACATATTTGGTATTGGGACTATTCTGGTAAACTAGGGAATTCCCACTTCCTGTTAACAACAAAATTAATAATATTATCTACCATTTAATACAGAGCTACTATGCCTCAGGCATAGTTCTAATGTGTTTAATCCTTGGCACACTCCTAATAAAATGAAAACTATCATTATCTTCATTTTACAGATGGGGAAACCGAGACACTATAATTGTCAAAGTAACTCGTTTGCAGTTCCCCAGCCAGTGATCAAGAGGAGTCAGAAAATAAATCCAGTCTGTACCCTTCACCATGAATGCTGTGCTGCCTCTCGCATCACTGCCAACAAAATCCCTTGCCTGTACCTTCCCAAGATATCTGAATTTCAAATACTACTTTCAGCTATGCAAATACATCAATGATGTATGTTTAAAGGATGGTAATGCAGGGTACCAGGATATACCTGGAAATTTAGGAAATTGCCAAAAAGACCGCTACAACTGCATCACTCCCGAAAATGACAAACTATTGATACAACAACATTTATTTTACATGGAAATACTTGGCACCGAGTCAGGTTCTAGAAGCAGTATATGAAACGAGGAAATGCATACAATCAATATTTAAATAATAGCAAGTAACATTTACTGGGTGCACTGTGGGCCAAAAACTGTCCTAAAAACTTGTATTACCTCTAAGCACATACAGATACCAACAACAGCTATGAAGCAGGTACTATTGTCGTCATTTTAAAGATGGGGAAAATCAGGCACAAAGAAGCAAATGGAATTTCTGGAATCGTAAGTGGTAGAACTGGGACTTGAACCTATGGAGTCTGGTTCCCAAGCCCACATTCTCAACACATCACACAGTTTTTCTGAATGAGACACTTTCAGGAGACAGCACCTGACAAAGGACCACAGGAGTTCTGAGATGGGAGAAACCAGCATGGTTGGAACAGGAGGAGAAGCGTCAGTGGAGAGGGGACTTGACCTGAGCCAGTAGGATGATGGAGTAGGATAAGGTAAGAGGGGTGGGAGAGGAGAGACACCCCAGGCATCTGCGCAGGGACTGTAGGGAGCATAGCCACCCTGGACACAGACACAGCATAGATAGCCCCTTCTCCCATATATGGTGCTTTAGAAAACATGTTAAAATTGGGGATCAAAATCCCGAGCACTAGACCAGCAGCAATATATTCATAAATATGGTTGGTATGGACCCTGCCTCCCTTTCACATGGGCACTCGTGCGCAGTTGTGTTTTTTCCCTGGCTGCACTCTTTCCACTAGCGCCTGCTTCAGCCCTTACCTGGTGTCACGTGGTTCCTAAGCACATTAAGTACTACGGTTCTTTAGGTACCTGGAGCAGGATTTAAAGGAGAAATCGCTTCCACTGTCTGACAGTTCACTTTCTAGAAGTGTTTAACCTGATGATGCCACCAATACTCACGGGGAGCAGGTCAAGATCTTCTCTTTCCTGATCTTGTCGGAATACAGGCCAGCTGGCCCAATTGGGCATTGCTTTATCCCACTTTGATGCTTGCAACTGGGTAAATAATGCATTCTGGGGTGTGAGCTACAGACTCAGCTGTGTCGATTTAGGGCAAACAGTGAAGGAAGCCTCATTTCAACCTTTACAGAGCTACACTCTCCAATCCAGTTTTAACTCACTGCCATCTCCTCCCCCTCGGCCACTCCCATTCACATGATCTGAATCAAGTCTCATAACAACAGACAGCACATCCAGAAGCTCTCAGAAACACATGGCTTCGTGCGCTGAGTTCATGTAGGGGCCAAGGAGGACATTTGGCAGCTTTCACTTCCTGCAGACCATAGCTCCTCCAGAAATAGATCACCTTCCCTACTGTAGCTCCTGCCAAGCTGTGGCTGAAGCCCTGAAGCTAAGGAGGTGGTTTAGTAAACTCAACACTCCTTACCAGGAGGAAAACAATACAGGGGGAAAGAAACCTTTTCTAGGTCCAAATAAACATCCAGAGAAAAGTCCGTTTCTTTGGTTCCACCCCTAATGTGGTCTTATATTGAAGATGAAGGTTGACTGAGGAGGCTATAAAGTGGGGAATCAGTCATTTCCTACACAATCTTGGCAAACACCTTTAAATTTTTTTCTTCAAGAATTTTATTTTGGGTGATTTCAAGTTTTATTTCACTTGGAGTGCTAATTTTTACATTGAGGACAAAAAAATAACTTTTTATTAAGTTTCAATGCTAATCCATTTGGTTAATTTCTTAGATTCCAATACTCATTCACTTGTAAACTCCTAAGGTACAAATCATTAGATTTCAGAGTAGAAATAAAAATTATACTGGCTCTGGGTAGCATATAGAGTTGAGCATTATATTGGATTGCTAACTGTGGGTTAATGTGCTGGGTTGTAAGGTTGGTTTGAACTGCAAGGTCAGCTGTTCCTCAGAAACCCTATATAGGGTCGCTGTGAGTTGGAATAGACTTAACGGCATTTAACAACAGCCAAAAGGATAGCGATTTGAAACCAGAGGTACTGCAAAAGAAAGGTCAGAGCCTTGAGAACCCTATGGATCACGTTCTATTACTACACACACAGCTCAAGAGCAGTAGAGTTTTGGCAGTTTATAGCACAGAAGATATGTAACATACCAAAAACTGCAAACTAAATCCCTTGCTGTCGAGTCTGTTCCAACTTACAGAGACCCTGTGTGTACTGGAGTAAATTGTGTTCCGTGGGTTTTTTCAAAACCCAACCCAACCCACTGTTATGTCGTCAGTTCTAACTCACAGTGACCCCGTATAGCGTTTCTGAGGCTGAAGTCCTGGTGTGGCACTGCAGGATAATGCGCTGGAATGTAAGGTCAGTGTGAACCAAGAGGTCGGTGGTGCGAACCCACCAGCAGCCCCTCGGAAGCCCTATACAAGGTCACTATGGGTCGGAACTGACTCAACGGCACTTAACAATTACAGATCTTGATGGGAACAGAAAGTCACATCTTTCTCCTACAGTGCAGCTGATGGCTGTAATCCAGTGCTGATTCTAGGGCACCACAGTAGGGATCCATAGGGTTTTTCAGTGGCTCCATTTTTCAGATGTAGATCATGAAGACTTCCTTCCAAACATATTCAGATATTTGTTGGAGTTTTAACATTTGCATAAAATGTCTATCAAATTGTAAAAGTTAGGAGTACATAATTGTTGTTGTTAAAGTGCCGTTGAGTTGGTTCTGCTCATAGAAACCCGGCATAGGATTTTTAAGGAGCAGCTGGTAGGTTTGAACCACTGACCCTGTGGTTATCAGTCCACTGCTTAGCCTATAAGGCACATTAGGACTATGGATTTTATAATAGCTAAGTCTACATAATTTTTTAAATACATGATTCTTTTGATTATATAATTTTTACAACTTTTTCCTAAATTCCTTCTAGACCTAAGAGTCTCGATTTGAAACATAGTGTAAGAAGCTTAAGTAGGAAAGCTGCCAAAGGAACTAGAAATTACAGCCCTTGTCTTATTATGCAATTTTACTTAATTATATTGGTGCTTAATTTACCTACATTTCCCAAAGTAAACATGAACAAAACATGTGAAAATATTTGTTAGTTTGCTCATTTGTAATTATCTGTGTGTATGATGCCTCAGTTTCTAAGGGTTCTGCATAAGAAACTCTGAAAAAAAATAGTGCTAGGTATGGCCAGGTATGGTGAAACAACTACAGGCTACAGAATCACATAGGCCAGGGTTTAAACTCTAGTTGTGTTAATTTTGAGCTGGAAGACTGGGGACGTCCCTTAACCTCCCTGGTTTCAGGTGACGTAGGTGTAAAATGGTCATCATTTTGATTTTACAAGGTTGTTGAGATTTTATGAAGGCCTCAACACACTTAGCACGTAAAGTTGCCTAAACAGCCATCATTAGAATACTGACCATGACTCAGCTAGAAATACTAAAACTCTTATAGCCTATCCTTCATGAACAAAGGAAGTAAATGCATTCAACTATAGTAAGGAATGAAAAAGGACTTGTGATTGTTGAGTCAGTTCCAACTCTTAGTGACCCTATATAGGGTTTCTAAAGAGTGCCTGGTAGGTTTGAAAGTAGCCCAATGCTTATCCTACAGTGCCAAACCAGGACTCCAATGGACATGTTGTTGTTAAGTACCGTTAAGTTGGTTCCAGAAGGAATAGGGTTTCCAAAGAGCAGCTGGTGAGTTTGAACCGCGCACCTAGCAGTTCAAACCTTATTCTACAGTGTCATACCAGGACTCCAAAGGACTTAATAATGTTATCTCCCTCCTTCTGGAAGGAAAAGAGAAAGAGAATACAGTATTTTCCTAGAAGACAAAGCTTTCATTTGACTTTTAACTTTCTTCTGGTTCACAGTTCTTTAATTCAGCTTGGATACTGAAGTCAGGTACCCAAATCTATGATGTATGTTGTGCCTATACAAACGAGCCTGGCTAAGGAAGCAGAACTGAAGTAAACAGTCTGGGGTGAAATGCAGACCACTCTCCTTTCACAACCTTTGTGCCCTGGATCTGCACTGCCTCTTCCCTGAGGAAAGGGGAAACCCACTGCCGAGGACTCAATTCTGGTTCAAAGTGACCCCATAGCACAGAATAGAGCTGCTCTTTTGGGTATTTTAAATTGTAAATCTTTACAATTTCATTTTTCTTTCACAGAATGGCTGTTGTAGTTAGCAGTCCAGTGCTTAACCCACGGCACCACCAGGTTATCTTAAGGAAGAGAAGCCTATACCTAATTCTCCCCACCAAAGCAAAAGATGCCCTCAATTCAAAACTCATGTGCCCCCATGCCTTAGGCACACAGGTTTGCCCGTTTTACATAAGGATGCCCTATTGGCCAGCAGCAGCCCTGATAATTACTATTTAATACCCAGTAGGCAGCATCATAAGGAGCTCTGGTAGCGTAGTGGTTACGAATCGGGCTGCGAACCGGAAGGTCAGCAGTTCGAAACTACCAGCTGCTCCACGGGAGAAAGATGAGGCAATCTGCTCCCGTAAAGATTTACATCCTCGGAAACCCTATTCAGGGTCGCTATGGGTCGAAACCGACTCGACGGCACTTAACAACAACAACAACAGGCAGCATCATAAGGAGCTCTGGTAGCATAGTGGTTATGAATCGGGCTGCTAACCTCAGAGTCCGCAGTTCGAAACTACCAGCTGCTCCGCGGGAGACAGATGAGGCTTTCTGCTCCTGTAAAGATTTACAGCCTCGGAAACCCTGTACAGGGTCACTATGAGTCGGAACCGAGTCCACAGCACATAACAACAACAACAACAACAGGCAGCATCATGGAGTGGCACTGTGAGTTAATGTACCAGACTGCAAAGCCGTTTGAACTTCAGGTTGGTGGTTCAAGCTCACCAGCTGCTCCTTGGAAACCCATACAGGGTCACTATGGGTCAGACCCGACTCGACAGCACTTCACAACCACAACAGGCAGCATCATTGTCCTAATGACTTTCACAGACTTGTTTGATGTTTCCATTTTCTCTGCAGACAGTTGAATTTTCACACTGACATATTATCACAGTGTTGCTGTATTTCCAGTCACCAAACCATTTGCACACTAACTTAATGTTTCAATGAATAACAGCATTTGTTTCTGTTTTACTTGGCTGAGCTTTCATTGTACATTCTGCATTGTGTTTTGCACCAAGGGCATTTAGTTCATCAAACTAAATTAAAATATTCTAGCCATACAAATCTTAACACCACTTTTGACAAATACCACTGTTATTATGATCAAATTTGAGACTATGATTTAAGAAACACTTTTGCCCTGCCCTAACACGTGAACTCATGCCAGACTAAAAGTCCTCTGAACATTTTCCAGCCCAAAGCTTCCAGATTCTAAAGGCTTCCAAGCATGAGACTGGATTGCCAAAAAGGTGACCAACCAGCCCAGTGTGCCTGGTACTAATGAGATGGCACAGGCCGGAACAGTGTTTTGTTCTGTTGTGCATAAGGCTGTTACGCGTCGAAACTGACTGGATGGCACCTAACAACAACAATAAAAAGGGCATTCCCAGGGAATATCCTTGATATTCCTAGGATAAACACTCCAGTTGCAAACCACTAGGTTAGCAATTTGAGTCCACCAGCCACTCCATGAGAGAAAGATGAAGCTTTCTTCTCCCTCATATAAAGGGTCCCTGTGAGTAGGAACGAACTGGACAGAATTTAACAACGGCAAGAATATTACTGGGATATGGGACTGTCATTGCTACACTGGAAAAGTCTTGGAAAAATAAGGATGAGATTTCTACCCCATATACCATTCATTGAGCAATTTGGTACATTAGAATAAACTATTGAGGAATAAGCCACACCTAAAGTTATGCAAAATTCAAAGACAAGAAAATGTTTCATCTTCTTGCTCTGAATGCACACACACAAAAACCTTTGTGATCTATGACTTGGTGTTCTTGTAAATAAAGGGTTTCATCCAAAACAAGAATTCCTCGGGGGGGAGTTAGCTACTAATTGGTTGAGCTTGTTACTCCTGAAACTATGAGAGTACGACATTTCTCACCCACACTTCCCAGGTGCCAGACAAATATTTTTATCCAACTTAAATCATCCAATATAGCAATAAAACGTATTCGTTACACCCTGGTTTTATTAATGGAACAAAAAGGAAAGGAGGAAAGGAAGAAACAAGCACTTAATAGCCATTAAGACTACAGAATTTCCTGTATGTACATCAATGGAATTGTATTAACTTTATTTAGTGAACTATAAAGCTGTCTGGTTGTTGTAGTAAAGGCTGATATTTTAGAAACTAAATTCAATTCAAGCTTACACCACTAAGTAAATAGAAATTTTATCATCTAGACTTTAAAATACATGATACCTAAAAGTAAGAGACACAAGGATCCCTAAATAATCCATTGGTTGTAAATAAACAAAACTAAACATTCAAACAAAAACTCACATGGAGAAACTCAACCTTTGATAAATTTGAAACACTGAACTATTTTTACTCTCCCACATGTCTCATATTCATTTTGTTTTGTTTTGTTTTGAAATTCAGTCATGCTGTTGTTGTAGCTTATCAAGTGGATTCTGACAGATAGTAATCCTACACAACAGAGGAGAACTGCCCCAGAGGGCTTCCTAGGTTGGACATTTTTACCCAAGCAGATCATGAGTTCTCTTCTCCTATGGAGTAGCTGGGGGTTTGATCCTCCAATCTTTCAGTTAGTAGTCAGGTGCTTAACAGTTGTTACTAAGTTAACCAAGGCTACTAAATTTGGTCATGCTTAGTTAAGACTCTAAGAAAGGTTTTCTATCTTATATACCACTCTTTTATCATCCTTCCCTTGTCTACAAGATTTACTAACTACAGGGTTATCTAAAGTAACTCCACTCTCTCTGTTTCCTAAAGTTGCAGTTTTCTGGTCATACTAAATGTAAACACCAGAAGCAATACAGCTAAGGGCAGATTTTTATCCACTCTCAGTAACCTTTTATCAGGTAAAACAAACATATTATGAGGTAAGTGATTCTTAAAACTAACAAAAGCAACAGATGTTCATCATGAGAAAAACAAGTTATCAAATATATTTTGATATGTTCTCTTCCCAAGCTGGAAGCCTGGTCCCAGTCATCAATCCGTTTCCAAGGGTCTCATCTGAGTTCCTTCCACCTTCAAACTATAGAAAGGATATCTCCAATGATGACAGACAGGGTAGAGTTTTTCATCACGATGTGAGGATGGGCAACTGGTATAAATTCCATTAGGAAGGTGATTAAGATGAATACTTGGTCAAAAATTCCCTAACCAGCACTTTATGATAAACTGATAGAAGACAGAAGCCCACAGACAGGCAAATGGAGCATTTCATGGACATGCCGGAAGGAGGCCTGAAGCCAGGCCACATGTGTGTGGACAGCTGGGGACTATTTCATTAACACTTGACAGAGCCAGCTGGTAGGCTACAGTATGTAAGAAGAAAAGCATCTTGTCCATATATAATGTAATTTGGTTGAGGATCAATATAAGATAACTCACATCAGGCCCTCAAGATGAGATGCATAAAAAGGTACAAGTCTGGTCCATCTATGGAAATGGAATTACTGATATTAGATGTCAGTTTCATATTTTTAGGATTAAGGTTATTAAAAACATTAACAACTCTTTTCTGGGTGTCTGTTTCATGCACTTTAAATATGTTTCTTTCTTTTCTTTTTTTTTAATGCCAAATCTGAATAGAACCAACGAGCCCACTCACTGAAAGAATAGCCCTGCAAACAGTTATTCCTATACACACTACGTGCACAGACCAACAAGCAGCCAACATAGTATATGAACTAATTAATATTTGTGAGCTATTCACACACAATGTCTTCATTTGTAGAAAACTATTTTTATCATTACACTATTCTAGAATTGTAATGTGCCAATATTTCTGCAATACTCTGAAACTCATCTACTAAACAACCTTATCTAATAATTTCACATATAAGATCAGAAACAAACAAGAATTGCTTCTGACCAAGCAACACTAATGTTTCAAACCCAGTATTATCTGGTTTTCATACTTAATCCATGCAGAAGTGCTGTTACAAGTAAGTGCACTGCAGCAGAGACCTGCTCGCTATTCGTCAGATCCTGGTTCTAAATTTTCCAGAGCACACACTGAATTGATTTCCTCATTTCTCTTATGCTTAGAGACGTTCATGTGATTGAGTTCCAGCCATTAAAATGACAGGAACCACTTAAAAAATTACCCATGTCATTTGAGCACCTAAGTCCTTTCTTTTTCCTGCTTGATAAAGACAAGCATGGTTACCTCAGAAGTCACTGCTTGAAGATGTATAGCCACAAGGTAGGCAGTACCTGAATTCCAGAATCACAGTTTGGAGGCAAGCTGTCTACTAATCAGGAACATCTATTATAGACTTTATGTTAACAAGAAATACATTTCTATGAAGTTTGAGCCACGGCTCATATGAGTGTTATCTCATAGACATGCTAATAGTTGGCAAGAAGTAACATCTAAAACAAGAAAATACATCTACAAGCACATATTTAAAAAAAAAACAAATCTGAGAATTTTCTAGAAACTTTATCTAAGGATCATTAATGCCTCAATAGTTACAAACAGTCATGCATCACTTAACATTCACGATACATTCTGTGATACAGGTGATTATGGGATTTGACTGCTAGGTGAACATCATCTTCATGTAGTATTGCTTTTTCGTTAAGCATCTCAAACAAGCTTTGTGCCTCAGCAGGGAACTTCAACATGCTGAGGGGTTTGCTTTTGTGTCTGACCCTCAATGCACATCATTAGTAATTTCTCCGTATCTGATACAGGTAACCTCTCACATTTTCATTAGCCATGCAGCTTATAGTTCAGATGACATTTAAATCTCCATCTTGGGGATTTTTTTCTTTGTTTTTAAGTATTGTCATGAATCTCGAGTGTGACCTGCCTAAATCATGAGCAACAACATTCACTGATTTTCCACATTTCCATTGTTTAATAAGAGCTTCACTTCCAAATCAATACTTGTCCTTTGCCTCTTGCTGTTGCTATCTCTAGCACTGGTTTTGCTGCATTTGGGAGCCATGATGCACTCCACAGTCATATTTTCTAAAGAAAATTAAACAGAGATAATGCTACAGAACTCAAAAGACATGTGATGTATGAGATGGATGCTGCTATCTATAATTTTAAGATACACAGATAAATAATAGTTTTTAGACAGATATTACAGTATATACATAAGCCAGTAGCATAGGTGTTTATTATGGCTACCAAGACGTATAGGTTATACAAAGGGGTTTCAAAAATTTCATTGAAAAATTGAATTAAAAGATAATGGAATTTTTCCATGAATTTCTTGAAGTCCCTTCATGTATGTAATGTACCATGACACACCTGGCAGCACATCTGCTTTGCATACAAGAGACATGAGATACATCTGATGCATATAGTAAGCTATTGCATTTGCTATATGCTGTTCTCTGATTGAGATTTCAGAATTCTATCATATCTTCAGAGTTCTGCTATGGTGCTACAGGATAATGCCTTGGATCACAAGGTTGGTTTGAACAGCAATGCTGGTAGTTCAAATTCACCAGTCACTTCTTGGAAACCATATAAAGGATTGTATGAGTTGGAACTGACTCAACAGTAATTAACAACAACAATTATAACTTTGGACTTCTGGTGTGATGCTGTAGGGTAAGCACTAGACTGCTAACCTGAAGGTTGGTGGTTCAAACTCCTGGAAACTCTAAACAGGGTCACTATGAGTTGGACTAATTTCACGGCACTTAACAATACAACAAAAACAAAACAGTACCCTTATTTCACCATGCATGTATACATGGTCTGATGTTGCCTGAACGTACGCTATGCAATTTATGACTGTACTAAGTTCTTTAAAAATATAATAGAACAGGAGGTGGGGCCTGATGGAAGCTACTGTAGAGGTGCAGTGAATGAAGTTTGCAGTCAGCCATACCACAGAATACCAAGCAAAGCAGATCCAGAGGTAAACACTAGTATATGTACAACCCTGGAATAACAGGGTTCTAGGATACAGGGTTGAAAGACATGGTTGGAATGGGCAAAAGGGGGGAAATAATGTTAAGATGCTTGGCTGTCTTTTGAATCTTGGTTTCCCTTGCCTACCATTATAAAATAGACACTGGAGGGGAAGAGAAATCTTGTAAGTCTGTCTTCTGCCTATAACTGATTGGAATTCCTAAAATGGGGCTACAACATGCCCAGTGAAGGAGGCTTCCTGCATTACGTAAGACTATAGGTGGAATCTTGAACACCATCCAGAATCTTCTGAGGTGGGAAATTTCCACTTGAGAGAACAAGCAGACCAGCCTCGAGCAGCTAGAAGAACAGAAGATACTTCTTGAAAGAAAGACCCACAGGAAAAATACAAAATAATATAGGCAGGCCGACTGATTACTACAAGAATAAGCACGTTGCTCGCCAAGGAGACATCAAGGGAAGTGGTCTGGTCCCCTCAGAGCAAACCACCTCCCAAGACTAAGACTCAATGGGAATACACACTCTGATTGGTGACCACATTTGTCACTGATATGGGGAAGTGAGGGAAAAACAGCAATGAAGCTGCGAGCTAAGCCCTACAACATTCAACAGACTCCTGTGAACCCAGGTGGAGACCTGGTTGGCCAGCAGTGTGGCAAGACCTGGGGACTCTTCAGCCCAGAGTCAGTGACATAGCCACAGATGACTAAAGTATAGAGTGAAGCATCCAGCTGATAAGAAGAGAGGGCATATACACAAGAACACCCACACTTGCAGAGATAGTACCCACTTGACAAGGCTTCAATGACTGGATGATCAGAGCTCAACTAGAAGAAGAAAGAAGAGGATAAAAAAGAGTAAGGTGATACAATTTGATGAACTTGGCCTACACGTATGGATGCAGTAGCTCAAAAGAGGGAACAAATCTTTACAGCAAGGATCATTCCCACCCCCTCCATACACAGAGTAGACAGGAATGGGCAACTTGAACACTGGCTACTTAAAGTGGGAGTGGGGAGGGCTCCAAAGGCAAGAAGTGACTTGCTTACAAGCTTTCAAGAGAGAACCTAGATCCAGTGTGCACAGTGGAAGTTAGAATCTTCACTGAGTAGTATTCTATCTGTCTAGGCAGGGCTGATGAAAGGAAATGCGGATAGATCTCTTGTGATATAATAGTGAATAATTGTTATCAGCATTGATTGTGAGGGTTGGAAATGTAAAAGTATATGTTTTGTAGCAAGGCGGGGAGTGATTAACTTTGCAGTCTAGGAGCGGAGGTCCCTGGGATCACCAAGGGAGAAGAGCAGAGAGTGGGACCCTACCCAGAGAAGCAGTGAAGCCAGAGAAGGTGGCAGAGACGATGATGTGGAGCGATGGAGCAGCTGGGGACTTTAGACCCAGATAGGGAGAGGGGCTGTGTGCTGATGACCAGATGGCAGGCTTGCAAGGTATACCCATTGGTTGGTTGATGATACATGGAGGGGATTGTAACCATGGCATTGAAATGATATATGATAGGATGAATGTAAAACTAATGTTCTCCCATGTAAAATATCACATAATTCACAATAAAAACTTAAAAACAAACAAACAGACATACTCATGGACGTACCATGGGATTGAAAATTTGTATAACTCTTTCTGAATAGCATTTTGGCAATATGAATCCAAACTTAAAATATTGCCCCAGCCTTTAGTAAAAATACTCAATTTTTTTTTCAAGAAAACAATCTGAAATATATAGAAAACTTATGTGTATAGTCTACAGTAGTAAATAATTAGACACAGCATTGATTTTCAATTATAGAGGAGAAGTTAAATACATTTTGGCACAATTATACAGTAGAATAACATTGAACCATTCAAAAAATTACGTTTAGAAGAATATTAGAGCTATGTGAAAAAAACTCATATTGCTAAATAAAATAAAAGAACATGTCAAAGAACCAGATACAATGCAATCAAGTTTTAAGGATGTGTGTATGTATAGCAGGAGACTGGTGAGCTATGATGTATCAAAGCATTAATAAAGGTTATCTTGGCTATTGATATAAAGCATGTCTTAATTACTTTTACATATTTTTCTTAAATTGAGTTTTTCACTTATTAACAGTTAGTAGTCCTGGTGAGGCATTATGGGCTAATGCATCAAACTGCAAAGTCGTTTGAGCTGCAAGGTCGGTGGTTCAAGCTCACCAGCTGCTCCTTGGAAACCTTATGCAGGGACGCTATGGGTTGGAATCGACTTGACGGCACTTAACAACAACAATAATTTTATAATCTGAAAAATACCATTTTTGAATGATGATAAGAATAAGAAAGAAAAGTGTGGTTGTTGTTGTTTGAAAGTAGATTATTACAATTAGAAGCCAAAAAGCAAACAAAACTGTAATCAGTTGGGTCAGCTCAGTAAGTCTTCAAGGGTTATTGCAGTATTGCTCAATAACCCATCTGGAACAATGACCCTAAAGTACCAAGAGGTAAAGTCACGGTTACGGTAAAATACTATATCTAAGAAGAAGAGGCATACATACAAATCTTTAGGGAAATTGTCATCCAAAGTAAATAAAGTGTGAAAGAACTGTGACCTTATAATGACATTAAAGAAAAACTCAGATATTTGGAAAAATGAAAAATGCAAGTATTCATTTATGCAGTCAGTTGGTTGACATAAATAAATTTAAAAATGTACAGTTTTTCAGAGATACAAGTAACTAAGACTTTACTCTTCATTTTATAAGGATGTAAGGAGACAAAAACATATATATAGATATATAGATATATATTTTTTTGGAAGCTACAAGCATAAACCAAAACTGCTAGATTTTATTTAACTCCCAGCCTAGAACATACTCGTCCCTCAGAATCTGAACAGGGCTGTCTCAAGCCCTACCTTTTCCAAAAAGACTTCCCGTAGAGTTTCTACACTTCTTTGTACCTAAGGCTAAGCCATTACTAAGGAGTATATACTACCTTGTTCATACCAGGAGTAAACTGATTCAGGGATCATATGTGAAGGATTCCTCTCTATAATTCCATGTAAAGCTCTTAGATATCAGTTCTGAAGCTCCTCAAAATTTGTAATTCAGTCCATTGAACTATTTAGTTGCAAAACAATTCTTTGGTTAAAAAAACAAAACAAAACAGTTTCAAGTCCTTTATTATTATTTTTTTTAAACTCATGAGAAACTTGATTATTTGTATTTACAAGATATTTAAAATATCAATGATGACAGTTTTAACTTCTTGGTAGTATATACTATGGGGTTTTAGTTTACTAAAGAGAATTCTTGGTTTCCATTAAATCATTTAAGTTGATAAAAAATTTTTAAAGATGAATAGACTCATATATAGCTTCTAATACAGTATATAAAACATTTAGCAAATATTTACCGAAATATTGTATAATGTAAAAACCTTCTTGGGACATAGGGTTGACAGGGATGGGCAACTTAGACACTGGCTACCCAAAATGGGGAGGGGAGGAACTACAAAGGCAAGTAACTGCCTTACAAGCATTAAGAGGGAGCTTAGTTTCAGAGGGCAAGGGGGAAGATAGAATCTTCACTGAGTGGTTTACAACCTGTCTAGATGGGGCTGGTAAAAGGAGATGGATAAGTCACTCTTGTGGTTCAATAGTGAATCACTGCTATCAGGACTGATTGTGAATGTTGCAAATGTAAAGGCAGACGTTTTGTAACAAAAGGAGGGGAGTGGTTGATCTTTAGTCCAGGAGTGGTGGAGAAGAGTAGAATGGGGGACCCTATCCAGAGAAGAAGCAGGACAGAGATAGAGGCAGAGATGATGATGTGGAGAGATGGTACAGCTGGGGACGCTAGACTCAAGGACAGAGAGGAGCTGTGAGCTGGTGCCCAGGGGACAGGCTTGCAAGGTAAACCCTTTGGTTGTTTGAATGATATATATTCCTGAGTGCTTCGGTGGACAGCCATGAAAAAACACCAACAGAGGCAATGGAAGCAAATGCTGTTGAATGATGATGCATGGAGGGGACTGTAATCATTGTAATGAAACAAAATATGATAGGATGAATGTAAAGCTGTAAACTACCACTCAATTCACAATAAAAACTTAAAAACAAACAAACAAACAACAACAACAAAAAAAACCTTCTTGGATATCTCCAGATATTACTACAAGCTACATGTTGCAATATGGATGAGCCTAGGAAACATTATGCTAAACGAAATAGGTCAAATACAAAATAACAATATTTTATGATTCCATTTGTATAGAATATCTATGATTGGAAAATGGATAAAGCCATCATAGTCTATTAACAGTTACCAACTCCTGGTATGATGCTATATGATCAGCACTGGACTGCGAACCACAAGGTTAGCAGTTCAAATCCACCTGCTGCTCCTTGAAAACCCTATATAGGGTCACTATGAGTGGGAACTGGCTAGATGGCACTAAACAACAACAATTAGTGGTTACCAGGGGCAGGAGGAAGGATGAAAGAGGAACAGACTACTCTAGGGCACTGAGCTTTTGAAATGAGTGATGGAAACACTTAGGATTGAACAATGGTGATGTTGTACAACATGATGAAAGTATTCGCTGACTTGCAAATGTAAAATATGTGGAAATGGCAAAATTTTGATACATATATATCTAGATACATGTATCTAGATATATATGTGTGAGCTCATCACAATTAAAAATATATTTATGCTTTTTTAAACCAAGGGGAACTTATCTCAAACACAAGATTTAAATTACACAGGTCCCCAAATTCCTTTTATGAAAGAAATATATTTTTTTCATATAAAAATGGATACAAATGGTATTTGGCTTTGATTGATGCTTATAAAATTTGCTTCAAAATGAAAAACATCATATAATGTATGATTCCATTTATGTAACATTCTCCAAATGACAAAAAGAAGATGAAAAACAGACCAGGATTAGGGGCTGCTCAGGAGAGATCTTTGTGGTACCTGAAGACTTCTGTATCATACTTGTGACAGTAGCTACACAAGTCTGTTGTTATTGTTGTTATGTGCCGTGGAGTTGGTTCTGACTCATAGCGACCCTGTACAGGGTTTCCAAGGCTGTAAATCTTTACGGGAGCAGAAAGCCTCCTCTTTCTCCTGCAGAACTGCTGGTAGTTTCGAACTGCCGACCTTGAGGTTCACAGCTTGATTCGTAATCACTACGCTACCAGAGCTCCTTTATACAAGTCTACACATGGGATAAACTGACATGGACAACACATACACTCCATATCAATGTCAGTTTCCTGGTTTTCATTCTGTTTCAGCTTGGTGAAGGAACAGGCTTGTTCTCTGTATTGTTTTTACATCTTCCTGTGAATCTTTATTTAAAATAAACAAGCTTTGTGTTTGTTTTTTACTAATTAAGGATAATGCTAGTCTTTAATTCTAAAGCTTATGCCTTTCTCTTTGTGCTGTGCTACCTCATTACCTAAAAGAACAAAATTCAAAATGTTAAAAGATTAGGCTTCTACATTTAATTTGAAAATGAACTTATTTTAGGCTACATTTGGTCACTGTTGGCAAACGAATTACCAAAATATCTGACCTCATTGCTTTCAATATATCAGGGTTTGTGATTCAGTCTCCTAGAGAGTTTGCAATTGCAATCAGTGGAAACATTAAAGTTTTAGATGCAAAGTCCAGCTCATTTATATCACACTTCCCCCACAAAAGCTTCCAGAAACTTGATGTAAGGGCCCCTCAAATTTTAATTGTGTAAAATTTGGATAAATTTTGTTATTCCAAACCAATTGAAAGAAATCTTCAAATATTTGAACCTCATTTATATTCATCAAAAACTTCACATAAATCTCCATAGCTAAAAATGAGTATCTATCTTTAAGTATATATGAAAAAGAGGCATGTGTGAAACATGTGTTGTTATTATGTGCTACTGAGTTGGTTCCAAATCACAGTGACTCTGAATAGGGTTTCTGAGGAGCAGCTGGTGGGTATGGACCACCGACCTCGTGGCTAGCAGTCCAGTGTTTATCCTATGGTGGTGGTGGTAGTTATGTGCCAGGGAGTCGGTTTCAACTCAATGCAACCCTGCATAAGGTTTACGAAGTTGGAAATCTTTCTCCTGCAAAACAGCTGGCAGTTTCAAACTGTTGACCTTGAGATTAGCAGCCTGACTAGTAACCACTATGCGACCAGAGCTCCTTGTTTATCCTATAGCAGTACACATAAATACAAAATAAACCATACCTCTCCTGTTAGAGTATTCCTGAAAAGTGTTGCTACATATAACTGTAGAATTTTATATTTGAAGACAATTTGAAAATCCACAGAAAGAAAACTCAAGAGAGGAAAATAAAAAGGCATTAACCCGCCTGAAAGAAACAAAGCTTTCCAACAGCCTCTCCTAATAATTAAAGATTTGAGAAATCTTTACTACCACAGCAGTTTACAAAATTGGAAATGATGTAGTTATCGCTATGAATAGAAAAAACAGGAACAAAAACTAACAGTTAAGGTGGCATTGCTGTTGTTAAGTGCCATGGAGTCAGTTCTGACTGATAGCGACCCTGTATAGGGTTTTCAAGGAGCAGCTGGTGAGCTTGAACAACCAACCCTGAGATTCAAACTGACCTTGCAGTCCAGGGCATTAACCCACAGTGCCACATCAGGACTCCTTGGTGGGGTATACAAGCTAAAAAATAAACTACCCATTTTTACACTTTTTCTAGGTAGTTTTCCTGAAGAATTTTACTAATATTGACTAGTTAGTGAAAAAAAAAAAAAAAAAAAGGCACAAAAGGAAAGGTGCGCCTAAATTGTTTGTATAACTCCCAATATCATTAATAAGGCTAACAATAAATTATTTCATAGATTTTCTTATACAACAAGAAATAGATATGTGCAGTTATATAAGTTTATATGCCAAGAAGGACATCATGTTTGCTAATTGTTGCACCTTCGAGTCAGTTCTGACTTATAGCTGATGCTGTAATAAGGTTTCTGAGGAGCAACCGATGGGTTTGAAACATGGCCCTTTAGTTTAGTGGTCCAGTGCTTATCCTTCAGTGCTACAGGGTTTACTAGAGGATTACTGAAACAAAGGAAGCCTTTCAGAGAGATGCATTCACACCATAGCTACAACAATAGGCTCAGAGTAAAGATTGTGAGGGTGGTGCAAGGCCTGGAAATGCTTTTTCTGTTGTGCTCAGATACTAGGAATCAGAACCAACTCAACAGCACCTAACAAGAACAGACATATCATATCCAATGAACAAAATCATAGTAAAGACAACAACAAAAGGTCTTTTCTTTTTATCTCTATTAATCTTAAATTGCTTTCATTAAATTTATAACTAGGTCATTTACTAACTTTAAGAAATACAAGAACTGCAGTCATTGGAGAATATTTGTTATTTTTGTTTGCTTTACTTTTAATACTCTTTCTGACACTTCTGAAGATAAACTAATCAGGCCTTGATATACATGATGACATTTTGGGTTCTAGAATCAAAGAGATTTTGATTCTTATATTAGCTTTATCTCTTCCTAGTTACGTAGTGGTTACGAATCGGGCTGCGAACCACAAAGTCAGCAGTTCGAAACTACCAGCTGTTCCACGGGAGAAAGATGA
>NW_006408616.1:11613846-11614557 GCF_000296735.1 Chrysochloris asiatica
AACAACAACAACAACAACAACAACAGTTGTGAACTTGCATCAACAGTGATTACATGAGAGAATAGATTGAAAATACTTGGCACATATATGCAACAGGGAAGGAGGCTATCATGAGTTCTTAAATCCCTCACTGGTGCAAATGGTTAAGCGCTGGATTATGAACCAAAAGGTTCAAGCCCACCCACGGATGTCTTGGAAGTAAAACCTTGCAATGTTCTCTGGAAAATCTACAAAGCACTTCTATTTTTGAAACTACTGTATAGTAGCCATGAGTTGCAGTCAACACCATAGCAACTAACAACCATAATCATTATTACCAAATACTATTAAAATGCAAATGGCCATTTAGAATGAACAAAGATAATTCCTCCACCTGACAACTAAGTAGAAAATATGGTAGTACTTCTTTTGTAAATGCATCCTTCCATTTTTAAAATAACTCCAAGAACTTTGTGCTTTTTCTGCATTCTGTTACAAACCGTGCTTTCTATTGCCAAACTTAGAAACTGCTTTTTAAAAAGATTAATTGCGCTTAGGATGATAAGATCGTATCTTTCTAATACAAATTTTATTTTTACAATGAAAATGCATTCACAGACATTGTAAAAAATATTCAGCTCTACATCAAATAAATTTTTTTCCTAAGTAAATAGAACTACCACTCCTCAGCAGCAAAATAAATCAACTAGTGTTATATAGAAGGAGCTCTGT
>NW_006408616.1:11614657-11631006 GCF_000296735.1 Chrysochloris asiatica
GCGGTTCGAAACTACCAGCTGCTCCGCGGGAGAAAGATGAGGCTTTCTACTCCCGTAAAGATTTACACCCTCGGAAACCCTATACAGGGTCGCTATGGTCGGAACCGACTCGATGGCACACAACAACAACAACAACAGTGTTATATAGTTGGCACAAAGTTTTAGAATACAAATTCCCAGGCATAGTATAAAAAATATAATCTATAGTCCAGAATTCAAACCTGCATTGCCTATTTTGTTGTTGTTAAGTACTGCTGAGTCAGTTTCAACTCATAGTGATCCTGTAAAGCGTTTCTAAGGAGTGACTAGTGAGTTTGAACTGCCAACCTTGCTGTTCAAACCAACCTTACAGTCAAGTGCTTAGTCTACCTATTTAATTATACAGTATTTCGCACATGCTTCTGCATTTATGCACGACGGAACTTTTGTTTCCAAATTTATCTTGAAACAAAAACTTTTCAAGAAGAAATATACAAATCAATACACTAATATTAGTGTAATAAATGAAAACTGTGTTTAAAGATTCAGTTTTGCTTTGCTATTTAAATTAGCATTAACAGAAAAAGACAAAAAGTTTAAGAACACAATTTTGTCCTATAGATCTATGGGTCTAAAAATATTTCATAAACTTGACTGTGTAACTTAAAAGAACAACTTACCCTTTTAAAAAAGAGTCTTAGGGGATTGGAACCATGGCAATGTAATGATATACGATGGAATGAATATGGAACTGAGGTTCTCTCATGTAAACTATCATATAATTCACAATAAAACATTAAAAAAAAAAAAGTTCATGGAAAAATGCCATTACCTTTTCATTCAATTTTTCCATGAACTTTTTCAAGCCCCTTTTATTGTATCACCTGTTATAGAAAAGGCAAGTAAAAGTTAATGTCTAGAGATCAGGGGTGGAAGGGAAAGGGGAAATGGAGCTTAAAAGTGATGGGAAAATAGTATTGATTAAGAGTAAGGAGTCTTGGTGTGGAGCTGGAGGATAAGCACTGGACTGCTGACCACAAGATCGGCAGTTCAAACCCACTTTGGAAACCCTGTACAGGGTCATTATGAGTCAAAACTGATTTGACAGCACACAACAGTAA
Source organism: Chrysochloris asiatica (assembly GCF_000296735.1). NCBI lineage: Eukaryota > Metazoa > Chordata > Mammalia > Afrosoricida > Chrysochloridae > Chrysochloris > Chrysochloris asiatica. The sequence goes on from NW_006408616.1 coordinate 11,615,758, forward strand.
CAAGGGTAGCATTGCACAACTGATTAATTATTCCTGTCAAAAAGTTGTACACCTGTAAAAACTTGAATCGGAAAAAGTTGTGTGGTAAATATATTTGCAACAATAATAAATTAATTAATTAAATTAAATTAAATAGAGTCTTAGTATGGCCTGTAGGGCAATCACAGGACTACTAACTGAAAGATCAGCAGTTCAAACCTGCTAGGAGCAACTCAGAAACCCTATACAGGGTCATGATGAGTTGGAACCAACTCAACAGCACTTAACAAAAACCCCTTTTATAAGCAGTGGTGGTGGTGGTGTGCCGTTGAGTCAGTTCCAACTTACAAGTGACCTTGTATAGGGTTTCCGTGGCAGTAAATCTTTAAAGAAGTAGAAAGTCTCATCTTTCTCCCACAGAGCAGCTGGTAGATTTGAACTGCATTTTTTGTTTGTTTTTTTGTTTGTTTTTTGAGCTGCTTTTGTGGTTAGCAGCCCAATGCACAACCACTACAATATCAGGGCTCCTTTTAAAAAGCAGTGTTCCCTATTAAAAACATCAACTCAATCAAAAAATATAGCAACAAAAAGACCTGGTGTGCAATACAATGAGTAATAATATTAAGGAGCTTGGAAAATGAACATAGTTATGGACTTCTGGTGTGGCACTGTAGGATCAGCACTGGACTGTGAACCACAAGGTCAGCAGTTCAGACTCATCAGCCACTCCTCGTAAACCCATACAAGGTCACTAAGAGTTGTGAACCAACTCGAACCAACCAACAACAACATTGACTGAAACTATTTTTAAGTGTTATGCTTCAAATTCAAATTTCCTCAGATAGATTCCTTACTTTATAAGCAAGGTAGGTGAAGGCACCTACAGAAAGCAAGAAAACCTCTCTTTCATTTCAGGTTTACAAAGACATAAAGCTGTAGGTTATGTCATACAGATTTGTGTCAGAAAGATGAACCTAGTTTTCTTCTTTTATTGGCTCTGAAAGTTCTATCATTATGCACTCATCCTCTGATATACAGGTAACAAGAGGTACCATCTGCAAATACATAAATATCACAGAGACTCTTTAGCACATCTTGTACTTGTTATGTGTCGTTGAGTCGGTTCTGACTCATCATGACCCTGTATAGGGTTTCCAAGGAGCGCCTGGTAGGTTGGAACCTGCCGACCTTGTGGTTTCCAGTCCAGTGCTGATCCTACAGTGCCATACCAAGAGTCCTTATTAAGTCTTGTTGTTAAGTGCCATCAAGCCAGTTCTGACTCATAGTGACCCTGTATATGGTTTCCAAGGAGCAGCTGTTGGGCTGGAACCACCAAGCTTGTAGATAGCAGTCTAGTATTAATCCTCCAGCAGCACAGCAGGATTCTAGTTGGGATCGAGTCCTGCAATATACTCCAACCCCCGAATGCCAGTTCTGCCACTATGGTGCAGCCGCATGCGGTACAGAGCCTCCATCATCTGAGCAGTAAAGTCTGAGGATTCATGTCACTACCCAGGCAGTGTCTTTCCTCAAAGTCAAGAAGCTCCAAACCTGGACCTCTCCAAATTTTAATTACCCTCAGTTATGAAATATAGCAGCTAACTGCTGGTGATTTACAAACACTACCTCTTTGATTACTTACTCAGAACAATCCTTTGAAATTCATATTTCAAAGATGAGAAAACTAAGACTCTATAATTTGACTAAGTAATAACATGAGAAAATAATAATTTGTGGTAGAGATTGCTCTTCCTCCTTGTTACTTACCCCCACCACCTTTGTTTTCTCAGTAACAGAAACACTTTTATTTTTTTGCTGAACTCATTGCTTTTTAACTGAAAGCTTAACATTGCTGATCATTTTATATGGCTATCGGTGGCAAGTCCTGGGCAAAGAGGTATTAACAGAATTTGGGGCTGGGCCTGCCAAGTTTTCTTAAATAGTGGAGAAGTCATTTGTATTCTTCCTCAAGTCTGTCTCTTTGAACTTGGACGCAGTAGCAAGAGGACTAGCAACTATTTTAGATCATGAGGATGAAGGTCATAACCTAGGAAAAACAGAGAATTAGACAACTTTGTGGAGCCTTCATGCCAACTCCAGACTGCATTTACATGAGAGAAAAATAAGCCACTGTCTTACATAGTCCATTGGTTTTCATTGTTTTATTTTTAAACCCTACCAAATATATCCTTTTTCTAATATAATATCTGCAATGTGTCTGGCTTGGGACTCTGAACTTTAGCTTTACTTTTTCATGGTACATAGCAAAATAAAAACAACAAAGTTCGTACATGCCATGATACCCATTTTATTTCTGAGAAGACTGACGCACAGTTTTTAAAGACTTTCCTGAATGTTCAGAGCTTAAATTGATGATGACAGACTGAATGTTTTAAAACTAATCATTTAAATTTTAAAAGCAGTCTCTCAGGATTGGTAAGAAGAATACATGTGTTCCCTTATGTATTCATTTAATTTTTCCTCTCTCCCTCTGTGGCGGGTCCTATTCTTCTAAAAGTTAGTCATCCATTCATCGCTTGCTCAAATTCCACAGTGGGTGGGATTAAACTGTTGGGTTTTACTCATCTCTATTGCATTTTAACAACTGTGTTTTCATGAAAATGCTGTTGGTTATGATCACTGAACATTCAACCGTTATTTTTTTACTTCAACAGTACTGTATTTCCAGGGAGCCACATCCACATTTGCATATGTTACTTTTGACCATTTGGCAATCCAATCAGACAGTGGAATCAATGGAACCCAGTTCAAGTATCCTGTGAAACACATACTTCCCATAAGACAATTTGCTAAAGTGACTATCAACATGATTCAAAACTGACTCATCCCAGAGACTCTTCTAGATTTTTTTTTTTGGTAGTATACGATAAAGGGGCTTGGTAGTAAATTCTAATGAAATAGAGTAATGGACTTACAGGGAAGGAACTGCTGCAATCAGTGCATTCTTTGTTTTAGACATATTGCTTTTCTTATGAGATGAGATGGAAGGAAAAGATACTATTCACATCTCAAAACAGGCTTAACCAAGCACTGGGCGATATGTGAGATAAGAATCTCAATGTATTTATAATCTCAATTACTAAGGAATACCGCTTTTGCATTTTATATATGAGGTGTGACAATGAAGTAAAGAAATTAGATTTTTGTTTGGTTCATAAACTGGCAATAAGGAAATTCTAAAGTAAGAGTTCCTAAGCAATACTGAGCAATTGCAAATGGATGTAATAAGTTTACAGGCAAGATTTTTCATTTCAAAAGATGCAACACTCATTTTTTATAAGAAAACTCTGCTCTAGATATTAAAACTATAGTCAAAGGATTTGATCTTCAGAGACTGTATATAACCACATGTAAATGTTGTGGTAAGCAGATTAAACATTGAGGAATAGCTGCATTTTTCTTGATATTCTTTGAGTTTCACAAGACAGTTCTTCAGATGTTAATATACCTTTTATTTGACAATTTTTTTTTTAAGTGCTATGCTGTGCCTTGAGACCAGGATTAAAAACTGATTTAAGATGAAAACCTTGAATGAAACATAATGTGAAACAATGTCACTGAACTGTACATGTCAAAAATGAAGACATAAAGAATGTCTTGTTACAGATATATTTATCACAATAAAACAGTTAATAAAACAAAAACTGTCGGGTTCAGACTCTTTAACCATATTGTCCAACTGACCAATATATGAAGCCAAAAGCAAGGAAATAATTCTCAATCACTGAGATGCTCAGATACACAGGAGAAATGTCTCAGGATATTTCATACAACATTGTCACATTGGTTGCTGTTGTTAGCTCCTGACTCATGATGATGCCATGCATAGTGGGATGAAACACTGCTAGGCCCCATGAATAGTGTGGAGAGGACCATTATGATCCTGAGTTTTCTAAATAGATTGCCAGACCTTTCTTCCTTGTCCATTTTGAAAGTTTCACAGAAACCTGTTCAGCGTCATAGCAACATGCAAGCCTCCACTGACAGCTCGGTGGTGGCTGCTCATGAGATGAACTAGCCCAAACCAAGCCCAGGTCTCCTGTGTGGAAGGTGAAAATTCTGCTAATGAACTAACTGCCATGATGGAGGTTACTCGGGAACAAACGATGCAAACAAAAGTGAAAATAAAACTAACCCAAAAATGGTATACTCGGGTCTGAGATGAGAAACGGCAGAAGAAGAGAAAAGACAAGAGTTCATGGGCTGCACAAGTAAGGCAAGTGCGTTCGTAAGAGGAAAGAGGATCAACTTCCGGATTATTCTGGTGCAACACTATGAGGCTGCTCACGTGGACACCAGTGACCATGGAGGCCCTGATGCTCTGCCCAGAAAGTGACAGATCACAAAGGGAAAAAAGACAACCTTAATGAATCAAAGACCCAAGCCTCGAATAAATGGGTATGTACAGACTAGACAACTGTAATTAGCAATAACTCAACAGTTCTCCCAGCTCATGAGAATGTTCTGACCCAAATGAATGATCTCAGTGTATTGTCATTATCCTTGACTGAGAATATTCAAATTGCTACCATGTTTCTAATGAACTCATGTCTTTTTAATTCTCACTAGAATCATAAGACTATTACAGTGGCTTTCCAAACAATATAATTTAATTTTCTCTTGAAATTCTCCCTAAACTTTTCCCTTGTAACATGTATTCATTTTATTTTCATTTTCTCTCATCATTTTATTTATTTCATTTTTCTAAATTCCTCTCTGATAACCTTTTCCACATACTATTGTGTGCTGTATGTGATTCTTGGTTAGGAGAAATTTAAAAAGCACAACTAGGTTTTGAGGGTCAGTGACAGGAGTTACTAGCCACAGTGAACCTGAACAGCTTCAAACAATACAGTCAAGGATACCCTGTCTCAGGCTTGTGGGAAGCAGACTGAAAGAGACATAGAAAAAGGTACACATTCTTTCAGATTATAGTATTCTACTTGCTGTATACTTATTGAGGTTAAAGATGAAGAAAAATAGATTCCTCTGTATTTCAACTTGTATCATAAATAAAATAAAAATTCACTAATTCTAGTTCAATTTTACATGAGGCTATATATATCATTTCAAAAGGAGCTCTGGTAGCGTAGTGGTTACGAATCGGTCTGTGAACCTTAAGGTCAGCAGTTGGAAACTACCAGCTGTTCCGTGGGAGAAAGATGAGGCTTTCGGCTCCTGTAAAGATTTACAGCCTCAGAAAACCTGTACAGGGTCGCTATGAGTCGGAATCAACTTGACAGCACTTAACATCAACAACAACAACATATCATTTCAAGGCATCTTGTCTGTACTCTAGAATGTCATCAACTTCAGTCTTTAGAATTCAGAATCTACTGTAGCACAAGTAAAATATGCTTGGGTATATTTGGATTCGTTTGGGAACATTTCCAGTCGTGACTCAGAACGTATGGTGAAGTAATGGGTTGAGAGGATAGATTAGTCTATAGAGAAAATGTGGAAACACCAGTTTCTTGATGAATAGCAGATATGCATTTCATATTTAAATGGCATTGTAGATGCAGAGGGTCTAGAAATAGAAAGAAGAGTATGAATCAGTGAAATGATCCAGCCACTGAGTGTAAGCCAGGAAGAAAGAAAAACATCTGGTGCCTCATTTTAATAGAGAAACCTTCAAGATCCACATCAGTCTGAGTTTGCTGACAGGCAACATGGACCTTAATGTTCAATATTTGCACACTATATTCTTTGCACTGGAAATGGCACATAACCTTTTTTTCTAGAATACAGTCATCATTCTGTGAAGGTTGTGATCATATGCTTACTGTACAAGAAATACCTATTAACCAGGGCATACATTAAAAGTCAGTATAGATAATGAAGTCTCAGAGTAAGTGCTTTATAAATTCCATTCTGAGGATGATGATGATCACAACAACAAAAATGATGGCTTAAGATTCCAGCTCTAAGTACATCATATTATGGTACAATCTTTCATACCGTGATCATACACAAGGGTAAGCCAAAAAGTACTGCTACAAAACCATAGAAACCTGCATAAAAGAAAAACACCAACATGTGAAGTTACTATTTCTTGGCATATCCTCCCTCTAGAACTATTTAATTCTCAAGGCGGTGTTTCCAACTCTCTAACTTCCCCCAAAGAATTCTGTGTTCTTTGATTTCCAGCATGTCAACATGGCAATTTTGGCATCCTTGGAGAACTCAAATTATGTGCCTTTTAAATTTTCTTTGAGTTTGGGAAACCAGAAAGAAGTCTGAAGGGTAAGTAAGGGTAAGGTTTGTAATGTGGATAGGGTAAATTTTCCTGATGAAATTCTCGTAGGACAGCCCTCACTACCCTCAAAGAATGAGCAGATGCATTGTCATGATGGAAGAAAATTCCTTGGCACAATTTTCCTGGCTTTTTTCTCACCAATGCAGCTTCCAACTTCTTAAAACTTCTTCCTAATAAACCTCTGTGATCATCTTGTGTGCTTTGAGAAAATCTACCATGATTAACCCTTTAAAATCCCCTCCAAAAACAGTTGCTATAACCTTCTGGACTGACCTCTCTGTCTTGAATTTACTTGGCCATGCAGATTCTCTTAGATTGAAGCTTTTTGTATTTTGAAGTTACAAAATACAAGTTAGACTAAAACAAGTGTATTACTGAGAGAACAAGAGAACTTGTCTGCAGCCATCCACTGATTGCAGAGCATGTTTAAACACACTTTGTTTGGAATGAATCCATGCTTGCATGAACTGGAACTCTAGTAATATACTTTTTTGATTTACCTTTGGATACATTATATTCACAGTATGGAATAAATATATATATATATAAACTTGTGGAACCTAAAGCTATACTTTATCAGTGAGACTTTCCTTTTTCTCAAGTTTTTATTGTGAATTAAGTGAGAGTTTACATGGGAGAATATCGATTTTACTCTCATCCTATCATATTTCCATGAGATTTTTATGAGTAATGAAGTAAATTAACTCAAAGTATGTTATAAGGACTATTACTAGCTCCAGAAAATACTAATGGGTTCAATGACCCAAAAATGTTTTATGATTAAAGATAAAATATATTTGGGAAAAAATGAATTAAACAGTGTTATCCACATTCGTTTACTGGAGGATTCTCATGCTCATTTATTATGCTAGTAGACATTGTGAATGTCTGTTGTTGTTGCTAAATGTTGTTGAGTAGGTTCCGATTCATAGAGATCTGTCTAGGGTTTCCAAGGAGCACCTGGTGGGTTTGAACTGCCAACCTTATGGCCCAAACTGACCTTGTTGTCCAGTGCCTTATCCTACAATGACACCAGGAATCTCCAGGGGGAAGATACTTAATATTCAGTATGTCTGAGAGAGAGAATTGTGGAGTAAATACATAGGAACTGATTTGAGGAAATACTCATTTGTACTACAAATGTGAAGCTACAGAATGGAGATTGTAAATACCAATATACCAAAAACCAATTTTAAGCTTATTTGCAAAAATCCATTTCTTATAATTTCATACTCTTGTTCTCTTTAAAACACCTTGAGCTGGTAACAGTTGTCTTGGGAAATCAATGTGAAATAGTTGTTTTAGCAACTGTATATTTAAATTAAGATTACAGTGCTGTAAAGTTTGGATAATTCACCGGCTAACAATAACAAAAAAGATTGTTTTGTATGTTAGGAATTGTTCTGCATGTTCTTAAACCTTGATTTGGTAGCTAAACTGAAGAACCTACTTTGGAGCATGTGAGACAGACAGGAAAACTGAGAAAGAGGAAGGAAGTCATAATTAGGTGCTTAAATTCACCTGCTGCGGCATCCGCACCCCATTGCAACCCACTCCATCCCATCCCCGGTGCCACATCCAAGGCATGGCTTAAAAACAAGAATACAGAACTCTTTGCCTTTACTCTGCCCCAGATTGGATGGCTACTGGGATCTTCTGAGCTAGGTCCACTAGCAGTGGAAAGGTAAAGAAGGTTATTGCTTGTCTGCTTCAGGAACTATAACTTATGGCCAGTTCTTGGCAGTTTATGTGAACAGCTGTCCCGCTTGCTGACTAGCCTGTAAGACTCTAGTCCCAGAAGTGATAAAACCCATGTAGCCACCTGAGATATAGTCATGTATCTCCCTAACCACAGAAACACGCCTCTCAGCTTCAGCTGACAGGTCCTCTACCCAAGATGGCAACCTTATCAGCTAAAATGTGATGATATTTAAGTATTTACCTTCATTGATAAAGGAATGCATATAGCCTCTTTGAGCCCTGCTGTGGCATTACAGGGTAAGCACTAGACTGCTAACTATAATAAGGTCAACAGTTCAAACTTACCAATCACTCTCAAAAACCCTATAGAGGGTCTCTGTGAGTTGGAACCAACTCAGTGACACTCAACAACAACTTCAACAACACAGCTGCTTTGGAATCACCCGACCCATTGTCATCTAGTCCCTCCAACTCCTAGAACCACAGGACTCCTAGAGGCACAGCGCTGCCGTGTTAACTGAGAGGTAGGCACTTGGAAACTACCGGCTAAGAAAAGAATTGACAGTCTGCCTCTGTAAACATTTACAACCTCGGGAAACCCAATGTTGTTATTGTATGTGGTTCAATCAGTTCTGACTTTAAACAACCCTGTCTAGGGTTTATTCTCAAAGGGTTGCTGTGAGTATGAGAATATCCTAGGTGATTATAAAAAGGGACTCATATTTAATTCCTTCAAAGGTTAAATATTGCTTATAATTTCATTCTTTCACTATACAATTTATAGAACATTTAGCATGTAATTGCACAGTAGTTTTACAGCAATCCTCAATCAGCGGCTGAGGTTGCTGAGGCAATGAAGGGGAATAAGAGGAATGGCTCCCACCAGGCTTGGAGAGATTTTCCTCAGAAACCCTCCTCTGTTACATATGACCTAGAGTTTGGTCTGAAAGCTAATGTAAAGAAAGCATGAGAAGGAAACATTTGGCAGCAAGGCAAATCCACAAAACCAATGATATGATTGCAGGGGGAACTCCTGGACATCAGCACTGAATTTCTCATTTTCAAAGTAACCAGAAGTTTAAAGTTGGCTTATGTGGAGGCAGCATAAGCAGATGATGTGTCTAGCTATCATTGCCATCTCCAGAGCTCCTGGAAGACATGGCGTTAGTACAATGCACGCACACCTGGTCACAGCTAACTAAGGTAAATACATAACCAACCCTCTGCCCACTGCTTCCAAGTAGATCCCTACTCACAGCAACCCTTTAGAACAAAGTAGAACTGCTCCTTAGGTTTTCTGAGCCTGCAAATCTGTATAGGAGCAGACAGTCACATCTTCAGGTAGCTCACCTGCCCACATACAAAATGAAAACACATTCACACAAAGGCTTGTACACTGTTCATATTCACACAAAGACATGTGCACTGCTCACAACAGCTCAAACTGAAAATAATCTGAAGTTTCAGGAACTAGTAAATACATTAACAAAATGTGGTATATCCAGAAAATTTAGTACCATTCAGTAATAAAAAAATGAAATACTGATGCATGGTATAACATAGTTGAATTTCAAAAACTTTACACAAGGTTAAAGAAGCCATATGCAAAAAATACATATTGTGTTATGGTATTTATATGAAATATCTAGAAAATCTACAAAGAAAATAAGCCACTGGGAGTTTTCCAGTGGCAGGGAGTCAAAACTGACTACAAATGGCTATGGTGACTATTTTGGGGAGGGGGATAATCTAAATCTGAGTTGTAGTGACTCTTGTAAAACTCCAAAAGTTTACTAGTAAACATTGTATTGTCCACTTAAATAAGCGGATTTTATAAAATATCAATAAAGCTTTAAAAATGGATTACTCTAAGGGTATCATTTTTCATATAGCAGTGGTGAAATTAGTGCATCAAATATCTATTATAAAATTAAAATTATATTTTCATGAATGGAAGATCTCCTGACAGTCTAAGCTGATAAAATGTCCAGAGAAATTCAGAACATGTTGGATGTTTTATTTCAGTTTTCTTAGCATTAATACAACAAATGAAAATATCTCCTTCAAACACCATATCCAACTTAAAAATTTCAAAGCTTTAGATAGTAATTATATTCTTTTAATTTTAATACAACAGCACCTACCAACAGCAGCAACAATTTTAATATGTGTATTAAAAATAGCTTATTTGACATAATAATGTTTATTTATAAAACAAGCATTTCTTACACTTGACAAACCTTCAGTTCTCAAAAAATGTGAGTATTCTATGTTCCTGTTGCTTCATATATAAACCTTCACATTAAGATTTTTTTCATATAATATTGGAGTAATCTAGTCCCCATGTCTGACTCACTACACAGAAGCAAGTTCATTTTTAAAGACAAGCAATATTCCTCAATGACTTGCATCACAACATTGGCTACTGATGAGTATTTGTTAAATTCTATATAATCTAAAGCTGGACAGTGAATAAGGAAGACTGTAGAAGAAATGATGCTTCTGAGTTATGGTGTTGGAGGAGAATATTGAAAGTGCCATGGGCTGCCAATAGAACCAACAGGTCTGTGTTGGAAGAAGTACAGCCAGGGTGCTCCTTGGAGGCCAGGATGGCCAGACTTCGTCTCTCATATTTCGGACATATTGTCAGGAGGCGCCAGGCTCTGGAGAAGGATGTCATGTTTGGTAAGGTGGAGAGTCAGAGAAAAAGAAGACCACCAGAGAGATGGATTGGCCAAGTGGCAGCATCAATGGGCTCAAGCGTGACAACAATTGTGAGGTTAGCCCAGGACCGGGCAGTGTTTCATTCTGTTGTGCATTGGGTCGCTATGAGTCGGTACCGACTCAATGGCACCTAACAACAACAACAACAACAACAACAATATAATCTAAAGGTTAATCTTAAAATGTTTAGACAAGTTTGACAATATGCATATTAAAAGAGCAGCTTTGCCACTGTATTAATTTACCTTTTTGATTCTAAAAATAATTCCTTTTTATCTGTTTTGTACCTAAATTATGGAAGCAGATTTTGTGAAAGGCCTGTTCAGAAAACAGTAAGCAATCTTCTCATGTCTAAAACAATAGAATGCACTGAGGCATAAGCCAGCTGCACTTTGTTCTGCCACACTTCTCAATTTTTTCACATTCGTCCTCTTGATTAATGGCAGTTATTTTCCATCACTCCCATGACCTTTCAAGGTGTTTTCCATAAGACTATATCTCAGATAGGAATAAAGTGTTCAATTAACTGTGAAATAATATTTTTAAAATTGTTTTTTAATTCAATATTTTGTCACAGGCTTCACAAGTATTATTACCTCAGTCTTTTGTATTTGGGGACAGGATGTGACCAATCACACTTATCTAAATCTTCAATATTGCTTTAAAAAAGAAGGAGAGGGGATAAATAATTAAGTATTGTAACTGTTTTTTAATGAATGAGAAAAACTAAAAAAAGACTAACAGCTTTTTAAATCTAGCTTCCTTTTTTAGTGCATACAGAAGTTAAACAGCTTTTAAAATTTTAACTTCTTTTTTTAGTTTCTTCAGAAGTTATATCTAACTTTTTCACATATATGGTGTGGCATTACAGGATATAATGAAGAAGTTAAATCTAACTTCTGGAGGAACTAAAAAAAGATCAACTCCAACTACTAAAAACTAGGAATCTTATCAACTTTTGTTGCCATTATCTTTTCATATTAACTTCTAATGATATAGTGAGAAACTCACAAAAAAAATGAAAATAAAGCTTTTGATCTATAAAAATATGATGCAATTCCACCTACAAAAACCAGTTCTATTTCCTTTTCCCCCAATTACATTAGGCTAAGTCACTGCTTGCAAATGATCTTGAATCTTCCGACAATACACATTTTCCAAAGAAACCAAATGCAAAGGTAGATGATCTTAAGCTTCATTTAGAGTGTATATGTTGTTTTCTTAAAAATGACCATAAGCCCATTCTAATTTGCATAAAATCCATGTCCACTGCCATCAAGTCCACTCTAACTCACAGCTCCCCTATATAAGGTTTCTGAAACTAAGTCTTTATGAGAACAGCCTCATCTTTCTCCTGTAGAGTGGCTGATGAATTTGAACCACTGATCTTTTGTATAGTTCTGTATGTTAGGATGAAAGATTCCAATAAAAATTAACTACCATCAAGAACCGATTGTATTCTCCACTGAGTAGTATCCAATATGTCTGGGCGGGGCTAATGAAAGGAGATGCAGCTAGGTCTCTTGTGGTACAATAGTGAATAATTGTTATCAGGGCTGCTTGTGAGGGCTGGAAATGTAAAGGTAGACGTTTTATAGCAAAAGAAGGGGAGTCATTGACTTTGCAGTCCAGGAGCAGAGGTCCCTGGGACCATCAAGGGAGAAGAGCGGAGTGCTGGACCCTACACAGAGAAGCAGTGACAACTAGAAATGGAGGCAGAGACAATGACGTGGAGAGATGGAGCAGCTGGGGACTTTAGACCCAGAGAGGGAGAGGGGCTGTGTGCTGACAACCGGGGGCAGACTTGCAGGGTATACCCTTTGGTTTGTTGATTGGTTGATGATCCATGGAGGGGACTGTACCCATGGCATTTGCCAATTTGATCCTTAATGGGCTGGACTACATAGTAGCTGTGAACTTCAAGGTTGGTGGTTCAAGCTTACCAGCTGCTCCTTGGAAACCCTATACAAGGGCACTATGCGTTGGAATTGACTTGGCGGCACGTAACAACAGCATATATACAGCATTTTTGATGAGAGAAGGACTGCAGATTATTAATACTGTGTTCATTACACTAACCCGGTTCTTAGTAAATCCTCCAAACTGCTCATTGCTTTAAATTGAATGTTTCTCATTCACATCAGTAAAATGTAATGGTTATGAGCTGGGCTGCTAAGCTCAAGGTTGGCAGTTCAAAGCTACCAGCTGAATTCCATGGGAGAAAAAAAATGAGGCTTTCTGCTCCCATAAAGATTTATAGCCTCAGAAACCCTATACAGGGTTGCCATGAGTCGGAAGTGACTCCACAGTACACAATCACCACCACAGTAACCTGGTTCATATCAAGTCCTACAAACTGCTCACTGCTTAAAATGGAATGTTTTTCATTCACATTAGTAAGACAGAACCTAGCACCTACTAAGTTGCTTGGACAATTCACGTAGTCTTCTCCGTGCTTGCATGTCCTCATCTGTAAAATGGGAATTAGGCTGCTAGACCAAAATATGTGACACATTAAACCAGATCCTCAGCACATAATCAACACCCAGTAAACGTTGTTGTTGTTGTTAAGTGCCATCAAGTCGGTTCCGAATTATAGCAACCCTGTTCAGGATTTCCAAAGAGTAGCTAGTAGGTTTGAACTGCCGACCTTACAGTTAACAGTACAGTGCTTACAGTACAGAAGTACACTACAGTGTCACATCAGGACTTCCATTATTCCTTGTAATGATGAAAAAGTGAAAAACAGATACAATGCACCAAATAAAGATAAGATACTTTGGAAAGTTTTGATTGTTCATTATCTTAAGCCAAGTTCCCAACCCTCAGGTCCATTTTAAGATTAATGAGATTGTTGTGGAAAAGGTCAACTGTTTGAAAACACTAACTCATTCAAATAAAGTCACTCCAAAGATCTTTAGAACACAATGCACATTAATAAAGAACTGTGGGTGCATAAAAAACGTACCACTGGCACCTCTTGGTGAAGGGATATAATTTGACAATTGATTTAAAGAATCCTATAGCATTTTACTGTTAGTGGAATGCACTTCATTCTTCAAAACCCAATAGATTTCTCTTCATTTATTTAAAGTAATTTTATGAAGGATGTGGTTGAATTTTTGTTTTAAGTTTTTATTGTGATTGGAACAGTAGTTTACATGGAAGAACATGAGTTTTACGCTCATCGTTTCATTGCTATGATTACAGCTTCCATTCCCTCTGATTTTTGGCGGGGAGGAGGGAATGTACACAAAAGCACTCAGGAATAAATAATTTAAACAACCAAAATGTGCATTAGGTAAGCCTGCCTCCTGGCCGCCAGCACTCAGTCTTTTTCTTTTCAAGAGTCTAGAGTCCTCAGCTGTTCTCTACCTCCATGTCCTCATCTCTGCCTCCATCTCTGCTGTCGCTGCCTCTCTGGATAGGTTCCCACATTCTGCTTGTGCTCTTCTCCCTTGATGGTCCTAGGGTCCTCTGTTGCTGAACTGTAGGATTAACTGGTGGTGGTTATGTGCCGTGGAGTCAATTCCGACTCATAGCGACCCTGTTCAGGGTTTCCGAGGCCGTAAATCTTTATGGGAGCAGAAAGCCTCACCTTTCTCACGCGGAACAGCTAGTAGTTTTGAACTGCTGACCTTGCGGTTCGCAGTCCAATTTGTAACCATTACGCTACCAGAGATCCTTGTAAGATTAACTACTCCCCCCTTTTTGTTACAAAACTTTTACCTTTGTAGTTGAAAAACACTCATTTAAAAAATTTTTTTAAAAAGTAGAATTTTGTTTGGTCTGTCTACTAGATATCCCAAACTTTTAAACTTTCATTAAACCACAGTACATATTATTGTTACACAAGAAAACTAAAACAATATCCCATAACAAAAAGTCCCAAGCACAGATTGCTGGCATCCCTGAATATACTAACCTTGCATTTTCACTGAAGATACTTTTAGGAGCATCTTTATTTTTAAACCAGAAGACAAAATGGAGCTCAAAGTGACCACATTTGAATTTCAAGAAGTAAAACAAACTCCGAAAGCATTTTAAGCCATATGTAACCCTAAGTGAATGAGAACATGTGGTTGAATTTTTAAACTTGAATTAGAATTTTAACTTGAATTAGAATATGCTCTACTCTAAGTTGCATTTTTTGCCAACAATAATCACAAAGAAACAGTGAAAGCTACCACATTATTGGAAGCTATTCTGCTGAGGAGGACGTTAGAAATCATCTAGTTCAATCAACCCTCTTGTTTTATACCCCTGAATGTCAACCTTAAAGGTCCACTTTAGCCCAGATTGCCTTTACACATTCATAAATGTACACAAACTTCTAGAAACCCTTTTGTATTTCCAGCCATTAACATCTCTTCATCTCTTGGAAAACATCAAAGTTGAAGTTGCTTTATTCCAAAACTCTTGTCTTGATTTACACTGAGTTATAACTCGGTTATATACATGCATAGAGTTTTCAGTGACTAGCGATTCGGAAGTAGTTTGTCACTCTTTCTTCCTAGTCTGTCTTTGAAAAAATTCAAGCCTCGAATTTCGCTATTGAAAAATTC
>NW_006408616.1:11631106-11642442 GCF_000296735.1 Chrysochloris asiatica
CTGCTGTGCATGGAGTCGCTATGAGTCGGTTCCGACTCGATGGCACCTGACAACAACAACAACAATACATGCATACATATATATATTGTTGTTGTTGTTAAGTGCTGTTAAGTCAATTCCAATCCATAGCAACCCTGTATAGGGTTTCCAAGGAGCAGCTGGTGAGCTCGAACCACCAACTTTGAAGCTCAAACGACTTTACAGTATGACGCATTAGACCACAGCGCCACACCAGGACTCTATATATATATGGCGTCCTGGTGTGACGCTGTGGGTTAATGCGCTGCACTACAAAGTCGGTTTGACCCACAAGACTAGTGGTTCAAGCTTACCAGTTGGTTCTTGGAAACCCTGTAGAGGGTCACTATGGGTCAGAACCGACGACAGTATTTAACAACAACATTATTATAACTGTTCATGAAATCAGTTATATTTTTACAGATTTTACTAACATCAGTTATAACCAATTTGATACTCCTAAAATCAGTCTTGATTTTTCAAAATGCAATATGTTGATGAGGTTATGTTTGTTAAAATATAACTTTTTTTTTTTTTTTTTTGCACAACAGAAGGAAGCACTGCCCAGTCCTGGGCCAACCTCACAATTGTTGCACACTTAAGGCCACTGATGCTGCCACATTGCCAATCCATCTCGCTGGGGGTCTTCCTCTTTTTCTCTGACACTCCACCTTACCAAACATGATATCCATTTCCAGTGACTGATCCTCCTGACAATATGTTCAAAGTATGAAAAACGAAGTTTGGCCATCCTGGCCTCCCAGGAGCACTCTGGCTGCATTTCTTCCAGCACAGTCCAACCACTATGTTACCAAGGTTTCTGGATTTAAAATACAAGTGGCATGGATTCTACAATCACAGCAACATGCAAGCCACCACAGTGTGGCAAATGAGTGGTGGACACTTTCTATTAGAGTGGTCAAATATGTTCCTATCTACCTGAATTGAATGCCATGTGTATGACTGGAATTCTAATGAACTCTCCAAAATTAATGTCATGTAGTTGGTGATGTTGGTTGCTCTCACATTGGTTCCCATTCATAGATACTTCAAGCGACAGAGTAGAACTGCCTCTTAGGCCTTTTTTTTTTTTAACGTTTTATTGTGAATTATGTGACAGTTTACATGGGAAAACATTAGCTTTACATTCATCCTATTATATATCGCCTCATTGTCACGATAACAATCCCCTCCATGCAGCATCAACCAACCAAAGGGTATACCCCGCAAGCCTGCCCCTCAGTCATCAGCACACAGCCCCTCTCCCTCTCTGGGTCTAAAGTCCCCAGCTGCTCCATTTCTCCACGTCATCGTCTCTGTCTCCATCTCTGGCGTCACTGCTTCTCTAGGTAGGGTCCTGCACTCTGCTCTTCTCCATTGATGGTCCCTGGGACCTCAGCTCCTGGACTAGAAAGTAAATCACTCCCCTCCCTTTGCTACAAAACGTCCACCTGTACATTTCCAATCCTCACAGTCAGTCCTGATAGCAACCATTCACTAAGATAAAAATTTGAGCTATCAAAAATTTGTAGGATTAAAAATTAAAATGTTCTAATTTCAAACTATGTACCTAAAAGAACCTTCATAAAGTAGTTGTTGAACTAATAAGTGAATGCATAAACGAATTAACAATGGGGAATTAGGATGGGCATAAGTAACCCTCAAGAGCATAGAAAGTTAAAGTAGTTTCACAGGACAATAAATAGCCTTACCTGGCTACTTTAACAATTACAACTGTTATAGATGGCACAACTTTTGTGGTGAAGGTGAGAGGCAGAAGTGACAGTAGTTACTTATGGATGGCAGAATCAACACCCAAAGAGAGCTTAAACAATCAAAAATAAGAGGCCAAATCTAATACACTAAAATTTAATCAGACAATGTTTTCAAGTATCTAAGTTTAAAACTTGTTGTTGTTTAGTGCCATTGAGTCTGTTCCAACTCACAGCAACCCTGTATAGGGTTTCCAATGAGCAGCTGGTGAACTTGAACCGCTGACCTTGCTGCTCAAACCATTAACCCGCAGCACCACACCAGGAGTCCAACTAAAACCAAACCTACTGTCATCAAACAGATTCAAACTCATCATGATAGTTTGTAGGTTTCCAAGACTGTAAATCTTATGGAAGCAGAAACCCTCATCTTTCTCCTGAGGAGTGGCTGGAAGGTTTGAACTGCTGATCTTAAATTTGGCAGCTCAATGTTTATCCTACAGCACCACCAGAGCCCCTTAAGTAGAGGGCAGAGTACCAGACCTTGGGCCATTGTTGTCAATAAAGTTTGTGTGATCCAAAAGTAATGTGTCTGCTGCATAAGACTCAGCACTAGGTTGCATGAACAGAAAGCCAGTCCATAAGGAGTCAAATGCTAGATTTACTCTACTTTGAGTAGAACTAAACTCTGGGTATCTCAATTTCTTGGAGAAATTCATTAACTATATAGCATCTAAGGAAGCAACCAGATTAATAAGGAAGCTCAAACCTGTGTTGCACAAGGAAATCTCAAGAATGTGAAATGATTTAGGAGGACAAGATGCGGTCTATAAATATCTACTATTTTTGGAAGAAAAGTGCACAGCTTCTAACTGCAAAAGTTGACAACTGAAGGATGTCTCCCAGTGGCTCCATGGGAGAAAGATCTGGCTTTCTGTTTCCATTAAAATCACACACTAGAAAGTCCTTTGGGGGAACATCTACTCCATCACATGGTTTGAGATTAGCCAAAAATCTATTCAACATCACCCAAGAATACTATTATTAGTGGGGAAAGGACCAAGCACATTTTCCTCACCCCAGAGGAATGGCAGCCCCAGGAAGTAATAAGTACCCAATAAGGTTGCTCAGAGTAAAGACCAAAAGAGTTTGTAGTAGGAAGGGGCATAATTTATTATTACCAAGGTTTCTTTAAATTCTGAGTGTCAACTATGGATGTTTGATTGGGAAATATTTGGGAAATACAGGGAAATATTTCCTGGTATAAATCTATCAATCTGCTGTAGACATAACCTCAAGATTTGGAGACTGATTCCAAGTGTTCTACTTCTTACATTATTAAAGCTTATGGCGCTATGGGTTAATGTGCTGGACTGCAAAGTCGGTTTGAACAGCAAAGTTGACAGTTCAAGCTCAGCAGCTGGTCCTCAGAAACCCAATACAGGATTGCTAAGAGGCTCGATGGCACTTAATAACAACAGCAACAACAAATCCCAAAAATGTTACCTTCTTTGGGTTTGAATAAAAAAGCACCATGAAACTTTAAAAGTTATGTAAAGGATATACATCTCTTATCCCATCTGCACTCGTTTCCCTGGAGTCCAGGATATGTTTTTTTACAGAAATTAAATCCATCTACTAGAGGTAAATTGATTTTTTGTTCGGCACTGCCTCTAAAGAAAGTAGAGAGTTTTATCAAGACACGCATGAAGTCAGTAATATAGTAAGTTCCTGGAGTCCTGGTGTAGAATAAGCACTGGATGGCTAACCACAAGATTGGTGGTTCAAACCAGAAACCCTATACATAGTTGCTATGAGTTGGAACAAACTCAAAGGCACACACCAACAACAACACAGAGAGTGTCCAAGCAACACCATCACCGGTGTTCTGAACAAGGTACATAAGGGCAGTCATGAAGAAGTTCAGTGACAGAGTGAAGTCTGATCTGGGCCATGCAGGACAAGAAAAGTTTAGATGGCCAGAGAGCTGTACATTTCTCAACAGTCAAGAGCTTGGGTCAAGAACACTACAGGAAAGAGCAAGAGCACAAGTAGTAATAAAACACCTTTGGCTGTTTCTTTTGAAACATGAAGGAATCATTCCACAGTCATTTTATCTCCTGAATGAGCCCCGATGCTAATGAGGTAGCTTCATTAGCACCAGAATTTAGTTTGAAGTAATTACTTCTGTCTACATTTTGGATTCTTCACTGAAATGTGAGAATGTGAAGAAACACTTACAAAGTACTTGAACTGGTTTTGGAGCAGATTCTTTCATCTGGAACATGGACTCCAAGAATCTGAAACCACTTGGGAACAGAAATCCATTTAAACAGTTCTGCTCACACTGTAGGACTAGAATTAGTTCCCTGGAGTTTACTGTTAATTCTGTCAGTGACACACCAGAGGGTATTTTTGGTAAACTTTCGTTTCTGTGCTGAGATTTCTCTTTCTACATCATTTTGTAGTTGAGAATGTCGAATTTATGCATATGTGTTAAAGAGAAATTAGGAGGGGAGCCTAAAAAATAGCTGGCATGGGGTGAGGACACCGAAGCCAGCAGAAACATGTAGTTCACTGTATCTGGAAACCATGGAAGTTTGGGTGGTGCTACAGGGTCGCTATGGGTCGGAACCGACTCGACGGCACTTAACAACAACAACAACAACAGGGAGGCAACAGTATCCAAACCCTGAATAAATGATTAGACCTGGAAGCCTTGGGTTCTATGGGGACAGATAACCCTAGTGGCAAACAATCCCTTCACAGAAGAAAAATTCTCACAGTAATGATACTCTTTATTTATGGATATTGAAAACCTGCTTGGGAATATGGTGGGAACTCTCTTGGTATTAGAACCACACTGCAAGACCCTCTACATCTGGAGCCCACCCAAATCCTTCTTTTGTAGTAGGCATGGTGATGTCCCTTCCTTGAATCTGCTTCTGCCCCAGCAATCATCATTTTGGTTTTCGTTAATGTAGCATGACTGACAGATATTCCCTGCCTCCTTTGAGGAAAAGGTTTGCTTAGCTGTTACAGGAAATTTCTTTCAGAATCTCACCCATGTGTCATCTCCATTGTCTCCCTCCCCTCCCCAAGATACAGCATCTCATTCCCCTGCTGTCCGGCTGAACCATCTTGTGCTGCAAGGCCATGGGGTCAGAGTGCCACTATTGCTCCATCCAGGCATTGCCCGTTCTCCTTTTGAAAACCCTTTGCCCAGTGCAAATCTCCACAGCTCAGTCCTAACTCTAGCCCTTCTTCCACTCAAGTCCCAATATTCAAGACAGACAGTGCAACATAGCATTGCAACTAGGAAAATTCCACAGACTTCTTTCTGTGCTGTCCTTTGATTGGCGTTTCTATCTTCTTGCTAATTCTGTTCTTCAGCTTCTCCTGAAATATTCTCTCAGTATACCTCCTTTGACTCGTAGTCCCATGTCCACTGAAAAGCCTTCCTTGCCTGCTGCCCTTCCTACTCTCTCTCCTTATTTTCCATCTCCCACAGCACTTCACTGAGCACTTCACTGGGCTCTCCTACAGCACTTCACGGTCCTCTCCGCTCCTCCACTGGATTATACAGTATTTCTTGACTCTATCCCCTCAGCATCTTTGGAACCAAGTGAAGCACTTGAACTCATGATGATTATCTGTTCACACTGGAGTCCTGGTGTGGTGCTGTAAGATCAGCACTGAACTGTAAAGGTCAGCAGTTCAAACCCACCAGATGCTCCTCGGATATCCTTATACAGGGTCACCATGAGTCAAAACTGACTTGATGGCAGTTAACAATAACAAGTTACTGAGCACTGTGAAGGGACACCAAGAGATTTTTATTCCACAGATATTGCTGAGACTCTTTTATTGTAAGCAAAATGCCCAGTGCTGCAGACACACACACAAAAGAAAACAGATACAGACCCTGACCTCTTGTAGTATTCAATTTTATGACAAAGACATCACACAAATATGTAATTTTTGTGTGATGAAAGTTAAAATGGAGAGGCACAGGTGGCACATTCAGTGTACAATGAGGTGACATGAGGGGACAGGGATTTCCTTTGGTACAGTAACTTTCTCAGTAGGGATTTAATAAATACAAAGATGAGTGAGTGAGTGAACACAGCTAAGGAGTGACAAATTAAATTGAAGATCCAAACGAGCTTAATGTACTTTGTTTACTAAATAAATGCACATATGAACTGCACAAAGGAAACTCAATTATAATTAATGCTGAAAATCATAGGAACCAATAGTATGATTGGAAGTCATTCAGGGATAAAGCAAAGCAGTGATTCTTAATTTTCATCCGTGCTCTGAGAATCTCAAAAGAAACCAATGTTACATACAGGTGCAAGGGGATTATCTAAAGTCCATGGGCTTTAATGGTAAAAAAAACACTCTTAATATAAAAACATTTAGGGACAAGACAATATTACACATATCCAAACAGTTTCAGTATACTCATAATATGAAGTCCTCTGAAAATCTTGAGTTTATTCAATGGATTTCAAGCACAATATACTTTCCATGCCAGAAACACATACACAAATATAAATTCAGACTATTTTGCTCCCTTAGACAAATAGCTGTTCTTCAGGAGAACGAGTCACTACAAGAGTGATCTCACAGTTAGGAGAGTATGTTGTTAATTGCCATCGAGTTGGTTCTGATTCATAGTGACCCGCTATAGGTTTTCTAGGAACAGCTGGTAGATTTGAACCACCGACCTTGAGATTAGCAGTTCAGTGTTTATCCTACAGCGCCACACCAGGATTTCATAATTTCACATAGTGGTGTTAAGAACACAGGAGTCGTGTGGTACACTGGTTAAGCATTTGGCTGCTAACTGAAAAGTTGCAGCTCAAACCCACTGGCCCCTCTGTGAGATAAAGATGTAGCAATCTGCTTCGGTAAAGATTTTGTTGCTGCTAAGTGCCTTTGAGTTGGTTCCACAGTGACCCTGTAAAGGGTTTCTGAGGTTCTAAATCTTTGCAGACGCAGAAAGCCACAACTTTCTCTTGTAGAGCGGCTGGTGTGCTCAAACTGCAGACCTTGTGGTTCTAACAACCTTAGGAACCCTATGGGGCAGTTCCACTCTGCCCTACAGGGTCAGGATGAGTGAGATGGACCCCACAATGACAACAGGTTTTTGTGGATTTAAGTTCGCAAACTATGCAGATTGTCAGAATTCAAATCTTGACTTCTGCATATGTAACACTGATTATAGGGCAATTAGCTCTTTGTTGTTGTTGGTAAGTGACATGGACTCGGTTAGGACTCATAAGGACCCTGTATAGGGTTTTCAAGGAACGGCTGGTGAGTTTGAACCACTGACTCCATTTATCTCTCAGAGTCTCCATTTTCTCTTCTGTAAAATGGGAATAATAACTAGTCTGGTGTTGCGCTGTGGGTTAATGCACCAGATTTCAAAGCCGTTTGAACTGCAAGCTTGGCAGTTCAAGCTCACCAGCTGCTCCTCACTATATAGGGTCATTATGGGTTGGAACCGACTCGACGGCACTTAAGAACAACAACAACAAAACAACTACCTAGTAGAGTTGTATGTAGATTAAATGAGATAATTCACACAGCAGCTTTTCACAACACATGGCACCTTAGAAAGGAATACTACAGGAAAGAGTAGAAAGGAAAGAAGGAAGCCAGGAGAAATTATTTCCACATTTACTCATAAAAAAGAACACGATCATACATTTTCATGTTTGACTTTTTTCAAGTATATTAGACTCTCCAATGTGTGGAATTCCCCTCAAACAAATCCTTTGTGGATGGGAATCTTCCAGAAGACAAATTTAGAGTTAAAATTTTCAGATTATCAAAAAAAAAAAGAGAGGAAAAAAAAATTGGTGAAAAAAAAACAGTTGTAAAAATTCCCTCTTGCCTAAACTTGTCTACCTTCCTTCCTTCACTTTCCTTTCATTGGGAGGAATTAAATGTCAGATGGTAATGGGCCAATCAAAACTAGATGGCATTTTTCCAGCAATACAACTATTTCTTAAAAATGTGTTTTAAAACATTTGACTGTCTGTATAATGTGCTTTATTCTCTACTGAATACCAACCTGTGAGACAGATTTCTTGAGGTTGTTATAATAATCAAATGATAGAATCCAAATAAAGCACATTGAAAAGTCGAAAGCACTATTTAATTGTAGGATATGAGTCTCACCATCGTCATAAAGAAGAAAATGAGGTTGGAAGACAATCCAAAGCGTGAAGTCCAAACACCCTGAAATGCTGCAAGAGGGATGAAGGGAGGCTATTTGTTCTGACACTGCTGCATTCAAAAGAACAGGTCATTGACTGGTGCAGTGGGTAGTAATAACCTCCATCTCTCCTCAAACAAACAAACTTTAGAGTCTACTTCTGTTTTCCTCATCTGTTCCCCTCATTACTACTGAGTGACATTCTTTAATCCCCACTGATAACTGACTTCCAGATTGAGCCACTCAAATGCAACTTGCACCATCTTGCCACGGTCTGCAGAAATTCTCTGTCTCCTTAGGACACAGCTGATCCCTTGTAAGTCACTTTGGCTCCTCGTGCTCCCTGCTGCATGCCAATTAGTCCCAGAGCTGTTGCTTCTCTTACAACCGTTGGCATTTTGTCCCTATTCCAGTGTGCTCTCAGGAACTATGTGATGGAGTAACCAAGTGATGCTGAAATCAACGTTTGCCATCTGCCTGGATCACAAATGGCCTTGGTAAAACCTACCTGCACCCTTAGAAGACCATTTCCAGAGGAAGAAATATAAAACACATTTTCAAGATAAAGATGTACAGCATTTATTTACAAAGGATTAAATTTTATGTGGAGTGCTGAGGTTCCATACAATAAGCCCTAGACTGAACCACAAAGTCCAAGCCTACCAGCTGCTCCGTGGGAGAAAGATAAGGCTTTCTACTCCCTCGAAGATTTAAAGCCTCAGAAACCCTATAGAGGGTCACTAGGAGTACAAACCGACTCTGTGGCACTTAATAGCAAAAAATAAGTTCTATGTGGTAGTTTAGAAGGGGAGAATATAAAGGATTATTAAAGTTAAACAGATTGCTGTGAGATCAAAATGTCACTTTAGCCCTGTGTTTTGCTATTCCCTCTAACGTATTATCTTCCATTTTCTAATCCCCCACATGGAATACATTAAACAGTAAAATTGGCAGCCCCGGATTAACTCACGGTATAGACTGCAAATGGTACTATATTTATAACCTTGCTATGATGAAGTGGGGAGGACTGAATAGTTGCAGCAGTGCTGAGATACATTCAGAGGTCCAAGCCCAGTGCAGGATTTTAAAGAGCTATTGAGCTTCATGCAGTTAGCAAACACGCTCTAAGAGCATTTAACAAAGCAGCTCTGTGCATGCTGGCCCTCTTCAGTCTTTTCAGAAGAGACTCCTCTCCAGGATGTGGAATTCCCCTCAAACAAATCCTTTGAGATGGGAACCTTCAAAATTACCCAGACCATTCATTATAAAACAGTAGGACCAGAAAGAACTCTATAATGGTGTAAATGTACACCATTTATCAAATAAAAATAATGATCACTCTGCTCAGATGTTCAAACAGGTTAACACCTCAAGGAAAATTTTAACTCTAACACGTGTTGTTGTTAAGTGCCATCGAGTCAGTTCCAACCTACAGCTTCCCTGAACAGAGTTTTGTGGCGCATTAACCCACAGCGCCATACCAAGACTCTTAACATGTGTTAGAGTTTATTT
Source organism: Chrysochloris asiatica (assembly GCF_000296735.1). Classification (NCBI taxonomy): domain Eukaryota; kingdom Metazoa; phylum Chordata; class Mammalia; order Afrosoricida; family Chrysochloridae; genus Chrysochloris; species Chrysochloris asiatica. Next base: position 11,640,578 of record NW_006408616.1, read on the forward strand.
TTTAATAAGTTATAATTCTTAGTAAGAATGATACTTCCCCCAGCCTATCATATCTTGCTTACTAAAGGAGATCTGGAGTCCTGATGTGGCGCTTTGGGTCAATGCTCTGGACTGCAAAGTCAGTTTGAATCACAAGGTCGGTGGTTCAAGCTCACCAGCTGCTCCTTGAAAATCCTATACAGGGTCACTATGGGTCAGAACCAATTCGACGGCACTTAACAGCAACAACAAAGAAGCTCTGGTAGTGAAGTGGGTTATGATTTGGGTAGCTAACTGCAAGGTCAGCACTTTGAAACATCTAGCTGCTCCACAGGAGAAAGATGAGGCTTTCCACTACCAAAAAGAAAGCCTCAGACACCAGATACAGGGTCGCTATGAGTAGGAACAGAATCCATAGCACCCCACCAACCAACCAATGTAGCAATTATCAAGCTAATTTTCTGAGTAAGGACCCTATTCACCAAGAAAACTACTGAAGTTACCATATCATTTCTATATGGATTATATCTAAAAGAGAGAAAAAAAAATTTTAATGTTTCAGAGCTATTTAATGCCACAGATAAACCCGAACCATCCTTCTGGGTGCTGTCGCCTACATCTCTTTGTCCTCTGCTCTAAATTCCCTGGGTTCTGCTTGGGCTGGGGGCTAGGAGAGGAGGAAGTAAAAAAGGAGTGGGAAGGGGGTGGGTCTAAAAGAGAAAAAATTTTAATAATATTAATTCATTAAACCCATTACTTGTTAACATAAATAATTTCTTTTTAAATATACATTTTTTTCCATAACCAAATAATTAAGTAAATTGTTGTTGTTGTTGTTGGTAGATGCCATCGAGTCGGTGCCAACTTGTAGCGACCTTATGCACAGCAGAACGAAACACTGCCCGATCCTGGGCCAACCTCACTATTATTGTCATGCTGGAGTCCATCGATGTTGCCACTTGGCCAATCCATCTCATTGGGGGGGGGGGGTCTTCCTCTTTTTCTCTGACCCTCCACCTTACCAAACATGATATCTAGTATTCTTCAAATATCTGGTTTACTTTGTTAAGAGAACAGAATAGAATTTAAGCTAAACTTTCATATCTCCTTCTACATTTAACAATAGTAGTCCATAGTTAGTCTTCATTGACTTAATTGAAATAAAGAAAATACATGAGGAAAATTCACCTTGGCTAAAATAAGTAGTCAGAAAATGAAAGAACATTTTATACTTTTTAACAATTGTGGATATTCCTTTTCATTTTACTTCACTCAGCTAGTACGAGTTTCCTAATATTTATTTGCAATATAGAATCAATTCAATGCTCTATCTTGTATTTGAATGGATCTTTTATCCATGCATGATTTGGGTAACATCAAGTATTAGTCATCTGGAATATAACAGTCAAATTATGTGAAACTTCAAAAGATCAGTAGATTTTATTATACAGTATTTTAAGTTTTGTTATATTTATTAATATCAACAGATATCTGATCAAGAGTCTTTTGGTATGGGAAGGCCATCAAAATAGCAGCTACAACATCCAGCTGAGGGGAGATGCACAGAAATGTCCAAACTGGCAGATAGTACCCATTTGACCTAGCTTCAATGGCTGGATGATAAAAACTAGACGAGAAAGATAAAAAAAAATGTTTTGATGAAGGAAACAAGTGTAATTGCTACAATTTGATGAACTTGACCTATGCTTATGGATGCAGTAGCTCAAAATGCCAAGTGAGAGGAAAGGAATCTTCACATCAAGTATCAATCCATTTCCCTCTGTATACAGACAGGGCTGACAGGGATGGGCAACTTAAAGACACTGGCTACCTAAAATGGGGAAGCTATAAAGGTACTAAATGACCGGCTTACAAGTTTTCAAGAG
>NW_006408616.1:11643280-11658631 GCF_000296735.1 Chrysochloris asiatica
GTACAATCTTTGCTGAAAATTTTGACTCTTTTACTAACAAAAAATACTGTCAGTTATTTCTTCTTCAAGTACCAAGCTCACTGCTCATTTTGGAGAAAATGACTGCCAAATAGCCAAGTCTGAATAACTATAGTTTGTCAACCTGTCTACTGAAAACAGTGCTTCCATTTAAAAACAAAAGGCTCGTTCAACTTACAACTCAAACCTACACGTGCTTTTTGTATAAGACATTGTATTTCAGTATGTTGCAAGAATACTTTCTGAATACTTCCCATTTCATCACACAGTGTATTAATATATTAAAAGGACATGTACTCAGGTGTTGAGATTTACCGGTAAAAAAACTACTTTTTTTTTTTGCTGCTTAATCAATAATGTTCTTAAATGAGACTAGATTTTTTTTTTTTTTAACTGCAAGTATGTGGCAGTATATACAATGATGAGTACAGTTTGATGTTAATGACTTGATTTGTGATAAGGACCAGTTGTTTTTTCCACCATTGCTTGTGTACTGTCAAAATACAATCATAAACACAGAAAAGGGCAAATAACATCTTTCTTTATATTATAGTCAGTCCCCAGGTTACTAATGAGATCCATTTCTGCATTTTTAAGTCTCTAAGTGGAATTTGTAGGTGAATTGGAATAGGTGTGTATGATTTCCATTTAGCTTTCTTGACTGCAAGAGAAGACCGAAAGTCTTGTCAATAATTTTAAAGCTGCTTATGTATCATGTATGACTCTGATGAAGAAGTGGTTGGGAACAGATGTTGGTTTAACTGTTTCAAAGTAACAGCAAGTTTACATAGCATTAAAGGCAATTACACTTTGACCTCATAGATCCCCTAAAGCAGGGGTGTGGAACATCCCGCCCATGGGCCATATATGGCCTGTGTAGAATCATTTGGTCTGACCCTACCAAGGCAACTGCAGTTCCAGCCATCACATTAGGGGTGAGTTAATTAAATGTTTAACCAAATATAGCAGGCTAATTTTTAAGTTGATAATTTTGTATGGCCTGAGAATGATGTTATAAATTTTGCAGAAAAACGTTCCCACCCTTGCCCTAAAGGGTAGGAGGCATTCTAGAAGTCTATAAACCAGATTTTTAGAACTATGAAATGGACAGACTCGCTCTCCCAACCTCCACATTCCAACAGGGACTAGAAAACAATGTCAAATTGGTAGGTGTGGGTCCTGAGTTGTGGCTAAGACAACTAAGAGAGAAGAGATGGTCCAATAATCATGCTCTTTAATGTAGGGTACAAGTCCCAGAGGTACACAAAGATATTCCACAGCTGAACTAACTTGAAGAGTGCAATCTAAGTATCAGTTTTAGTTCTCTGTTTCCACCTCCCTTTCCGTTACCTGTACTCCTCCTTGCTTGAAGACATTATGTCTCTGACTCATCCTGTTTTCATAACAGTTTACGATCCTGGATGATAACTCCTACCAGGGACCCCAACAAAGGTGTAATCATAAATACTGGCATTGATGTTGTAAAAGAAAATTACTAGAAAGACTGGAGAAAAGTCATTTTGTAAGTCAGGTGGTTTCCAATTGAATGCTTTCAACAAAATTGAAGCAGAATCTAATGGAGCCATTCACTGAAAGATCATTAAAAATGTCATTTGATGAAATATCAGTAAGTGACTTTTTGGCACATAATCAAAAGGACTTCAAATAATTGAGTCTCCTTTGGTCTAACAAGACTCCTTCATTCTCACCTATATAAAAAAGTTTCTCTTTATTAGCAAATAAATGAAAAACTGGAATAACTGATGCTGAACTCAGTCCTATTCCAGCAGTAAATAATACTTACCAGTGAACACATGAACTAATTGTGTAAAAAATACATGCATTGCAGAATGGGCCCTTTGGTGGTTTAAATTATTATATATGCCTGAGTGGGTTTTGTGGTTGTTTTTTTTTTTTTTAAAGAACTAAAATGAATAGAGAGAAATACTGTTAAATGATGGTACATGGAGGGGATTTAAATCATTGTATTGAAACAAAGTATGATTTGTTAAATGTAAAACTGATGATCTGCCCTGTAAACTTTCACTCAATTCACACACACAAATATATATATATATATATATACACACACACACACACAAAAATATATATATACATAATGGGAAGGAGAGTGGGAGTATACCCACAAATATAAAGGATTGAAAGAGGATATTTGTACATGTTTATAATGTGCTGGACTGCAAGGTCGGTTTGAGTCACAAGATCAGTGATTCAATCTCACCAGTCACTCCTTGGAAACCCTATACATGGTTGCTATAGGTCGGAACCAACTGGAGAGTACTTAACAACAACAACAATTTATCTTTGCTGCAAGGAGTCCTGTAGTGCTGTAGGATACGCACTCAACCACAAGGTCAGTTTGAACCACAAAGCTGGTGGTTTAAACTCACCAGCTGCACCTCAGAAACCCTATACAGGATAACTATGAATGTGGTGAAACATACAGGGGGAAAATGATAAACAAAGAAACAAACTTCTTAGATATTATCAAATATCTTAAGGCAATTAGGTTCAGAAGAAAAGTCTCAGCGGGCACCATGGTCAGTTGGCATTACATAGTTCACAAAGCCAGAATTCTGCATACTACTTTGGCTAATGTTGTTGTTAAGTGCCATCGAGTCGATTCTTACCCATAGCAACCCTGTACAGGGTTTCCAAGGAGTAGCTGGTGAGCTTGAACCACCAACCTTCCAGTTCAAATGACTTTACAGTCTGACACATTAGTCCATAGCGCCACACAAGGACTCCACTTTGGCTAGTTGTTACTGTTGTTAAGTACAGTGGAGTTGGTTCCAACACACAGTGACCCTGCACAGGGTTTCAAAGGCTGCAATTCTTCAGAGGAGCAGAAAGCCTCATCTTTCTCCCACGAAACTGCTGGTAATTTCAAACTGCTGACCTTGAGGTTGGCAGCCTAACTCGTAACCACTATGCTACTTTGGCTCATAGCAACTGGGAATTTATGCTCATGAGCTGCCATCTAAGGTGCAACAACTTGTCTCACCCTTAAGGCCAAATTTTCAGGCAAGCAGTAGATAGGTATGGAGGGTGTGGGGGGCGCAGACAACAATTCCTGGAGCCTCGTGTGTGTTTTTTTTTCACCAGTGCCTTCAGGGCAACTTGGACTTCTTCCTTCAATACCAGTGGTTTTTGATCACATGTTGCCTCTCGAAATGGTTGAGCATTGACCAATTCTTTTTGGTACAGAGACCCTGTGTATTGTTTCCATGTTCTTTTGATGCTTCCCCTGTCATTCAATATTTTCTCCAGAGAACCCTTCAATATTGGAACCCAAGAGTTGAATTTTCTCTCATTCTTTCAGCTTGAGAACTGCTGAGCATGTTCTTCCCTTTTGGCTTTCGAACTCCAGGTCTGTGTACATTTCATCATAATACTTTACTTTGTTGGCCTTTTGATCTTAAATGATTGACCATTTCATGGTGAGCATACCTTACGAGTGTTGCTGTCCCCCTGTATATCTATCTACTGTCTCGCTGAAAACTGAGCCACGAGGGTGGGTTCCATTCCAGACTGGAAGGAATTGATGGAGTATAAATTGAAACATTTCAATAAACTGATACAGTGCTGTGTATGCCAACCAACTGGATAAAATCCCTATCTGTGCCCATTCCAAAGAGAGGTGACCCAACAGAATGTGGAAATCACTGAATAATAATGTCATTAATATCATATGCAAATAAAAGTTTGCTGAATAATTCAGGCCCAAAGCGCACACTCCACTCCTGGTTCCTCTTTCTTATGGGTAGTCGGCCTCCCTTCTCTCTCCTTTCATCTCTTGTATGATAAAAAGTGTTGCATGCATACCTATGAGATTCTCCCTATGAGGATCAGGGTTATGATGAGATGAGGAGTATCGCAGCCTACCCTTATCTTCTGTTTATCACATCAAAATACATTGTGGGGGATCATCACATAATTGCCAAACCACTGAGAATCTTGGTCAATCCAAGTTGGCACATATGTTGAGCAGACACAATTCAATCCATGGCAGGCATGACATCATACAACATTCTGCTGCTATTCCTAAAGTTTTCACTGGCCAATTTTTTTTTAGAAGTAGATAACCAGGTCCTTCTTCCTATTTGGTCCTAGTCTGGGAGCTCTACTGAAATCTGTCTACCATGAGTGATCCTGCTCGTATTTAAAATACTGGTGGCATAGCTTCCAGCATCACAGCAATATATAAGCCACTGCCATGCAACAAACTGACAGACAAGTGATGAATTCAACAGAGTCTTAGGAAATGGCCTGGAATGACTCAAGCTATCACCTTACTACCAGGTATTCCATAAAATGCATCCTCTTTCCTAAATTCACAAGAGGAACAGTTTTGTTTATTACAAAGCTTATTACACCTGTGTTCCTGAATAAAAACTAACTAAATTAAACAGTTTCTAAGTCTTTCATAAGATTCACAAAGTAGCACATTCCTACAGGACTCTGCTGTAACTTAAAAGAGTAAGTAAGATTTTTATATGTAATTATTCTGGGATTCTTAGAAGTTTATCATATCAGGATTTGATTCTTTATATAAATAGAAGGATGTGCACTTCATTATAGACTAACTGCCCAATAATTATTCTTTAGTTAGGCAATTTGTTTCCTGAACCTACAAGTGATTTATTATGAAGCAAAGAAAGGTACTTACCAAAAAGAAATAAATGACATTACAATGCAGATCACTTGCTCTAAATTAAACCTTTCAAAATAAAAATAATTTTCCTAGTCACTATGCATGATTAAAAATGTTAAAACAAGCACAGAGAGGATCCATTTTTAATAATGGTGGAGTAATTTGTATTGAAGAAGTCTTTTTGCTGTTGCTTGGTACCATAACGTTGGTGCCAATTCATAGCGACCTATGCACAACAGAATGAAATACTGCCCTATCCTGTGCCAACTTCACAATTGTTGCTAAGCTTCAGCCCACTGCTGTTGTCACTGTGCCAATCCATTCCATTGGGGGTCTTTGTCCTTTTTTTTTTTTTGATCCTCCACTTTACGAAGCATGATGTCCTTCTCCAGGGACTGATTCCTCCTGATACTATGTCTGAAGCATGGAAGACAAAGTACAATCATCTTGACTTCTAGGAAGCTTCTGGTTGTACTTCTTCCAACACAGATTGGTTTGTTCTTCTGGAAGTTCATGGTACTTTTAATAATCTTCTCCAACACCATCACTTAAACGCATCAATTCTATGGTCTATCTTATTCACCGTTCAACTTTCAGATGAATACAAGGCTATTTAAAGTACCATGGCTTGGGTCAAGTGCACCTTAGTCCTCAAACTGACATCTTTGCTCTTGAACACTTCAAAGAGGTCCTGTGCAACAGATTTGCCTAATGCAATATGTCATTTATTTCTAAACTGCTACTTCAATGAATATTGATGGTGGAGATAAGCAAAATGAAGTCTTTAACAACTTCCATCTTTTCCCCATTTATCATGATGTTATTTATTGGTCCAGTGTTGAAGATTTTTGTTTTCTTTACATTGAAATGTAAACCATACTGAAAGCTGTGGTCTTTGATCTTCACCAGTAAGTATTTTAAATCCTCTTCTCTTTCAGCAATTAAGGCTGTATCATCTGCATATCTCAGGTTGTTAATGAGTCGTCCTCAAATCCTGATGCCACATTCTTCTTCATATATTCCAGCTTTTTGGGTTACTTGCTCAACATACAGATTGCATATAAATAAGGACCTAATTTTAAACCCTCAATGCCTCCTTGTTCTGTTTTAATGACTTCCTTGTTGTCTCTGTACAGGTTCCTCATGAGCACTATTTTTTTCTTTTTTTAATTTAAGGTTTTTATTGTGGATTGAGTAAAAGTTTACAGGGGAGATCATCAGTTTCACATTCAACAATTCATATAACGTGTTTCATTACATTGATTATAATCCCCTCCATATACCATCAGTTAAAAGTATTTCTCTCTATCTATCCACTTTAGCTTTTTTAAAAACACACACACAAAAAAAAAAAACCTCACTCAGGCATATATAATAATTTACATCTCCAAAGGGCACATTCTGCAAGTCTGCTCCTGGCCACCAGTTCTTAGTCCTTCTCTTCTTAGTTGATGAATCTAGAGTCCTCAGCCACTTCCCATCTCCAAGCCTCCATCACTGGCGCTGCTGCTTCACTGGATAAGGTCCCTCATTCTATTTGTGCATTCCTCTCTTGATGGTCCTAGGATTCTCTGCTTCTGGACTGTAAGATTAACCACTCCCCTTTTTTTGTTACAAAACTTCTACCTTTACAAGTGTGACAGTCACGATTAGTCATGATAAGTTATTCACTATTGAATCTTACGAATCTTATCCCCATCTCCTTTCACCAGACCCATCTAGACAAGATGATAGCTATTCAGTGGGGACTCTTTCTTTCCCCCCACACTCTTGAAACCTTGTAAGCCAGTCACTTCATGCCTTTATTGCCCCCTCATTTTAGATAGCCAATGTCTAAGTTGCCCGTCCCTATCTACCCTGTGCACAGAGCGGATAGCATTGATACTTGATTTGAAGACTCTTTCTCTCTCTGTTGGTATTTAGAGTAACTCTCTCTGTTGGTATTTAGAGTAACTACCACTCTGAGTATAGGTCAGGTTCATCATGAAGATGTATCTTCTGTCACTGTAGCTGTTCCAGTCTGCTTGTCCTTTCTAGTGACAAGGTCGTGGATGGGACTCAGGATTCCACCTAAGGTCTCACCTCACAAGGTCGTGGATGGGACTCAGTATTCCACCTAAGGTCTTATACTCTGTAAAGGCTTTGCATGAGGCCTATTTCACTGGGTAAGTTGTAGAATCCCTTTTAGGTATTCTAATCAGTTATAGCTTGAAGGCGGGCTTACAAGTTTTCTCCAATCATGTTTCCCAACATTCCTTTCTATCCCACTCAAGTGTCTATTTTACAATAGTAGGCAAGGAAACTAATATTCATAAGGCAGTCAAGGATTTTAGTATTATTTACCCTCTTCAAGGCTCATGAGCACTATTAAGTGCTCTGGAATACTCATTCTCCACAATGTTATCCATAGTTTCTCATGATTCACACAGTAGAAAGCCTTTGCATAGTCAGTATAGCACAAGTAAATATATTTCTGGTATTTTTTGCTTTCAGCCAATATTCATCTGATGTCAACAATGATATACTTTGTTCCAGTTCCTCTTCTGAATCTGGCTTGAACCTCTGGGAGCTCCCTGTCAATGTAGTGTTGTAGCCAGTTTTGAATTATCTTTAGCAATTGCTTTGTATATAAGAGACACCAATACATGTGTTGTGTGTAGGAAGCTATTGCATTTCTAGTCCCATTCTCCAACTGGGATTTCAGAACTCTATTACACGTTTATGAATCAAAGATGTATATGTGGTCTGACATTGCCTGATTAAATGTTAATACGATACACGACTGTAATGCTATTCCCATCTTCAAAGGGCAGATTCTCCTGTGGTTTCTATCTTCTTTGATTATGTTTCAGTGTCCTTGGGTAGTTAATTTTGAGATTTTGTAGAGTCTTCAGCTATTTTCTGTGAGAGGATTGGTGAAATACAGAATAAACCAGCTGTCATCGAGTCACTTCTGACTGAGGGCAGTGTCCTGCATTCCAGAGTAGCATTGTGCTTCACGGCATTTCCAAGGATCTCATCTCTTGAAAGCAAACTGCCAGGGATTTCTTCAGAGGTGCCTCTGGGTGGGTGTGAATTGCTAACCTTTTGTATAGTAAATAAAGAGCTAACCATTTGCTCCACCTTTGCTGTATCAACTGTGTGGACCATGACAAGCTATGGACTACTCTGCAGAGAATAAGTATTCCAAAATACTTAATAGTGCTCATAAGGAACCTGTACATAGATAAAGAGGCAGTCGTTCAAACAGAACCGGGGACAATGAATGGTTTAAAATCAGGAAAGGTGTGCGCCAGGATTATGTTATTTCACCATATTTATTCAATCTGTATGCTGAGCTAGATTATGTCAGCAAATCTGTAACATATAAAGAATAATGTGGCATTAGTATTGGAGGAAGACTCATTAACAACCTGTGATATGCAGATGACACAACCTTGCATTCTGAAAGAGAAGAAGACTTAAAATACTTATTGATAAGAATCAAAGACCACAGCCTTTGGTATGGATTGCACCTCATTGTAAAGAAAACAAAAATCCTCACTGGACCAATAAATGACATCATGATAAATGGAGAAACGATGGAAGTTGTCAAAGATTTCATTTTGCTTGGCTCCACCATCAACATTCATGGAAGCAGCAGTCAAGAAATCAAACAATGAATTACATTAGACAAATCTATTGCACGAGACCTCTTTAAAGTGCTGAAGAGCAAAGATGTCAATTTGAGGACTAAGGTGCACCTGACCCAAGCCATGGTACTTTTAATAGCCTCATCTGCATATGCAAGTTGGATGATGAATGAGGTAGACACTAGAGAAGTTGATGCATTTGAGTTACTGTATTGGAAAAGAATATTAAAAATACCATGGACTTCCAGAACAAACCAATCTATGTTGGAAGAAATCCAACCAGAATGATCCTAGGAAGCCAAGATGGCTTTGAAAACAGCAAGTCATCTCTTATACTTTGGACATAGTATCAGGTAGAACCAGTCTCTGAAAAGGACATCATGCTTGATAAAGTAAAGGGTCGGTGAAAAAGACAGAGACCCCAATGACATGGTCTGGCACAGTGACAGCAGCAATGGGCTTGAGCCTAACAAGATTGTGAGGTTGGTACGGAACCTGGCAGTATTTTGTTCTGTTGTATATAAGGTCGCTATGCGTAGGAACCAATTCAATGGCATCTAACAACAACATGAATCGGAGCTGACTCAACTGCACTTACCAACAACAAAAACAAATATATATATCCACACACGTACACATGTATATAGACACAGATGTGTGTGTGTTTAAAATACATGAAAGACAGAGATTAAATACATGACAAAAATATATAAATTATGAGAGGGGAGACTATTGTTTGACATATAACTTTCCATTTTGTTTCTAAAAGTCAAACCTGAAATAGGATAATTAAAAGTTGGGAAGGATAGAAAATTATACCAGGCCTGCAATAAACTCCAAATTGATCTATAGTCTCAATATAATTCAAATGTTTTAATAAACTTCAAAGAAAATAAACTTCAAAGAGATAACTATGAAGAAGAATAAGAGAACAATTATTCTGGCAAATTATGAGAATGATTTTAAGACTATAATAATTTAGACTAAGTATGACTAGCATTAGAAAGACAAAGGAATAGAGTGGAAAACATAGAAACAGATAAACACATGCAGAATTTTAATTTATTAAAGTCCTGGCACTATAGATTATTGACAAAGGGTTGGACTTTTTAGTAAATCACACTAAGAATATTGGTTATTAATTTTAGAAAACAAGAAAGTAAGGAAAGAAGGAAAGAAAAATCAAGGTAAATTAAAGCCTTAAATATAAAAGCTGGAACTGTAAAATGATTATAAAAACAACACAGAACACTTTCGTTACCTGAAAATAAAGAAGGAATCCATAAGACACAAAAGGTACAAACCACAGAAGGAAAAAATGGGTGGATTCTAGTACAATAAAATTATCAGTCATATAAAATATTGGCTAAAGTCTTGAAAAGGCATTTCACAGATAATAAAACCCAAGTGTCCAATAAAACCACATGTATTATGTTCAATATCATTAATATTTAATGAAAAACAAATTGAAAGTATAGTTCACACACACTAAGCTGGTAAAATATTGAAGCTTGATAATATCAACTACTGGTACTACAAAGGAACATTATGATTACATATACTTAGCTGAGTGGTGTATATATATTGGTAAAACCAGTTAGGAAATGCGCAGACTGTTCAATAATGCTAAAGATATGACCCCAAATTTTCCCTAAAATGACCTAATAAATCAATTCACACATGACTCAGGAGACATGGAAAGATTGCTCACAAAAGTGCTATTTGTTATAGTAAAAAAAAAAATGGAAACTCAAATTTCTTTCAATAATATTCTGTCTAGTGATAAGACCATTATACAAGGAGGCTTCAAAAAGTTCATGAAAGAAGGGAAGGAAAAGATATGGGATTTTTCCAGGTGCTTTATGAAGCCATCTCATACAGTTTATCCATCACTATAAACAGTTTTATACAACTGAGGAAAAGAATGAAATATAGCTATTAGTATTAACATGGATGAATTTCAGAAACACAGTGCTGTTTGAAAAAAGCAAATCATCAAAGAACTGCTGTATAATTCCATTTATGCATATTTTGATATCACATAAAAAGTTTTTAAATGAATTAGGGATACAAGCATACATGATAAACCACAAAGAAAAGAAATGGCAAAATAAAGACAAAATTGAGGATATTAATACTTCTGAGAAGACTGGATGAAAAGGGGTCAGGGAAAGACATACACATACATAGGAACTCATTGGATTATTAATATGCAAACTTCATATAAATGTTAGTACAATTACTTATCAACTCAAAATTTAATAAAAAACATTTAAAGTAAAGCAAACAAAAAAGATTATATAAAAGTACACAACAAATATGAGCTAAATGCCATATGGCTTAAATTTTGTATTATAAATATCAATATAAAATGCATTATAAAACAAGCCTATCCCTCTGCCATATTCTTAATGTAGTAATTTCTCATTTTGAATGATCAGATCACCACATAATAAAGGCAAAAGTCAAAGACTACTAGTAAATAATCTTGTTTATAAAACACTATATCCAGAAAAATGACTAAGTAATATAAACTGTATTATTTGTTCCCACTAGTGCATAATTAATCAAATGCCCTACAAAGCCAAGATGCTCCAGTATTGAAATTCTCTTCAATTCTGGAAAGATATTTATTTGATCTATTTCACAACAGTCTATTATTTACTACAGCATTCAGTCTTCCACAAATAACATTTCCAAGTCATTAGAAATACACTGGAGCTAACTTGCAGAGGAAAAATAGCAGAACTGAAGGTCCAAAGTGTTAGCACCCAATATTCAAATTCAAAACTTCACCTTTGCCCACTGCAAATAATATTTCAAGGAAATGCATCAGAATCTGAATAGCAGGCTGCCTGCAGGGGGTGGGTTCTAGGGGGAGAGGAGGAATTCCATTATCTAACTGAATTAGATGCCAAGTATTTGGCTTGAGTGGAATTTAAAATCATGCACCCGTGTTTTGCTTTGTATAACACTGCTCTAGAAAACAATGTAGTCTTAGTGACACAGCCCACGCTTGCAAGTCCAGGAGACATGCCATCAGCAATCTTGGTGACTGAGCCAAAGATGCATAGAATATAGAAGCTCAGGGATGGCAAGGGAATGCAGCCTGTCTTACGAAAACACCTAGGTTATGGCCCTCATTGCTCTCTGCCTGACCAGCTCACTGGATGTTTTTAATATGGTTACACATGGTTGCTATGAGTCCTGGTGTGGTGCTGTGGGTTAATGCACCAGATTGTAGAACCGTCTGAACTATAAGGTTGGTGGTTCAAACTCACCAGTTGCTCCTTGGAAACCCTATACAGGGTCGCTATAGGTCAGAACCGATTCGACCTTACTTAACAACAACAACGACAAAATTGCTATGCAATGGATCATTTTTCTATGACTTTTCTCCCAATGGTCCTATAACCTCCACCAAAAAGACTGGGCAAGACAATGCAAATGTTGGTGGTCCACCAACAAGATTAGATAGTTTATTAAAACTGCAAATAAGGTGCATGGCACCCTTTTGGGGGTTAAGCCATTCAAATAAGGAACCTTAATGTATTTTGTAACCTTATCAGGAAGGCTTTGTTTTGTCTTTCTTATAAGGTTAAAATAAGTCATTCCAAATGCAAGCAAACAAGGCCTCACTAACACCAAGAGAAAGGAGTGGAAAACATCCTTTAGCCAAAGTTTTAAACCAGCCCAAGAGACATACAGAAAAAGCTGTACTAATGAAGATGGTGCATGTGGCTGCCTAGACCATGGAGCAAGGAGTTTATAATGGGTGTGTTGGCCCATGGAGTGAGAATGCTGAGGATGTCTGGGCAGGGAGCTTTCTGGAAGAGTGGGATGCCCAAAGGCACTTGTTGTTGGGGCGCAAAAGAGCTTTGTAACACTTGCCCAAGCCTAGTAGCCAAGGTTCAGAGAGACCTATGTATGGGCATGGCTAAGAAGAGACTACCCTGATAGAAGGTTTATCTCCTGAGTCATTACTAACCCTGAATTATAACCTCTTACTTTCCCAATAAAGCCCATAAATCTAAGCATGGTCTGGGAGTTTTGTATGGCTGTTGCAACAAAGCATCCAAACCAGCAGAGAAGTAAAGCGTGTCCTGGATAGGATGGCTGGTATCAGAATTAGCAAAAACGTTGATGAGAAGAGGTATGCCTGACCTCTGCATTACAGGAACCAGTCTTGGGTTGATGCTGATTCTCTCTCCCATCTGAAAGAGAAGGCAGCTCAGATGTCACTACCATGCCATTTTTACAAGAAAAACAATACACAGGAAAGCTACACTTTATAGAAAACAGGGACGTTTAAATACACAATTTACTTTGTTAGTAATAGATTCTACCACCTCCAAGATTTTAATATAACTCCAAGGAAGTGATCCCTAGATTTTTAATAAAGCTCTCTTGCACCTGTGTCTGATAAAATGTCAGATTAAGAGACAAGATGCCATATGGGCAAAGTAAGCGTGTAACAGAGGTGCTGACCAACTATGCTCCTTCAGGAGGGCTACCAAGCCTAGCCTCTTTTCAATGATGTTTGGGATCCTTTCTGTCTTTTCTCCATATGCATCACACCTTTCCTAACAACTTCTGATACTGCTTCACATCTTATCCTGTAACAATCCTAAAACCCCATTCTCTGGCTAAAAGCTGGCTAGGAAATGCTTTCCAAGCCACAATTTGGAATAATCACTGGGTATCCACAGCACATAATAAAAGCATTCCTGAGAACAAATCAGAAAATATTAGAAAGTCAAGAAAGGCCATGATACTCTCAATATAATATGTAAAATTGGAATGACTACTTTATATTGAGAAATTAAATGTTCGCATAAAAGATTATCCCTTCCAAATAGTTACAAGACTTATCATTAGCACTGTATATAGTTGAGATAATGAATTAGGTAAACATAGTAACAGGACAGCAAACAACCTTCCAGGAGGCACTGCTGAGCATAGCAGGGGTGTAGCACTGCAGATCTGCCCTGGTTAGGATAAGAGCATCTGCAGATGCAATTCAATCACCCAAAATGTCAAAATACGACAAGAAAACCATAATACACAGAGTCACAGGAGCTCTGCATCTGGAGAAACCCAATGCATGATTTATTGATTATATGCTACAGCACTGTATGATCAAAGTGAAAGAAATCCAAAATCTGAGATTCTGCAGACTGAATACACAGCAGTGGATTATAGTGAAATAAGAGCCTCAAATCACAGGTAGAAAGCTTAGGGGACCAAAACACTGACATCTGTTTGAATATCGAATACCAAGTATCCTGCAAACAGATCCAATGCTGTTGAATTGATTCTGATCCACAACAACCTATATAGGGTTTCCAAAACTTGGGAGTCTTTATAGGAAGAGGCAGCTGTGGTTAGCAGTCCAATGTTGTTAAATGTTATTAAATGCTGTTGTTGTTGTTGTTAAGTGCCATTGAGTCTGTTCTGACTCAGTGACCCTGTACAGGGTTTCCCAGGAGCGGCTGGTGAGCCTGAACCATCAACCTGCGGTTCAAACAGACCTTGCAGTCCAATGCATTACCCATCAAAGCCACACCAGCCCTGGGGGCACTACAACTAAGCCCTCTATTGTTAACTGACAGGTTCAAATCCATCCAGGACTCTACAAGAGAAAGAGCTGATGCTTCTGCTTCTGTAAAGAATTCAAAACGCAAACTCAATACCACTGAGTTAATTCTGACTGAAATTATCCTATATAGGGTTTCTGAGACATCTTGACATCTTTATAAGAACAGCCTCATCTTTTTCCTGAGGAACAACTGGTAGGTTTGAACCACCTACCTTATGGTTAGCAGTCCAGTGCTTATCCTACAGCGCTACCTAGAAAATCTTATAGGGCAATTCTACTCTGTCTGTGGGGTCATTGTGCATCAGAATCAAGGAGACAGCACATAACAACAGAGAGTTTATCATTTTCCATTCACAGCAATGACATTCTCCAATTACTGCCAGCGAGTTTGAAAACTGCAAGTTGGTCTCAGGGTACTTAGTATCTTCTATAGGTCCTGGTGCAGACTCCTAGTGTGGCGTTGTGGGTTAATGCATCAGACTGCAAAGCCGTTTGAACTGCAAGGTCAGTGGTTCAAGCCCACCGATCACTCCTCGGAAACCCTATATAGGGTCGCTATGGGACAGAACTGACTCGATGGAACACAACAACAATAGGTCCTGGTGTGGCGCTGTAGCATAAGTACACCACTGCTAACCATGAGGTCAGCAGTTCAAACTCACTAGCTGCTCTTCCGGAATGCTATGCAGGGTCCTTATGAATCAGAATGAACTGACAAGCATTTAACAACAACAACATGGGTTCAGTAGTAGGAAACCTTTTAAAAGAAAAGGAACTTTATTAACATGCGAGAGGTTTCTTCACAGCCCCACTATACTTTTCTGGCTCAAATTACAGGGCACAAAATAAATGGCATGATGTGATACGTTAAGTAACAGGCTCTACTTTTAGATGCAGCCTCCTAATCATCTGTGGCAGAGAATGAGGGCCCATGAGGCAAAAGAGAGCAGAGCCAGATGTTTGGAAGCTCTCAGATTGGGAGGAAGCAACTGATAACAGAGAAGATGCTCAAGAATGAAGCAAATGGAAGAAAGGGGGTTTAGTACTGTGGTCCCAGATGGTTTTCCCCCCAAAAAAGTCTGAAGTTTTGCATACTGAATATGTAGCTATGGATTGCAGTGAAACAGGGTCCCCAAACCACAAGTAGAAAGTTCAGGAACCAAAGGCATGAAAACCACAAAAAGTGACTTGAATGTTAAATGATTAGAAGGTGCAGCAGCATGTGGAAAGAAGCCTGTACATACTAGCTTTCCTCTGGTTTAGAGCCTCCTAGATAGTCCTAAACAGGAGAACTGCTACAATGACATCCCAAAGGAACCAATCACATCTCTGAAACTGAGCATCCACATCAATTTAAAATATCCTTCAAGCTATGCTGAAGTGTCTGTTTATCCCTCTGACACTTTGTTAGACTGGGAGCTACTCGG
>NW_006408616.1:11659314-11661734 GCF_000296735.1 Chrysochloris asiatica
TACTCGGATGCAGAGAATTTCACCTGTGTACCCTCTGACACTTTGCTAGACTGGGAGCTACTCGGATGCAGAGAATTTCACCTGTGTATTCAGGTCTCTATTGTTCCCTCCAGATCCACTCTCCATCCTATCCTTGACCAGAGACTAGTTTCTATGATCCACCTCCAGAGGTTCCCATGCCTATTAGCTTCCAGCATCATTCAGCAGATCAGCTCCAGCCACTGCCACAACAAAGTATTACACAGTGTGTGGCTTAAAAGAATAGAAATGTACCATATCACAGTTCTGGTGGCTAGGAGTCGACATTCAGGGCTTCAGGGAGGCTGTGCTCTGGGCTGTAAGGGACACTCTTTTAGCTTTGATATCCCAGACTTTTTGAATCCCCCTGTGTGACTGCTTCTCCATGCCTGGTCTTCTCTTTTCTAAGACAGTACTGAAAAGGAATTAGGACTAGGACCCAACCTACTAATCAGATATGAGCTGACTGATACATCTTCAAAGATAGATCCTATTTCCCCACAGGCATTTTGGGATCCACACATGCTGTCACCTCCTATGAGACTGTTTCAATATTTCTTCTATTTTCTAAAACACTAGTAAGAAAACTGCCACTCATCTGTCACTTTGTTACACTGTGGTGGGCTTCTGGGATGCTAGAACATCTGCCATCTGTATTTTAAATACCCACAGGGTCACCCAAGTTGGACATGTTTCAGCTGAGCTTCCAGACTAAGACAAACTTGCAAGAAGGAAAGGTGGACTACTTCTGAATGCTTAGTCACTGAAAAGCTTATAAATAGCAGTGAAACACTATCAGATAGCACCAGAATATTGAATACTGAAACATGAGGAATAGCACCAGAACATTGTCAGATATAGTGCCAGAAGATGAGGCTCTCAGGTTGGAAGACACTCAAAATTCAACTGGAGAAGAACTACCTCCTCAAAGTAGAGTTGACTATGATGATGCAAATGGAGTAAAACTTTCGGGACCTTCATTTGCTGATGAGCACAATTAATATGAAAAGAAACCACTGCAAATACCCATTCATCATCAGAACATGGAATTGTACAATGTATGTAGTTGTTGTTGTTGTTAAGTGCTGCTGAGTTGGTTCTAACCTATAGCGACCTGGATAGAGATTTTGAGGAACAGCTGGTGAGCTTGAACCACCAACCTTGCAGTCCAGCACATTAACCCACAGCACCATGCCAGGAGTCCTATACAAAGTATGAATCTACGAAAACTGGAAGTAAAAAATGAAATGGAAAGAACAAAGAGTAATATTTTCTAGGTATTAGTGAGCAGAAATGGACTGGTACCAGCCATTCTGAAGCTAACAATCCTATGGTTATTATGCCAGGAATACAAATAGAAGAGAATGGTATTGCTCTCATCATCAGAAAGGACACTTTAACATCTACTTTGAAGTATAATGCTGTCTGTGATAGAATAATATCCATACATTTTGTCTAAAAGGAAGACCAGTTAATACCACAATTATTCAAATGTATGCACCAACCACTAAAGCCTGTGATGATGAAACCAAAGAATTCTATCAACTTCTTCCATCTGAAATTGATCAAATATATAATCAAGATGTACTGATAATTACTTATGATTGGGATGCAAAGATTGGAAACCAAGAGGAGGGACCAGTAGTTGGAAAATATGGCCTCAGTGATAGAAATTATGCTAGAAATTGCACAATAGAATTTTGCAAAACCAATGATTTTTTCATTGCAAACACCTTTTTAAAACAACATAAAAGATAACTGTACACATGGAGCTCACCGGAGAGCGCACACACACAGAAATCAAACTGACTGTCTCTATGAGAAGAGACAGTAGAAAAGCTCCATATCATCAGCAAAAACAATGCCGGGGGCAGACTGTGGAACT
The DNA here is from genome assembly GCF_000296735.1 of Chrysochloris asiatica. Taxonomy (NCBI): domain Eukaryota; kingdom Metazoa; phylum Chordata; class Mammalia; order Afrosoricida; family Chrysochloridae; genus Chrysochloris; species Chrysochloris asiatica. The sequence continues at coordinate 11,661,218 of NW_006408616.1, forward strand.
TGCTCATACGCAAGTTCAGGCTGAAGCTTCTTCTGAAGAAAATTAGAACAAGTCCATATGAGCCAAACTTTGACCTTGAACATGTCCCACCTGAATTTAGAGATCATCTCAAGAACAGATTTGATGCTTTAGACACTAATGACTGAAGACCAGAAGAGTTGTGGGATGACATCATGAACATCATACATGAAGAAAGCAAAAGGTTATTAAGAAGACAAGAAAGAAGGAAAAGACCAAAACGGATATTAGAAGAGACACTGAAACTTGCTCTCCAGTGTAGAGATGCTAAAGCAAATGGAAGAAATGAGGAAGTAAAAGAGCTGAACTGAAAATATCACAGGGTAGCACTAGAAGATGAAGTCAAATATTCTAATGAAATGCTGAAGCTAACCTGAAGTTAGAAAACTAAAAGGGAAGAACACATTTAGCATTTCTCAAGCTGAAAGAACTGAGGGAAAAATTCAAACCTTGAGACTTGCAATACTGAAGGGTTCTATGAACAAATGGAATACTGGTG
>NW_006408616.1:11662560-11722837 GCF_000296735.1 Chrysochloris asiatica
GGTTATATTCTTTCACCCTACTCATTCTATCTGTATGCTGAGCAGATAATCCAAAAAGCTGGATTATATGAAGAAGAAAGTGGCATCAGGACTACAGGAAGACTCACTAACAACCTGTAAAATGCAGATGATACAACCTTGCTGGTATCATTTTAGATAAAGTCGAGGGTCCATGAAAAAGAGAAAGATCCTCAGTTAGATGGACCAGCAGAATGGCAGCAGCAATGGGCTCAAGCTTAGCAATGACTGTGAAGATGGTGCAGGACCAGACAGTGTTTTGTTGTGTTGTGCATAAGGTCTCTATGAGTTGGAGCCTACTCGATGGTACCTAGCAACAACTAGAACACTGAGAAGAAATTAACACTAGAAACCAACCTACTACTAGGGTATGAGCAGACTGATAATATCTTCAAAGACTGATCCTATCTCCCCAAAACAAGGACACAATAACAGAGGTTACAATTTCAACATGTTTTGAGGACACAATTTAATCCATATTAGGGAGCCTTGGCTGGAGATGTGAGGGCAAGAGGAGATGAAGATAAGGTCATTATGGCCTGGGCTCCCTCCCTTTAATGTCACTTCAGGCTGCCTGGTTCCTCAACTACAGGTTCCTCTCAAGGTGACCTTTTCTACAGGCTTCTCTCTGCTCAAGTTCTGGGTGTTAAGAGACCCTCTGCTGTTTCTAGCTTAGGGTTACTGCCCTCACCTGTATAAACACTCCCTTTCTAAATCCTCCTCCTCCAATGACTCTAATTTGAATGTGCCCTCTCTTGCCTATTGAGACTCTGACCAAGGTACTACGTACGTCTCCTTCTATTCATTCATAAAATTCTTCTTGCCTGTCCACTATGCGTCAGACCCTGAAGATATAGTGTAAAATAAAATGACAAAAGTCCCTGCATGCATTGAATTTGTATTCTGGACCTAACACTGTGTCTGGTATAGAAACAGAAGCTCTGCTCAATGGATAAATATAACTTCCTCTTTTCATTACAACTTCTCCTCAATCCTGGACCAAAAATGCTTGCTGCATGGGTAGGCAAGAGCCTGTTGGCAACATACAGAAGATATGCTGAAAAGGACTGCAACAGTGGAGAATAAGTCTCTTAGAAGAGCACAGCTGAAATGAGCACCGTAAGGATTTGAATCCAAATTGGCTTATACTTTCATTTAATACATTACAAGACTTAAAATATTTACCTGAGAAAGTGATATTTTAAAAATAAAGGCAGAAAGGTGGGTTTTGTAACTTTTCCCGCAGATCAAACCATGGCATGCACCATCTGCTCAAGAATGATCCAACAGACAAATATCTTGACTGACTTTTCTTTCTTGCTTTTTAATTGTTATTTTGTAGGAAATAGTCACACATCTCCAGAACCAGATGGATTGAGCTATGTGTCACTTAAAATTCTAAGCTTGAGGCTTTGCAAAGCCACCTTTCACAGCTGCTTGAAAGTTTCAACAAAATGAAGGCCATGTCTACAGACCAGGAGATGCTACCTTCTCTTTTCTCCTACTCTTTCCCCTCAAAAAAAGAAAGAAAAAAAGTCAAATTTACTGCAAGTCAGCAGGATTCTACATTTAGAAGCATCTCTGCGAAGGATCACCAGAGGTTAACAGTATTACCATCTGCATCAGAGAATGGTGTATACCCACATAAGAGGATTTCATGATTTCCTGATGCCAACCTTTTTCACCTATTCCCCATTACAATATATTTCACATATTTAAAAGAGCTGGTATACCTGCCAACAATATATTTCTTAGATTCCAAACTACTAACTTATACTGACTCACTTGAAGTACAAAACAGTCAGGAATCACAATGGGACATTTCATATACTTTGTTCAAAAGGGAAAATGGGCCTCCCGTTCTATGTTGCTAGTATTAAGCATGAGTTTTTGTTTGCAGTGGTGGTGCTGCTGTTAGCTGCCATCATGTCAGCTTCGAATCATGTTACATGAATGAAACGCTGTCTAGTTGTGTGGAATCTTCGTAATGAATGGCTTGCTGAGTCCATTGTTGTGGTTATTGTGTCAACCCATCTCTGATTTTAAAACATTTAGTATCCCTTTGCTCTGTTCCAACATGAGAAAAACAAGGATTTCTCTCATTTTCATTGACCTTCCACTTTACCCGACAAGAAGTCCTTTTCTAGCATTTGGTCTTTCCTCACGACAAGCCTAAAATAAGCACTCCGAAGTCTCACTATCCTTACTTCTAAGGAGCATAATTCTGTGTCTCTTCTACTATCATCTTTTTCTGAGAAACACAGTAGCGATAACAAGAAATATCTATATTCTATACTCTAAAAGACATTGGCAGGCAAGGTAGGAAGATACCCAACAAAGAAGGAGAGGTTGGGTAAAATCCTTCAAGGACACAAATATTTTTCAAGGGCCATTTCATTAACACTAAATGAAACAGGAATGGATTATACATATTCTCGAGGAAGGTAAGGAATTGCAATTTGGACAAAGAAGTAGTGAAGTCCAATGAGTAAATATCTATTCTCTGCAGTTTTCTATCCATGAACTCGAGTTACTAAAAGAAAATTTGATTCAACAAAGACAGAAAAGACGTCTAAGAAACTCGATTTTCTTTTTAAGAACAACAATGATCAAGAACCAGTGGTACTGACAATAGTGAATTATTGCTATCAGGACTGACTGTAAGGGTTGGAAATGTAAAGGTAGATGTTTTGTAACAAAAGGAAGGGAGTGGTTGATTTTGCAGGACAGGAGCAGAGGTCCCTGGGACCATCAAGTGAAAACAGCAGAGTGCGGGACCCTATCCAGAGAAGCAGTGATGCCAGAATGGAGGCAGAGTCCATGATGTGGAGACATGAAGCAGCTGGGGGACTCTGGACTCAGAAAGCTAGAGAGGCTGCGTGCTGACAGCCGGGGGGCAGTCTTGCAGAGTGTACCCTTTGGTTGTTTGATGATGCATGGAGGGGATTATAATCATTGCAATGAAACGAAATACGATAGGATGAATGTAAAGCTGGTGTTCTTCCATGTAAACGATCACTTAATTCACAATAAAAACTTAAAAAAAAAAAAAAAAAAAGACTAGAATCACAGGGAGAAAGTGGGATGTTAATGGAAGGGATTGTAACACTGAAATGAAACAATATGCATGATTTGTTGAATGTAAAACAGATGATCTGCTCTGTAAACCTTCACTCAGTTCACAATAATAATAATAATAATAAAAGAACCAATGGTACAGAAGGAAGAAGCCCAAGCTGCACTGAAGTCACTGGTGAAAAACAAGGCTCCAGGAATCAATGGAATACAAACTGAAATCTTTCAACAAACTAATGCAAAACTGGAGGCACTTACTCATCTATTCCAAGAAACTTGAAAGACAGCTACCTGGCCAACCAACTGGAAGAGAGATGGTCATTACACATAGAGGTGACTCACGGAATGCAAAATCATTGAGCAATTCATCACATGCAAGTAAAACTTTGCTGAAGATAATTTTTAAATGGCTACAACAGTACACAGCAGGGAACCACCATAAAATTAAGCCAGATTCAGAACAGGACAAAGAGCTGGGCGTATCATTGGTGACATCAAATGGATCTTGGCTGAAAGCACAGAGTATCAGAGAGATGTATTATTGTATATAATTGACTGTGCAAAGCCTTCTGACTGTGTGGATCATGACACACTATAGCTAACACTGCAAATAATGGGCATTCTAGCACACTTAATTGTGCTCATGAGAAACCTGTACATAGACAAAGAGGCAGTCGTTCAAACAAAACAAAGGGGTACTGAATGGTTTAAAATCAAAAAAGGTGTGCAATTATGGTATGCTGAACATACAATTTGAGAGGCTGCATTATATGAAGGACAGTGTGACATCAGGATTGAAGGAAGACTCATTAACAACCTGTGATTGCAGTTGATGTAACCTTGCTTGATAGAAATGAGGAGGACTTAAAATACTGATGAAAATCAAATACTGTAGCCTTCAGTGTGGACTACAATTCAATGTAAAGAAAACTGAAATCTTCACAACTGGACCAGTAAATAAAATCATGACAAATGGTGAAAAGACTGAAATTGTCAAAGACTTCATTTTGCTTGAATCTACAATCAACGCTCATGGAAGCAGCAGTCAAGATTTGCATTAGGCAAATCTACTGCACAAGATCTCTTTAAAGTGTTGAAGAGTAAAGATGTCAGTTTGAGAAAATACAATGGCTTGACCCAAGCCATTGTATTTTCAGTAACTTCACATGCATGTGAAAGTTGGACAATGAATAAGGAAAACCTAGAAGAACTGATGCATCTGAGTTACAGTGTTGGAGAAGAATATTCAAAGTACCATGTCCGAAGAACAAACAAATCTGTTTTGGAAGAAGTATAGCCAGAATGTTCCTAAGAAGCCAGGATGGCAAGACTTTGTCACTCATACTTACGACATATTATCATGAGGCACCAGTCCCTGGAGAAGGACAACATGCATGATAAAGAGGGGGAAAGAGGAAGACCTCCATGAAGCTGGATTGGCTCAGTGGCAGCAGCAATGAGCTCAAATATAACAACAAATGTGGGACGGTATAGGACTGGGCAGTGTTTCATTCTGTTATGTGTAGGGTCATTATTACACTGAACTAATTCAATGGCACCTAACTACAACAGCAACAATAACAGCAGCAGAGGGTAAAGCACTTAATGTTCTTAGAACAAAAGAAGAAACAAACAGCTTGCAAACTGTTTAGAAACTGCTTGTTCTTTTTTAATTGAGTATTGTAAGAAAATATAGTAAACTCTGAATCCAAATAGTCATTTTATTTCTAATTTGGTAATTAAATATCAATATATAAAAAATGTTTTTGTTTTGAAACCACTAAAAATACACAAACGGTCAATGAAATACTGAGATACAGGTACAAAAATATAAGTTTCTCCCAGTCACATAAACTACCACTTTTTGTTACACATTTACAGATTTACGGCACACAGTTGAGCTAATTCTTGCAAACTGGAATATCAACTCCCATGTGAGAACAACAACATGTTCCTTTAATTTTCATCAGCTCATTCCTTTTGTTCTACTGAAACATTCAACCAAGTTGAACGTCCAGAAGCGATATAATTATTTATTTCAATTAGAACATTCTCTTCCTGGAAGTGGCCTTAGTCAATTTAAAAATATGTGTCCCGTATTAAAGGAGTCCTATATCAAGAGATTGGGTCCTGGTGTGGCGCTGTAGGATAAGCAAGCTCGGCAGTTCAAACTCACCAGCCGCTCAGGAACCCTATACAGGGTTGCTATGAGTCAGAACTGAATTGAGGGCACATAACAACAACAGGTCAGAATCATGAATGCTAAACCAAAGATCAGTGGCTTGAGCCCACCAGCCACTCAGAGAGAGAAAGATGTCACAGCCCACTTCCATAAAGATTCTCTTGTTAGTCGATTCTAACCCACAGATTACAGCTTTGGAAATCCTATGAGGTAGCTCTACTGCATCCTATGAGGTTCACATTAGTCAGAATAGACTCAAGGGCAATGAGTTTGGTTTTGTGGTTTTATTCAATGTAAACAACTAGCAAGACAATGAAGGTAAGTAACGTTGGCATAAAAAAAAAAAAAGATTCCCCTCTCAAAGACACTAGAGTTTTATTATTTTTGTTTTCTTGGTTGTGTGTGTGTCTAATGAAAGATCAGATGAGGGGATATTTTAGTGGCAGTAAGCATGGCATTGTTGTTGCTGTTAAGTGTCATCGAGTCAGTTCTGACCCAAATCAACCCTGTATAGGGTTTCTAAGGAGCAGCTGGTGAGCAAGAATGGCCAACCTTGCAGTTCAAATGGCTTTGCAGTCTGGCGCATTAACCCACAGCGCCACACCAGGACGCCGGCCACAGCATTAGCTGGAGCAAAATCTTCCATTGTGAAAGCACTACAGCATAAGGTTAGCAAAAAGCTAGCCATCTCAAAGTCAAGGAGACTATGAATTCTAAAAGAAAAACACAATACACATTTGGTACTACTACCTTGGCTCAAGGTAGACAAATCCTATTCCACACTTGCTTCTGCTACCTACTAGCCTCAGGTTCTTTATTTATAACATATTGATTGTAGCAGCTTAAACTCAGACAGCTTAAGTATTAAATAATAAAATTCTTATCAAAGTGCTTAGCCCATACCAAGCAAGTAAAAACATTTTTTTTTTTTTCTCTAACATCATCATCCACACTGCGAGATCTGGGACTTGTGTTACCAGTGAAGGGGCCTTGGTGCAGAGTGACATGATGACTCACTGGTATGGGAAGCAATACCATCACCCTGTCAGAGCGGAGGCCACTCTTCCCATATCCCCTTTATGAAGCCTTCTTAAAGTCAATGTGAAAGCAGTCATTTGACTGGGCTTCCTCTGACCCAGCTCCTTCATTCATGTTCTTACATCCTACGGCCTCCAGCTCCAAGCCCCCTGCCTCTGGACTCGGCTATCAAAAAATAAAAACAAAACCAGTTGCTATGGAATTAATTCTCACATATAGTGAGCCAGTAGGACAGACCAGAAGTGTCCCCTAGGATTCTTCAAGGAAGATGACTGCCTCATCTTTCTCCCAGGGAGCAGTCGATGGGTTCATACTGCCAATCTTTCAATTAATAGCTAAACACTTAAGTTGACTATACCAAAACACCAAGTCCACTGTTACTGAGTTGATTCTGACTCATAGGGTCTAGGATTTTCAAGAGGCTGTAAACCTCTGCAAGAGCAGAAAGCCTCATCTTTCTCCCATGTAACTCAGCTATGCCATCAAGTCGGTTCCAACTCATAGCCAGCGATCCTGTATAGGGTTTCCAAAGAGTGGCTGTTGGCTTTGAACCACTGACTTTGAAGATAGCAGTCCAATGCTTATCCTACAGTGCCACACTGGTGGTGGTGGTGATTATATGCATGGAGTCGGTTCTGACTCATAGTGACCCTGTATAGGGTTTCCGAGGCTGTAAATCTTTACGAGAGCAGAAAACTTCATCTTTCAGTCTGACTTGTAAGCACTAGGCTACCAGAGCTCCTACAGTGCCACAGTAGTTAGATGTTATTATTTCCATTTCACAGATGTAACTGAGGTTTAACAAGATTAACCTGCCAAGTAGTCTAAGGTGACTGGGAGAGCTACATCTGAACTATACAGTCTGACTCCAGGGATCTTCTCCATTCTCTCCACCTTCCCAGAGCCACAAAAGGATAAACCACATTGACCAGTTCTAGCCCTCTAAGGCCCAGTGTGTCCTTGGTAGTAATGGTAGTTGTTGTGGAGTCGGTTCCGACTCATAGCGACCCGGCACAGGGTTTCCGAGGCTGTAAATCTTTACAGGAACTGAAAGCCTCATCTTTCTCCCGTGAAACAGTTGGTAGTTTCGAACCGGTGACCTTGAGGAAACAGCCCGACTCGTAACCACTATGCTACCAGAGGATGTCTCTGATTGACATAAATCAATAATCAAAGGGAAGAGGGAAAGTCAAAATCCTCTAAGAAGTTGACTGATTGTTCTAGATTTTTTTTCCCACTCCCTAACAACAAAGAGCTGAGTCATTCTAGAGGCTGCAGGGGTCCTGGCGTTGCACTGTGGGTTAAGTCATTGGACTGCAAAGTCAGTTTGAACTGCAAGGTTGGTGGTTCAAGCTCACCAGCACTCCTCAAAAACCATATACAGGGTGGCAATGGATCGGAACCAACACAACAGTACTTAACAACACCACAGAGGCTGTAAGACTTAGGTCAATGCCCCAGCTATTCCTCAACTCATGACTATTTTCCTTCCAGAATTTACACATTTTGATTAAAAACAAATAAATAAATTCCATCTTCTAGCCTTCTCCCTCAGACCTGGGGACCTGATGAAATTTATAATCATCTGGCTTTGGACCTCACTGTGAGCCTGCATTTCTTATGCGCTATTTTTTAATTCAATCTTTATCAGTGTTTCCCTCACTTCTGTACCACTGATAATTTTCTGAACTCAACACATCATGCTCTTTTCTTGCCTGTTTTAACATTGTTTATCTTGGGAAGCTTCCCATTTTGTTGCTTAGATAGCTCAAGGACACCTTTTTGTAATTGTTTCTTCTACAGAACATTAAGGCACTTTAAGCTTTATGTTTCAGTGAGGAAGTAAGCTTGCTTCTGATACTACTTGCTCAAGCCTTTCGAATTTTTCAGGGTGCAATGATCCCCCCTAGTTCTCTTTACCTCTGTGGAACTACGTCAGGTGTCCTAAAATATTTGACGATGCGTCGGCTTTCTCATTGAGCAAAGCTATCTATCTAAACTATGAATCATCCTTTCCAAGACCAATACGGCATTTTGTCTTTTAACATTCCCCCATGTCACTTAAACATGAGTAAAGTATAAGTGTTGCATCATTTATTTATCCTGTAACACCTGCTGAGCTTGCCAAACACTAATAAGGCCACATGCCTGTACTGACCTAAAGAATAGCTGGTATACTCTGGATTTTTCAAGCAGGTTCTAGGAGTCATAAGAATTTTTCATATAAGTAGACTTCTGATTCCTACCCAGGATCTCAGTCCTTCTCCCTGAATTTCCCTCAGTGTGGCGTACCCTTCTTTTGGCTGCTTAGTTAGCAGATGGGTGCCCTTAACCAATAAACCAGGTGATCATAAATTATCTTGACAGTTCTACAAACCAAACAGAAACAAAAACGATGTATTATAAATTACATTATGGAAATATACAAGCAAAAGGTTTAAGAATGGACCACATGCCCATTGTTCTTCATGTCTGATTGCCCCTAGCAATTTTCCACAAAACTCACTTTTTAATATAACTGAATTTTACTTTAATTTCAGTAATTGGTCTTTTTTTTTTTTTTAAGAAAAAAATCTATCTTTTGCTTTGTTTAACAGAAGTGGTTTGCACAGATATTTCTAGCAAGATGGATCCTTGTTTCTCCAATCATCTATTGCCACTTCAAAGTTATTCCAGCTCTGTGTATACACTGCCAGACCATCACAGTAAAGTGACCCAACTAGGGTTTCATTACAACCCAGAACTCAACTGAGCCTGAGTTGTTGTTGTTAAGTGCCTGAGTTAGGTGGGCTGAAATAAAAAGCTCATGACAGAAGAAAATAGCAACGCCCACTGAGAAGCCTGGCACCCTCATGAAGGCATGCTCAGCATTCTGCAAGGAAGAACCATCCTGAAACTGACAGTTCTGATCGTATTTTGAATTTGTGAACTTCCCACCAAAACCAACTTTTTTTTTTGCAGATGAAAAATGTGATTAATTGATTAAGCACAAAGTCTCAGGTAGTACAGGCTGCAGCGCTGTGATTCCCAGCTTCTCCACTGATTAGCTGTGATATGCTGGGCAAGTTACAGCTCATCACATGACTCCGCTATCTCTCCTGTAAAACATGGATAATAACAGTGCCAACCTCAGTGTTCTTACAGAGATTAAGTGAGTTTCTATAGAAAAGGCACTTAGAACAGGGTCTGAATGTACGCAAGTGAGTCAAAAAGGATCTGCACTCTGGCTATAGATTTTAATCTACTTTTAGAAAAGACAAATATATCATTTTTCTACACAGGATACTTGCTTTTCAATACACTTTATCCACTTATCAATAAGCTTTGACATTTCCTTATTAAAACATGTTTTAGGCTGAGCTGCAAGCCACAAATGCGCTGCTGTCTTCACTTCTACATCAGAGGTGAATCTTCATCCTTGAAGAGTTGGTTTCTGACACCACACAAGTGAAAGTCCAATGGAGACAGATCAGGACTATAGGGAGGATGCTTTAATGCCTCAAAACAAAATTTTTGCAGAGTGTCAACAGTGTGGGCAGAAGTATGGGACATGCACTGTCATGCAAGATCACAAGGCTCTTGGATAGCAGTCCTCTGCTTTTAATCTGAAGTTTAGACTTCAGTTCTTCAGTGAGCGTCTCATTGTAATGAGCACTGCTGATTGTTAAACATTTTTCCTGATATTTTCCAATACTGGTCCTTGAGAATGCCAGAAAATTGTAAGTATCAATTTCCCAGCAGATGGTTGACGTTCAAACATTTTCTTGATTGGCGATTTAGGATGTTTCCATTCCATACTCTGCCATTTACTCCCAGACTCATAGTGATTTTTCCATGTCTCATAATCAGTAATGATTTTTTTTAAAGAAACTTTTACCTTTCTTTGAGTATCGGTCCAAATTTTGTTTACAGATGTCCAAACTCTTCCGTGAGTTGTTTCAGTATCCATCTCACACAAACTTTTCAAAACCCAACTCTGTCATAGGTAGAGCCATGGTTGATTTGCAAATGATCTGCCACATAATCCAATGTCACTCATCTATTTGGCAGAATCATTTCCCGTGCACGCTCAATGCTGTCATCAGCCATGGATGTGGACATGGATGGGCATTTTAACTACAGTATGAATAATTTTGACTCACCCTCATAGTAAACATGAGATATTATGTATTACTTCTAATTAAATTCAGTATACTATGAAGGTTACATATTAAAACTCAGTATTATATCCCATAAGAAAACTGCTGCTACCTTATCATTTAGTAAGTGTTGAATACTTGTGAAATTAAACTCATTGAAGGGAAGACATAAGACACTCCAGAATTAAAGTTGATGGGCATGGATGAAAGTGAACTGCCCTCCTAACGCAGGGAAAAGTCTTCCATGGTGAGGTGAGTATATCACTAGGAGTCACCATTGGCTCTGATGGGATGTCAGGACAATGGGATCAGGAGAGTCTTGTCTACCCCCCTAGGACGGAGCCTCAGCTGTGCAAAGATGTTGTCCCAACTGGTAAGAAAGGAGGAGAAAAGACAAATCTGACCCAGATCAGATCTCTCCAGGTTATTCCAGATTGAAGGATGTTCCTCAGGTCTGTAACAGCTCACTTAAGGAAATCCAGGTAGTGTAAAACCTGGAAATTCCTATGGAAACATTTTCTTCCCAACCGCATTAGTCTTCCAATCCATATTCGATGTGGAATTTGACTATATGACCAGCTTAACCAAAGTTTAAATAGCTATCAGAGAACTTAGATGGGATAGATACGGACTCAGAGAGCAGTCCATACAGGTCTACATATAAAGCCCAGGACAGTCACTGCTCCCAAGGACAGAGGTAAGAAAATGGAACCAATGGCAATGTTAATATAGACTTCAGCTATACCAGTACTGTTTTAGTCCTAAGAGAAAGAAGACAAAAATAAAAGGACTGAAAACAAATATGTCCAAATAAGAATATGGGCATTTGTTATATGGCCCTTCATACTCTGCTAAGTAGTTTAAATTTCTCAGACCAATCAAAAAGTAAAAGGAAAAAGCAGCCTTTTTCTTGCAATTAAATAACACTTACATTTTCTTTCTTATAATTTAAATAAGGAAAAAGCTGTTTTTCCTCTTGTCTTTCTGTTAAGACTGAAATAACACAGGTATAGTTAAACTCTACATTAACATTTCCTTTGCTTTCACCTAAAAACGTAAGTCCCTTAATAAACAAAAAAAAACGATGCACCATGGTGACCACCATGAAATACTGTTATATTATGCCTACCACAAATGCTTTCATAGTTGAAAGTCCCAGTCAGTTTTCCACCTCAGCAAACAAGCTAAATCCATCTCTTGAAAATGTCACACAAAAAGATGTTTCACTGCAAAGCAACATAACTGTCCAAAATAAATCTCATTAGATACGTTAATTAGGGGCCCAAGATTGCATCTATCACTGGTGTTAAGTTCTGACTCATAGCAACACTGTACAGAGTTTCCAAGGAGAGGCTGGTGGGTTCCTTAGAGGGCTTTTAAAAAACCGTATTTAAAGATTGCTTCCAAATAAAATATGACACACACCACACAGAATTTCATTTTAAGGTGATGAATATTATTCTGAAAATTACTGAGCCCGATACTCTATCCAGTATGACAGTAATATAGAGAAGAGCCAAGCATCAATACCCAACATTTGTAAAATATGGTAAATCTACTCAGATCTCCCAAAAGTTGCAGAGAAATGAGGATCAGATTAATGATTTCTGGGTATGTCTGCTTTCTTCAAGACAGTCCACTCTAAAAGTGTCTACTAAGTCTTTCTTGATACTTAGACATTGTAACTATTTCCTGCTAGTAAGGTTTTCCTGCTGGTTAGACAAAGTCCCCTGGGTGGGACTGCGGGTTAATGCACTAGACTGCAAAATCGGATTGAACCACAAGGTCTGTGGTTCAAGCTCACCTTGGAAATCCTATACAGGGTCTCTATGGGTTGGAACTAACTTGACGGCACATAACAACAACAACATACATTATAAGGAGTGTAAACTCTATAGACTAACACAAGCTATGTAGAAGAACCAGAAGGTATCTGGGTTCAAGTGCTGATCTACTTTTTCAGCTGTGACAAGTCAAGGCATGGTGCCATAGGATAAGCACTGGACTGCAAACCTCAAGGTAGGTGGTTCAAAACCACTAGCTGCTCCGAAACCCTATTCAGTGTCGCTAAGGAGCTCTGGTAGCGTAGTGGTTACAAATCGGGCTGCTAACCTCAGGGTCAGCAGTTCGAAACTACCAGCTGTCCCACGGGAGAAAGATGAAACTTTCTGCTCCTGTAAAGATTTACAGCCTCGGAAACCCTGTACAGGGTCACTATGAGTCAGAACCAACTCCATGGTACATAACCACCAACCACATAACCATGAGTTGGAAACCACTAGAGGGCACTTAACAACAACAATGCTTTACAAATTATGTAACCTCCTCAAGCCTTGCCTTTCATATGTGTAATTGTGGCAGGAAGGCCTCCTCCACAAGGACATGTTGTTGTTAAGTGCCAGAAGGGCACAACAATGATTAAATGAGATGAGCCCTGTTTGTCTTCAGACCTGTAGTAGCCTGTAAGTTCCCTTTATTCTCTCATTGGGAAAAAAGGTAATGAATAGTTAAGTCCAAGTTTTCCAGACTTTGTAAAGTAACACCACAGATGACTTAAACAGATAGTTTTATCTCTCTTACTGGTCAGCTCTAGAAAGTCTAAACAGCTTCAGATTGTTGCATAATGATAAGTGTTAATGGGTGCTTTTGTTTTCTGAGCTTCCTACTAATAAACCCATTACATACTGATCTCACTTACAATAGCCTTTTGCCTCAGGTACTTTCATGATTCCCATTTTACAGATGGGTAAATTACTAACTCTAAGCTTCTACTGCTACTAAATGAGAGAGCTGTGTTGAAACCTAATCCCACTTAGCATGTTTGAACCTAATCCCACTTAGCATGCTGCTACTCTCTGGTAGTGTAGTGGTTACCAATCAGGCTGCTAATCTCAAGGTCAGCAGTTCGAAACTACCAGATGTTCTGCGGGAGAAAGATGAGTCTTTCTGCTCCCGTGAAGATTTACAGCCTCAGAAACCCTGTACAGGGTCACTCCGAGTTGGAACCGACTCCACGGCACATAACAACAACAACTCTATCATTATTAAATGAAAACAAGGAAGAAAATTCCAGAACCACATTTGGGAGAAATTGCAGCAATAGAATACTTTTAGTCAATATTCAATTTTCCTTATGTAAAAATTAAACTCTATTTATTACTGTTCAAGCCCTAATTCTAAGAATTCTAGTCTATAGATAGACATTGTCAAAAATTCCCTTAGTCAAAGTGAATTTTCGACAATTAATGGCTACAGTCTGAAGTTGAGCTGTACTTGCAACATCACCTAAGGGAATACAGTCAACATTAGTATGCAGAATTTTCAATCAATCAAGCCAGGAAAAAAATGTATTTTACATCTGCTTATTTTCTTTGCCAAGTTTTAAAAAAAGCAATGATCTGCTCCAATACAAAATATACCAGCTGCTTGGACACAATACACGTAAGAAGAAATTATTTTAATCCAAAACCAGAAATCAAAATTATAAACCCAGAATACTGGATAATTATTAAAGAGAGAACATCACCCATTAATTTCTGTTCTTTGAAAGAAAATCATAAATTCAAAAGGCTCAAAAATCAATTAATAGCTATTAAAAAAAATAGCATAGTTTCTCCATTGCATGAGTTAGGAAAACTAATGTACTTTCCAAGTCCCTAAATTTTTCTTAAATTAAAAAATTCTTCCAAATCTACAAAAATGTGTACAAAAATTTTAAGACAATATTAATTTTTCATAAACATAACAGATTCAATTATTGTAAAAAAAACTCCATCATTCTCAAACGCATAATAATTAATACCAAATAATTAGAATTTTTCCATGATCATACTTAAATAATATGTTCCATCTGTCTTTATAAACAGACTTTTCTACATAGGAATCTAACACAAAAATGAGCATGTTACTGCTCTTGCCTACTTCCCCCCCCACCCCCCCATCTTTCACTCAGCATGTTCTGAGCTTCAAACACACATCTCCTGTGTGAGCAGATCCCCAGGCCTTCACTTACACGGAGGGACCATCCTGCTTTTCTTTAGCTTCTGTTAAGACGTTAGCACTACTATGTTCTATCTTATATATCTATAACACTGCGTACATACATCTATGCTTGCATTTGCCACTCTTAGTGAAATTATCTTTTTATTTGTATGCTTTCTTCCCCAGGATGTAAGCAAACATCTAACCTGTGATGGTTTAATCATGATCTTTATCAAGAATTTGAAGTCAGGACACAATAATTCTAGTGGATCTCTTTTGGAGATGTGAATTTAGAGGCCATATGGAACAGAGCCCTGCACACACCATATTAGGAAAAGCCACATCTTTAAAAAGAGGGGAAAAGGAAGACAACACAGATTTTTTTAAAGCAAAAGAGATACCGTGAAGCCCTGAAAAGGCAAAAATATAAATATCTTCACATTGCCAACAACCACACCAACATCCACCCTTAGTTCTGTGAGATTCTGGTATATTCCTTCCAGTGAATACCTCAATTTGCTTAAGCAAGTTTTTAAAAAAGTTTCTTTTTTCTCAAGTAAATGACTCCTAAAACATTTGTATACAGTAGGAATTTAGCAAATGCTTCTTAACAGAAAGAATCAATGCCTTTTCAAAGTAAATAGGAATCCTTTTACAGATGCACAGTTTTGATTACATCTATAATGAGTGTAGGGCAAAGTTTAATCTTTTTTTCAGCATTGACATTTTTCATCAATATATTTTACTTGAATTCCAACTTAGGTAGACAAAAATTCAGGTTGGAAAAGAGATGAGAAAATGGCAAAAGGCACATTAGCAAATTTTCTTCTATTGTCTGCTTAATAATTTCTAAGAATCTCTCATGATGGTATCCCATTTTAGCACCAACCTCCAACTCCTGCACAACTCAAGACAGTAAAGAAATTCTAAAAGAAGATGTTAAATGACAGTACGGTTTTATAAATCTAAAAAATGAATCTTAGAGAGAGCATCAAATGAATTAGAACAACTCCACCTTACCCCAGCTACCATTTTAGGGAAAACGAAAACAAAGAGCCAAGGAGGTAAATAACGGGCCACAGAGTCACAGCAAAACTGTACTGGAGTAGAATCCACTGTTTACACCAACCAGGCATAGATTTCTATACTACCCCATGTTAAGTTATGTTATGTTTGTTACATTATGCTTATTGCTGTCAAGTCGGCTCCAACTCACAGGGTTTCTGAGGAATAAGTGGTAAGCTTGAAGTGCCAACCTTTCAGTTTAAAATGACTTTGCTGTCCAGTGCATTAACCCACAGCACTACACCAGGACTCTGATACAACCCCATATTGCCTCTTATTTCTTTGACTCCAGAAAAATCTGGGAAGTCGTTGTTCTAAATTGAAAAATCAAAGCTAATCAATAACTACATTGTTCAGGTTTTTCATAAATATCTAAGAGGCACAATGATGAGTTTTAATGTTCAAGAAATTCTGTTCTTTAGTCACAAATCATATGACACTTACATGGTTCTGCTGAAAGATCTGGAAATTGGTATCCAATTTCAATGTACCTGAAAAGTTTACCTGTCTTTTATAGCTGCAAATTCCATGTTGTAAAGAATACATTGTAAAGAAACTATCAGCAGTGGAGATAAATACACAATCTTTCACTGGCACAAAGAACAACACTACAAATGAATTAACGTTTTTTAACCAAAATTTTTTTTCATCATAATTTCAGTATAGATTATAATTTCTTTCACAAACTCCTTTCACAGAAAAGAAAATATTTAAGAGAGCCAAATGCAAAATATGAAAAAAAAAAAAAAATCTATGATCAAGACTTAACTGTCAAGAACAAAAAGCCCTAATTCTCAATAACTGAAATATACTGGTTATCCACTAGGTACCAGTGGTATGCCAAGCTCATAACATAAACATAACACACACACATTATTTCTTCCTTCCATCCAACTCTGGTTGGATTTTTTGGGTTTGCTTGTTCTATTTTTTTTTTCTCCAATTTATGATTAATTGCTTTTATCCCCTAGAAATCCATACTATGTTCCCTTTAAACATGTTACCAATACTTTTAGAGATTAAATCATTAAGGGAATATCTTTAATGTCAGTCATTTCATGGAGACGGCTGCTTAGGGTTATTTCAAAATCAATATGCACTTTCTAGCTTGTATATAAAGTAACTAAGATCATGGCTCAAATAATGTGATTAGTATTAAAAATCCAAAACATTTACAACATATGAAATACATCTTCTGATATGATTATAAGATTATCCATCCAAAAATTTGGAAATTTAGTTTTTCTAATTTAAATTTCAACCTAATGATTTGCTTCTAGAAGAGTGATGTTGTTATATTGTTGTTGTTGTTAAGTGCTGTCGAGTCAGTTCCGACCCATAGCGACCCTGTACAGGGTTTCCAAGGGTGTAAATCTTTATGGGAGTAGAAAGCCTGATCTTTCTCCCACGGAGCAGCTGGTAGTTTCGAACCGCTGACCTTAAGGTTCACAGCCTGATTCGTAACCACTATGTCAATAATAATTCTAATTACATCAAAAATTTTAATAAAAAAGATCTCAGAAACCTAAGAATAATTCTGTGCATCTCTTTTCAAACAATGTGTGAGCATTCGTCAGTTAAGAATGAAGTATTAAGTCACACCTTCTATTATCTTGTTAAATGGTGATGTACTTTCTATTATTGCTACAAGAATGCTTTTCTTTTTCTTATTCTGTATCAGTGATGGGATGTTAGGCAATGCTTTCCTTTTTATCTACTTCCACCTAACGTATTATAAACTCATAAAAAGGGAGAAAATATATAATCTCATACACATGTCAAACCAAGATTATATCTCTTTCTTTCATAAATACAGCAAAGAAAGTGTGAACACTGTAGAGAGAAAAACATTCTACACATAGTTTTTCTGCATTGGATTTGGTCTAAAATTACTTGAGCAGAAATGAGGGACTAGAGAACATGGCGAGAGAGCTTGAGAGAGCTGCAGCCTCTAAGCGTGCTAAGAGGTCTGGCCCAGGATGCCTTCCATGGGTACCATGGCATCATGGAGGAGCTGCGTGGAGCCAGCTCTACCCAGAGGTAGAGCCTGAGGCGTTCCATGCCTTTCTGGTAAAGATGAGGGGGGATTCTTAAATCTATTGCATCTGCAGGCTTGGATTTCAGTCAGCTGGAGGCATACTTGACTGCTCAGACCAAAAAAGCAAGATGGGATCACATCTAAACAGGCTGCTGTCCTTTCCAAATTCTGAAGCGCCACAAGATAAAAATTCGAGAGAGCCTCATGAACCTGAGTTGCTGCAACAATGGGCTTCAAAGCTTGAGCTGGAGAGTCGATAGCAAGTCATCATGCCCTGTGCTCAAATACACAGCCCTGTTGTCATAGTGTGGCTAGAATTAGGGAAAAGTGGACATTTCACTGCATAGTGTGTGGGGTCTTACAAAGCTTATGAACAGCCATCCAAAGTACAATTGGTCTCTATTCACCTGGAGCAGCAAGAGGAAGAAGAAGAGTCAGGAATGTGTGTAACTACTCCAGGAATAACTGCCTCCTTTGTCATGAGACTTGAAGAACTGGATGGTGTCTAGCTATTATTACTGACTGTTTTTGATCAAAGATAGTACAAAAGAAATGTGGGTCACAATTCCAAATTCTTATGAAATCCAGACTTTCTGGGGCCATCAAGACTAGCTATCCCCCCCAAAACTATTTCTTTAAGGTAATCTTTAAACTTTAAACTGAAACCATTCCTCTGAAGTCATCTTTAAACCACAGTTTATCTTAATTAGTAAAGAATGTTTGCCTTGAGCATTGTGCTTTTTTAAAGCATTATCTATATGTGATCAAATTGACAACAAGAGCTATATTTTAAAGCACAGATAAGGTTGAAGGGCAAGGAGATTAAACGGGAGTAAAGCAACTAGAAGAGAAATAAAGATAATGTCTACATAATATGAAGAAGCCAGCCAAGATAGCAGACTATTATGTCTAGAAACTGTGGAATGGGAGTGGGTTTTGTTGTATATACAAATATTTTCACTAGATATTACAAATGTAAACACTGACATAGCAACTTGAAAGGTTAGATGGGAAACTTAGAAGACAGTGAGTTTATATTGATGGCAGTAGAATAATTTAGAAAAAGGAAGCCTGAATACATGTATAACATGAAGAATATAATCAATGTTACTGAATTGTATGTGAAGAAATTGTTGAAAGGATGTATTGTTTTGCTGTGTATATTTTCAACAAAAGAAATGTTATTCAGCATCCAGAATCTTCAGAGGTGGGAAATTTCCTCTTGAAAGGATGGGCAGACTAGTCTGGAGCGGCTATAAGAACAGAAGATACTTCTTGAAAGAAAGACCCACAGGGAAAATACAAAACAATATAGGCAGGCCGACTGATTGCTATAACAACAAGCAAGTTGCTTGCCCAGGAGACATCAAGGCAAGTGGTCGGGTCCCCTCAGGGCATACCCACTTCCAAGACTAAGACTCAATGGGAATACACGCTCTGATTGGTGACCACATTCATCACCAATAAGGAGAAGTGAGGGAAAAACAGCAATGAAGCTGTGAGCTAAGCCCTACAATGTTCAATAGACTCCTGTGAACCCGGGTGGAGACCTGGATGGCCAGCAGTGTGGCAAGACCTGGGGACTCTTGGGCCCAGAGTCAGTGACATAGCCACAGAGGACTAGAGTGGAAAGTGATGCATTCAACTGATAAGAAGAGAGGGCATATGTACAAGAACACCTACACTTGCAGATAATACCCACTTGACCTGGCTTCAATGACTGGATGATCAGAGCTCAACTAGAAGAAGAAAGAAGAGGAAAAAAAGAGTAATCTGATACAATTTGATGAACTTAACCTACACCTATGGATGCAGTAGCTAAAAAGAGGGAACAAAACTTTACAGCAAGAATCATTCCCACCCCCTCCATACACAGAGTAGACAGGGATGGGCAACCTGGACATTGGCTACCCAAAATGGGGGGGAGGGGGGTTTAAAGGCAAGAAGTGACTGGCTTACAAGCTTTCAAGAAGGAACCTAGATCCAGAGGGCATGGAGGAAGGTAGAATCTCCATTGAGTAGTATCCAATCTGTCTAGGTGGGGCTGATGAAAGGAAATGCAGATAGATAGGTCTCTTGTGATACAGTAGTGAATAATTGTTATCAGGACTGATTGTGAGGGTTGGAAATGTAAAGGTAGACATTTTGTAGCTAGGAGGGGAGTGATTAACTTTGCAGTCTAGGAGGAGAGGTCCCTGGGACCATGAAGGGAGAAGAGCGGAGAGCAGGTCCCTACCCAGAGAAGCAATGATGCCTGAGATGGAGGCAGAGATGATGATGTGGAGAGATAGAGCAGCTGAGGACTTTAGACCCAGAGAGGGAGAGCTGTGTGCTGACAACCGATGGGGAGAGGGAGGGGGTGGGCAGGCTTGTAGTGTATACCCTTTGGTTGGTTTGATAATCATGGAGAGGATTGTAACCACAGCAATGAAACGTTATACAATAGGATGAATGTAAAACTAATGTTCTCCCATGTAAACTATCACATAATTCACAATAAAACATATTAAAAAAAAAATTATTCCCCAATTCTGTCGATGGTAGTTTTCTTTCACATTGTTTTCATTGCAAATATAAACATAATCAAACAATGAAGTTTTAGGGGGTGGTTGTATGTTGCTAACAAAATTGTACCAAAATTATATATCTTACTCTGTAACTTGCCTTCTCATTATCTAGATCACAAACAACTTTCTAGGTCAGCAGATACAGGCATAACTGCTTTTTCATTTTCAGTACCTGCGTAATTGCTGTGGGTTAATGTGCTGGATTGCAAAACTGGTTTAAACCATAAGATGGACAGTTCAAGCTCACCAGCTGCTCCTCTGAAACCATATACTGGGTCGTTATGGGTCAGAACGGCATTTCACAACAATAACCATAATATTCAATTAATGCACATTCAAGATGGCTGCACTTTGTTTTTATTGTGTTTATGTCATTACAAACAATTCAGAAAAAGATCCTTAGATCCTTGTATACGTGCAAAAAAAAAAAAGAGAGGGATTAACTCCTAACACTACTATTTATTAGAATTCATTATATATACTAGGCTGTTTTACACCCTTTTTATGTATTAACTCATTTGTTCCTCACAATAATCTCATACAGTAGGTACTAATATTAATCCCATTTTAATACTGTAATAATCACAGTGAAAACCCCTAATAATTTTAATCCAGTCTGAATCCCATTTTGTTGTTGTTGTTAAGTGCCATCGAGTCAGATCCGATTCATAGTGACCCTGTATAATGTTTCCAAGGAGCAGCTAGTGAGCTTGAACCACTGCCCTTGGAGTTCAAACTGACCTTGCAATCTAGTGCATTAACCCACAGCACCAATAATCCCAGTAATAGCCCATTTTAATACAGTAATAATACTAGTAAAAAAGACGAAGATCCCCAACTAGATGAACAGACACTGGCAGTGGCAATTGGTTCAAACCTAACACCTAACTGTAAAGACGGCACAAAATAGGGCAGTGCTGTCTTCTGCTGTGCATGGGGTCACTACAAGTCAGAACTGGACTCAGCTGCACCTAATAACAACAATCCCATTTTACACATGAGAAAACTGAGACTTAGAGCTTAAGCAATTAGTTCAAGATCATAGAAGGAGGCTTCAAACAGTTCATGGAAAAATGCAGTTAAGAGATAATGGAATTTTTCCACAAACCTTTTGAAATCCCCTCATATACCTATTAATCAGTGGAACCGAGTTAAAATGCAAGCACTCTGGTGTAATCAGTTCAAGTTCTTAGGGTTTTATAAGAATTATAATTATAAATTGTATGTTGTTGTTGCTATATGTTGCCAAGATGGTTCCAACTCACAGTGACTCTGTATAGGGTTTCCGAGGAGTGGCTGGCAGGTCTGAACTGTCAACCTTGAGGTTAGCAGTACAGTGCTTATCCTACAGTGCTACAACAGGAATACAAGCTGTATGTACAACCTATAATATGGTTCCTGGTCCTTATAAGTACCCACTCATTAACTATGGTGGTCCCCATAATGTTGATCAAGATAAAAATTAGGGAATTAGGGTCATGATGCTTACTTATGAATGATAAGATAATTTCAAATAATTTGTATTGCAGAAATTCTGTTTTCCTTCTGTTGGACAAAATGACACTCTAGACTGTTGAATCTTTTTAAAAAATGTTTGATTACTTTTAGGTTCCTATCACATTCAAGCTACAAAACACAGTTACAGATGAAATTCTATGCAAGACGCTGTTTAGAGTGACACACTGGAAATCTCACCAAATTATCTAAAACCACGCTGCACTGCTTGGTGTAGAATAATGTAATGTTCTTGTGAAAGAATTATTCATACATCCCATGAGTGTTTACAATTTTCAAATGAACTGATACCGCTTTAGTTACAGCCAATCCACAACTTCACAGCAGGCTACAATAAAATATAGCGAGAAAAAACATAAAAGCATTTAAAACTGGTTATCAGTAGCAATGACTAAACAGAACGAGAAATTAGCAACAAACTCCCTACAATCACCCTAAAAGCCTTGCTGCATATTGTAAAAGGAAGAACGAATTGGTGGCCCTGAAGCCAAATCTGCCATACTCTTAACCACAAGGGCCAGAAGTGGAGTATTCCATAAGGTAAAACTGTCGAGTGGATGGAAAAGCACAAGGCCTGGCATCCTCTCTTCCAAAAGCCTTTTGACAGACTTACACGACTACATTTGGATAGTTTTCTCTTTCAACAACCACCCCTGTGCATCCAGTTAGAAAACAAATGCGTACGTTTGATTGTTCTACATTTGAGAAGGAAAGGACTTGTCATCCATGGACTGAAATTCACAGAACACCAAAAGCTGCTAAGAATCAGTATCTAAACAAGATTAAGCAGAATGAACCAGGGACTGTCAAATAGTTAGGAACTCAACCAACTACTATCCATAGGTTATAAAGTATTTTACCTCCTTAACATGTGATTTATTTAGAAGCTTTTAGTGTTAACTTCTGAATGAGGCCTTGTTGTTGTTGTTTTGTGCCATGGAGTCAGTTCCGACTCATAGCGACCCTGTACAGGGTTTCTGAGGCTGTAACTCTTTATAGGAGCAGAAAGTCTCCTCTTTCTCCTGCGGAACAGCTAGTAGTTTCGAATTGCTGACCTTGGGGTTCGCAGCCCGATTCCTAACATTTTATTGGTATGATCCACTGTAGAGCTGAGCTCAATTCAAGCACCAAAGCAGATTTCAGTAAGTTTTCATATAAATTCTTCAAGGTAATTCCTGTTCTACCACATACTCTGAGCCTGGTTCAGCAGGAGTAACATCATTCATAATTAGTAGCTAAAAAATGCTGCTACTGCTCTATGCCCTCGAGTTGGTTCTGACGTGCAGAATTTCTGACGTGTATAGAATTTCTGAGGCTGCAAACCTTTATGAGAGCAGAAAACCTCATCTTTCTCCCATGGAGCGGCTGGTAGATTTGAACTGCTGCCTTTGTGATTAGAAGCCTAATATGTAACCCACTATACTACCATGACTCCTTAGTAGTTAAGAAATAGGTGTGTGGGTGGGGGATACCTCTCTTTAAATTCACTATTCACAAAAAAAGAATATTTTCCTAGTAAGTTCCATGTTTTGGAGAAGACACTATAAAGGGGCTTGGAAGATTAACTTGGGCAAGTCAACCCACCACAAATTATTAAAACCACAATTGTCCTTGGGTGGAGAGATGGTATGAACCACCTTGTCTTCATTCTTTAGCACTCTTCCAAGGAACACAATTCATAACTAAGAAACCTGGCAATTCCAAACTGATGCATCAGTTGTTTGTTCTTTTTAAATAAGTCCCCCACTGGTTCCAACCATGTCTGTGTCTCTTATAGTAAAACAATACCATCTGGTCACACTTTCCAGGAAAATATTTCCTTCTCCATAGGAGAACAACTGCCTGCAGAAATCAACCTCCTCCCTTTTCCAGTGCCGTCACAGATATACTACTCATGTACAGCAAAAGGATTCAGAGTGCTAGTGAAAGCTATGCTTAATTCACTATAAGAAAAAGAGATCAATACACTATGTAAAAGTTTGTGGCTCCCATGTGACAAAGATCACAAGAAAATCATTTAGAGACTGTGGCCCAAATGATAGCACTGTAGGCATATACCATTATAAAGTTACTTAACAATAAATTAATTGAATAAGAGTTGTGTTCATTGGTTTGGTCCGTGGCATTAGAAAGTGTAGCCTAGAAGCTCTTGCTTTCTTGGGTCCACAGCTACCATGTTCCTGCCTCCTGCAGACAGGTCACAGTGCTCTGATGCAGCTATCTAGGAACTACGTCTAATGACCATTGAAGGAGAGAGAGAACTCCATAGTAAAATATGGCCTCCCACGCCTCTGAACAACAAACAAATTGATTGACTGAAGTGAAGAAAAACCATGCGGGGTAACTAAAGAATTTGCAAAGATTCTTTAAAAGGAAAGCTTAGTTAATATGTGAAGTGGTTCGTTGTTCTTAGTGTACATTCACCATCCAGGTTTATACTTTCATTAAGAGATTTCAAAGTGAAGGAGGAGTTTATAAAACATCATGATTTCTTTTAACCATAAAATGTATTTCCGGTGTAGGCTCATGAACTCTACACTTCAATCTTTTAGTCATTTCAGTTTTGAAGGCAGCAACTAAACAAACTGAAATAATCCCATCTAAGATCAATCAGCAGGAAACGTGTGTGAAATGAGGGTGGAGTTGGGACATGGACACAGGGAATCCAACTCTTCCACAGACTGTTGCTGACACCTGCTTACGTCACTTCACTAGCTCACTAAGCTCCCCTCAAAAGTTTATAAAACATCATGATTTCTTTTAACCATAAAATGTATTTCCGGTGTAGGCTCATGAACTCCACACTTCAATCTTTTAGTCATTTCAGTTTTGAAGGCAGCAACTAAACAAACTGAAATAATCCCATCTAAGATCAATCAGCAGGAAACGTGTGTGAAATGAGGGTGGAGTTGGGACATGGACACAGGGAATCCAACTCTTCCACAGACTGTTGCTGACACCTGCTTACGTCACTTCACTAGCTCACTAAGCTCCCCTCAAAGCTATGAGGCTGCTCATAATGGTCTGAAACACACTTGCCTTACGTATAGTACCATATACGTGGAATAAAAGTTCAAAATCTAGACTCAGGGGTTTAATCTGCACAATATGTCTTACTTTGGGCAAAAAAGACTGCAATGCAAGGTCTACAGATATAAAACATTTAAACGGCACTTAAAAGATAGGTTACGCATTCCATCAGTGAAGGTCAAAATATTTATATACCTTCCCAAGTCCTCTGAATTTTAATTACCTTACCATTTTACTTTTTTGGCAAACTGTCCTCTAGTTCCAAGCCCTTCTTAGCTTCTTGATTCGCATGCCTATGTGTAAGGCATTCACGAGAAACACTTTTAAGATCCACTAAAGTGGAAATAGTACCGCTGTCTCATCCACAAAGGAAGAAAGCCCATTTTAAGTTAAAACATAATGATCATGAACTAGAAAAGTTACAAAAGGGCACTTTTGATTACATCACTGTTTCACGACTGAAAATAATGCCTGGCACATAGTAGGTGCTCAATAAATATTGCTGAATAAATAGGCAATACATGACAGACTTTCCAGAGCAGCAGAAAAAAAGAAGAAATATCTATAAATGAACAGAGCCAAGAATTCTCTAATGCATATTGTGGTCACTATCATTGAAATGCATGATAAAATGAAGAATGACTATATATATGAGGACTGAAGATAAGACATCATGTAGACTTCACTGAGCTTTCTCATGTAAAAGGGAAATATGCCCACGTATGCATGTATTTAAAATTAGGAAAGGTGTGCGACAGGGTTGTATTCTTTCACCATACTTATTCAACCTGTATGCTGAATAAATCATCCCAGAAGCTGAGTTTTATGAAGAAAAACGTGGCATCAGGATTGGAGGAAGACTCATTAACAACCTGCAATATGCAGATGATACAACCTTGCTTGCTGAAAATGAAGAGGACTTAAAACATTTACTGATGAAGATCAAAGAGCACAGCCTTCAGTATGAATTGCATCTCAATGTAAGGAAAACAAAAATCCTCACCTCTGGACCAATAAACAGCATTCTTATCAGCAGAGATAATATTGAAGTTGTCAAGGACTTAATTCTTCTTGAATCAACTATCAACACTCATGGAAGCAGCAGTCAAGAAATCAAAGGACGTACTGCATTAGGCAAATCTGCTGCACAAGACCTTTTTAAAGTGTTGAAGAGCAAAGGTGTCAGTTTGAGGACTGTGTGCCTGACCCACACCATGGTATTTTCAATAACTTCATATGCATGTGAAAGCTGGACAGTGAATAAGGAATGTCATAGAAGAATTGATGCATTTGAGTTACGGTGTTAGAGGAGAATATTGAACGTACCATGGGCTGCCAAAAGAACCAACAGATCTGTGTTGGAAGAAATGCAGCCAGAGTGCTCCTTGGAGGCCAGGATGGCCAAACTTAGTCTCTCATATTTTGGACATGTTGTCAGGAGGGACCAGTCTCTGGAGAAGGGTATCATGTTTGGTAAGGTGGAAGGTCAGAGAAAAAGAGGAAGACCCTCAGCAAGATGGACTGACAAAGTAGCAACATCGATGGGCTCAAGCGTGGCAACAATAGTGAGGTTGGCCCAGAATCGGGCAGTGTTTCGTTCTGTTGTGCATAGGGTCACCATGAGTCGGTACTGACTCAATGGCACCTAACAACAACAACAATGCATGAATTTGGATGTATCAAAAAGGAGGAAGGGAGTGAGTGTTTACATACAAAGCATTTCTCATATCACATGGAGTAATTCAGTAAAAGATGGTATCACTGAAATGTCATGCGATTCCAGAGTGTATATTCTCAGTCCTAGGTTTATCATTGTACTTTTCACCACAAGCCAAGCACAAAGTCATACACAAAAACAAGCAGCTAAATGAGTAACTTGCAGTCAGAAGGGATATTTCCCTGTTTGGTTATTTCTGGAAAAACATTTTGCCTGATAGCCCAATACTGTCAGCCTCCTACTAGTGGAATCAAAGCTCATGGAAGCAACAGTCAAGAAATCAGAGGATCTATTGCACTGGTCATTCTGCTGCAAAAGATCTCTTTAACATGCTAAAGATTGAAGATGTCACTTTGAGGACTAAGATACATCTGACCCAAGCCATGGTATTTTGATTGCTTCAAATGCATGTGAAACATGGACAGTGAGAAGGAAGGCCAGAGAATAATTGATGCATTTGAATTATGGTGTTGATGAAGAACTCTGACATTACTATGGACTGACAGAAGAACAAACAAATGTGTCTTGGAATAGGTACACCCAGAATTCTCCTCAGAAGCATGTACGGTGAAACTTTGTCTCAAGTGCTTTCGACATGTTATCAGAAGGGACCAATCCCTGAAAAAAGTAGATCAGCAAAAAAAAAGGAAGACACCCCCCAACAAGATGGAGTGGCTGCAAAGATGGGCTCAAATATAACAACTGTGAGGCTGGCACAGGACTGGATAGGGCTTCGTTTTGTTGTGCAAAGGCTCCCTACAAGTCAGAGCAGACAAAATGGCACATAACAACAACAAATCAGTGTTTGAAAAAAAAAACCTCATTCCTAGTCTATATAATGCAGATCTACCATTTTAGGAATGCAACCTACTATTATTCAGAAATTCACAAAGGCATAATAATGCTAAATTAGTAATAATTACCAGTGGTTATAACGTATAAATTAAATTAAAACTAAAAACCAATAAACTGCTATCTACATCTGCTGAATGGTCACTGTAAGCCTTGCCCTGATCTACTCGTTACTTTCCGGTATTACCACTTGAGTCAGACAACCAGTCTCAAGGAAGGGGTTACTATCATTTCCTCCTACGACACACGAGAAAACAGAGGCTCACAGAGATTAAATAACTTGCCTGGAATCAAGTAAGTGGTAAAGTGACAGTCTAACCCCAGGTTGTAAAGTCCACACATTTAAAACAGTGCTTAAAAAGTTCAAAGAGGCAACACATCCCAGTAAGGGCAATGATGCCTCTTTGAACTTTTATTTGCCTTACCTGTTCTCTTTCTGACATACATTTTATTGTTACTGTTGTTATTATGTGCCGTGGAGTTGGTTCCGACTCACAGTGACCCTGTACAGGGTTTCCGAGGCTGTAAATCTTTACAGGAGCAGAATGCCTCATCTTTCTCCCGCGGAACAGCTGGTAGTTTCGAACTGGTGACCTTGAGGTTCGCAGCCCGATTCGTAACCACTATGCTACCAGAGCTCCTTTAAGAATAGCTCATAGTTGCCCTTCAAAGTTATGTTATTTTAATAATTTTGAAACAAAAGTTACATGCAAATATGTATTTTCCCTTTCCAAAAAGGGAAATTATAAGATAAATGTCCTTTCCAAAGAGGAAAAATGGTCCTTCTTACCTACTAACACATTAGCTTCATTAATATCTGACCCAGTTTCAGCAATGCTTATACTGCTCTGTAGTCATCTCGTTAAAATAGCCTGGGGTCTTAAGAGAAAACCAAAACACAACACAAAAGTAACCCATGAAAGCAGGTCACTTAACCCAATGTATTAGCAGCAACACACTATAGTGAAGGAAGTCTAGTGGTACCTCAGAGGACCCAAGGATAACTCCAAGAATCATCCATCCCTGAGACTTCAAATGGGAGGTCTAAGAGTCTAGACGTCAGACCAAGGCAAATGAGAAGAACACAGGGGTGGGAGTCAAGCAGCCTGGGCTCCATTCCTGATACTGAGCCTTCCCACTTGTAGCACCCATATAAAAGAAGAGTAGAAGTACTCCTTTGAGTTTTCAAGGCTATTCCATGGACGCAAACTGCCAAATCTTTCTCCTGCAGAACAACCTAGTGTGTTCAAGCCTCCAACTTTTCAGCTGGCATCCAAGTGTTAGCCACTGCCAACTTCCACAAACGTTCTAGCCAGAAACCTAAAATTCCTTATTTCTTCCCTTTCTTTCATCCCTAATTCCCAACACCAGCAATTCCTGTTGGATCTGTATTCAAAGTATACTCCAAATACACCCACAACTCAGTTGCTACCACTTTTGGCAAAGAACCTTTCTTTTTTCATTCAGTATATAAAAGTCCCCTGACTCTTATGTCTGCTTTACTCTTGTCCCCTAATACCATGTACTACACAGAAGCAAGAGTGGATGCTCTTAATAAGAAATCATGTCTCTTCTACATTTAAGAAAAATCTCCAAAGTCTTCCCATGCCACTCAATAAAATCTAAACTTGCATTACAACTAATATGGCCCTAGGTTAGCTGAGTTCTGCCCACTCATCTGACCTCATTCCCTTCTACTGCCTACTTACTCATTTCCTTCAACCCTGAAGCCCTCTGACAGACCCATGCAGGGTTGGATCTTCCCCTCATGCAGGTTTCAATTCAGACCTCATCTGCTCACAGAGGCCTTCCCAAACAACCAACCTGAACTCCTCACTTTCTATGTCACTCTTTTCATAGCACTTGAATTATTCATTGTCCACTATACATGGTCTGTCTTCCTCTACTAGACAGAAAGTTAAACAAGAGAAAAGACCTCGTCTTCCTAATCCACCAGGACATCCTTGGGACCTAGAACATCCCTGTTGTTGTTGTTGAGTGCCATCGAGTTGACGCCAACCCATAACAACCCTATATAGGGTTTCCAAGGAGCAACTGGTGAGCTTGAACCGCCAACCTTGCGGTTCAAATGGCTTTGCAGTCTGGCGCATAAACCCACAGTGACACGCCAGGACTCCAGATCATTCCTAGTACATGGTAAACCCACTGCCATCAAGTCAATTCCTACTCCTAGCATCTCTATAGGACAGAGTACAATTGCCCCCATAGAATTTTCAGGCTGGAATCTTTACAGAAGCAAACTATCACATCTTTCTCCTGTGAGACAGCTGGTGGGTTTGAACTTCCAGCCTTTTGGTTAGCAGCCAAGTGCTTAATCACTGAACCATCAAGGTACAATACATATCTTCCGATGGATGGATGAATGAGTAAGGCAAGGGGGATAATTAGAAACAAAGACTGAACACAATGAGAGTCTTAATTTCCCACAGAGAAGAATAAAAACAGCAACCTGATGTGGTAAAATGCTAACACTATGAATAGAATTTCCATATTTGTAAAATTCCTACTTGCCATGGCTTGAGCTATTTTAGAGACACCTCAATTTAGAGAATACCTACCTATGCTAATTTTCCTGGTTGAGTCAAAGTTTTTTTGTGTTTTGGTTTGCTTTTTTAATGCCAAGGTTAAAAGGGCTTTAGAAAATCCCATGCTCTAAAAAGATTTTTTCTGCATCCTCAAAACCATTTCTGAGAGAAAAAGTTCCCTGGGCTACTTCTAGTATTTGTTGTTGTTGTTGTGTGCTGTGGGTTCCGACCCATAGTGACTCTGTACAGGGTTTCTGAAACTGTAAATCTTTACGGGAGCAGAAAGCCTCATCTTTCTCCCGTAGAACAGCTGGTAGTTTTGAACTGCTGACTGTGAAATATTCGAACTGAAAATAAAGAGCAGGGAGAGACAAAATAGGAGGAAAGTAAAGAGAGCTCTTCTCCCCCAGAAAACTGAGGGCCTCTGTTCTGATGTTCAGGGTTCTTCCACCAGTGAAGCAGTCAAATGTTTGCTCTTCTTAATTGAGGATTCATAGACCCATACCTCACCCCATGCTTCCAAAGGTTGGCAGATAACAAAGCTTCTGTTAGCTTCCTCCACCTGTCCCCATCTTACCCAATCTAATAGGGAAGGGAGGGAAGAAGGGAACAGAGAGGGAGGAAGGGAGGGAAGGAAGGATGAAGGTGACAAAGTTACAAAGAGCTGACCCAATGCACCATGTTTCTGTCGGTATGCACTACACCTGGTGATGCTGATCACTGAAAATGTACATCGCCAAGGAGTCAAACCCAGTACCTCATCATGGTCCACACCACTCCTGCAGACACCGGGAATCCACTGCTCTGGGGTTCTGGTGGCAATGGGGAGTGGCAGGTACCCCAAGGCCCTTTGTGAGGAAACCGTTGCTTCCCATTCTCCCGGTGAGGGTGCATTGGCAGTGAGGAGGGCTGGCGGCTCCCAGGCTGCTGGGGGTTGCATTGATGAACAACCCCATTGCTCCTATTAGTGCAGAGAATCAAGGGGAAACAAAGTCAAATTGAATACAAGATTTACAACAAGAAATAGCATACAACAGCAATAATGTAGCTCTTTTGTTTTTAGTATTTGTTTGCTTGTCGTTGTTAAGTGCCATCCTCTAACGCATAGCAACCGTGTATAGGGTTTCCAAGCAGCAGCTGGTAGATTTGAAATGCCAATCTTGCAGTTACCAGTCCAGTGCTTACCCTTGAGTTAATCAGTCCAGAGCTTATATTACAGTACCACACCAGGATATACCACTATAATTTTTAAATAACATAATTATATTATTTTCAGATTTTTTTCTCAAATTTAGACTTATTATATTGCTTTCTACTACAGAAAACTAGGTTCCCACTACTCCATCATTGCTACTACACACACCTCGTCTCTCAGTCTCTAAATACATTTATCTCATAATTTTTGGTTGAAATAGTGTTCGGTGTTCACTATTTTAATTTTGTAAAATATTGTTTTTAGCTGTCACTCAATGCACCCAGATCATATTTTTCTTTCTTGACTCCTCTAAGATACAATTCATAATGGCTGGATCAGTAAAACATGAAAAAGACTCATACTACCAAGTGATGGTAAGAATGTGGCGTAAAGGGCCTTTTCAGGCATGCTATAGTCACTGCCAAGAGCTATGTTTCAGCATGTGCTGCAGGGAGCATGCACCTGTCCTTCATCACAGCTCCTCCACATCTACATATGTGAGGAGAAAACCTCACATATGTGTGCAAGCACAGAAAAATCAGAGCAGCTAGTCAACAATAGAAAAAATATGGAAATCATTCCAAAGCCAAAAGAATGGATAAATGAATTGTGACGATTAAGTACTATATGTTATTATTGTAGTTAAGTGCCACTGAGTTGATTCTGACTCATAGCGATCCTGTATAGTTTCTGAGGAGCGGCTGATGGGTTTGAACTGCTGACCTTGTGGTTGGTTCACAGTCCAGTGCTGATCCTAGAGCACCACACACCGTACATAGCATTTAAAATAAGTGAACCATAACTAAATTTATCAATAATGATGAGTCTCAAATCCTAATATTAAATGGGAAAAAAAAAACAAGTGATTTATATAAACTTTAAATACATAAGACAATGCTACTTCATATTCACTGGGATTTCCACATGAAGTAAGTAAGAGTACATACATATATACATACATACATACATACATACACACATATCCATGCAAACAACATAGAAAGATGAAAAACACCAAAACTGAGGATCCTGACGACCTCTAGTAATAAAGGGATCAGGATATTTTCTTTCCCAGGTTAGAAATTATCATCTAATATTTTAAAAAGGAAAGACTATTATTCCAGGAGCCAATATTTCACTGAAAATCATTTTTCCAATAGGTAATGACAAAGAAAAGCAATCCTACAATCTGGGAAAAAATTGCTCTTCACATAGAAAAGTGCTTGTAACATTTGTTCCTGTTCCTGGTGTTTTCCTGCTGCATAGTTCAGACATGGGAAGATCTCAAGGATCACATAGCACCAAGATGCTTCTTCTAAATTAGCAGATGAACACGGATAAATGGATCCCTAAGAGTTGTGCAAAATAGAGTATATGTCTGCATTATCCTGGGAAAAACAGCTACAGCTTTGTAAGGGTCTCAAAGCGACCCTTACTTCATGTGGAAATCCCAGACAATCAGACCCACTGAGCTGGTGTAACTGTCTCATGATGCAAACACGAGCCTAGGCCCTCAGCAAATGTGCTGGAGGTCTACTAAGTGATACCCCGTGCTAACCATGTAGCTCTGGAGTCACACCAACACAGGACCAAATCCTTGTTCCATCCCTTACTAACTGTTTTATGCTGGGCAGTTTCCCCTCCAGGCCTCAGTTTCCTCCTCTGGAAAACTAAAACAACAGTCCCTAACTCTTAGGATTGCTGTGAGCACAAAGATGACTTTATAACCTTAAATGATGTGGTCTAACATTTATCACGCTACAGCACTCAAGAACTATCAACTGCTATTGACCAGGTCTCCCTGTTACATATCATCTTGCAACCCACACATGTCCTGCCTAACACTATAATCAAAGATGCATGTGATTACTTATGTATGTCTCTCCCTGACAGCCTGGCCATCAGCAAAGGAGCCCTAGCTATCTATTCTCAGATAGGCACACAGTAAGCAAATGTTGAAGACTGGATAGCAGGATGGAGGACAGAATGAATGCCTCCAGTTATGGAGAGTCTAGGTGTGATAGCTCAAAGTTAAACACACACACACACACACACACACACACACACACACACACACGAAATATGAGCTATGAGACTTCTAAGCAACCAATTAGTAATATTATTCCTCCCACAGAACTTCTAGTAGATTATCATAATGGTCAAGAAAGATTATTAAAGGAAATAAAAAGGAAAAAAAAACCCTCAATTATCCCCCCTTTAAAAAGAGTCTGTTCAACGGTGACAGGATACAGGAGAGAGAAGAAGTATGGGCTTTCCAGTCACAAGATTACTGGGGATTTGACTTCAAGGGTGACATTAAAATAGTTCTGGATGGGGCCAATTGAGACCATTTACAGTCAGCTGTCACTTCCTCTTGCTGTCTGTGAGGCAAAGCAGAAAGGAGGTGCAAGGCAGGCTCAAGGAAATTGGGAAGCTAGAGGGGTTTAAAGCTTGCTCTCTGAAATGAAGGCTGGCAATGCAATTACTCCCATCAGTTGAGAGGAAACAGAGAAAAGGAATTCTCATCTGAGTCCTGGTCTCAGGTTCACAATTTTCTAGGCATCAGCTTGGGTCAAAGTGATAACTGGATTCCTTCCTTTTTCATATCTCTGAAATGTACAGAATGCGAACAGAGCACTAAATTCTATTTAAATGATCTCCAAGTATCACATGCCCAGGCAGGAAGGTGATCAGAATTCAATAGGCGTCTCAGTTTGTTGCCACTCAATTGTACTGTTCTCAGCAGTACGTCAATAAGTAAAAAGGAGTAGAGATTAGGGTTGGGGGAACATGCAGAATATTTTAAAGATAAAATTCTTCATCTGACAAGTTAGGAGACTAAATCAGGTTTTTTTTTTTCATATTCAAGTTATAGGTCCTTCTAATTATAATTACTGAAAAATTTAGTGTCTGCCTGACAAATTGTTAGTAATTATGGATTTGATAGGGATCCCTCTCATCTATAATTCACAAGATGAAATGAATGTGCTTTAAATTTTTTTTTAAGAGAAAATGGATGTTCCATAGAAAGCCGTCGACCTATAGATGAGAGAGAAGCAGAAAGGCCGGTTGGTCCGCAGTATGATGAGACCTGTGGTCTCCGGAGCCCATAAACAAGGACATAGCCATGGGGGGCTAGAGCTTAGAGTGGTGAGTCCAGCTGATATGAAGTGAGGAGAGATGCACAAGAATGCCCAAACTTGCAGATTTGTTGTTGTTGTTAAGTGCTATCGAGTCAGTTCCAACCCATAATGACCCTGTATGAGGTTTCCAAGGAGCAGCTGGTAAGCTTGTACCTTCAACTTTGTAATTCAAATGACTTTGCAGTACAGCACATTAGCCCCAAGTGCTACACCAGGACTCCTAAACTTGCAGATTGTTGTTGTTGTTAAGTGCCTTTGAGTCAGTTCTGACCCATAGCGACCCCGTATAGGGTTTCCAAAAAGCAGCTGGTGAGCTTGAACCGCCAAACTTGCTGTTCAAACGGCTTTGCAGTCTGGCATTTAATCTAGCTTCGATGGCTTAAAAAAAGATTACAACTACACTAAAAGAAGATAAAAACATTTTGATAAAGGAAACAAGTGTAAATTGCTACAATTTGATGAACTTGACCTATATTTATGAATGTAGTAGCTCAAAATATCAACTGAGAGGGAAGAAGTCTTCATCCTACCCCCTCTGTATGCAGGGGTGATGTTGTTGTTGTGTGCTGTGGAGTCGGCTTCGACTCATAGTGACCCTACCCAGGGTTTCTGAGGCTATAAATCTTTACGGGAGCAGACTGCCTCATCTTTCTCTCGAGGAACCGCTGGTAGTTTTGAATTGCTGACCTTGCGGCTCACAGCCCAATTCGTAACCACTACGCTACCAGAGCTCCTTATGCAGGGGTGATAGGGATGGGCAACTTTGACATTGGCTACCTAAAATGGGGGTGGGGGGCTAGAAAGGCAATAAGTGATTGGTTTACAAGTTTTTAAGAGGGAGTTTAGTTTCAGAATGTGCAGGGGAAGGTAGAATCCCAACTGAATAGTTTTCATCTTGTCTAGACAGGTCTGGTGAAAGGAGATGGTGATAAGATTCTTATGATTCAGTAGCAAGTTGTTGGTATCATGACTAATTGCGGTTGTCATAACTCTAAAAGGTAGAAGCTTTGTAACATAAAGGGGGGAAGTAGTTAATCTTACATTCCAGGAACAGAGGACCCTAGGACCATCAAGGGAAAAGAACATGAGCAGAATGTGGGACCCTATCCAGAGAAGCAATGACACCAGACATGAAGACATGGAGAGAGAGAGAGCAGCTGAGGACTCTAGACTCATGGGCAAGTGAGGGACTGAGAGCTGGCAGCCAGGAGGCAGACTTGCAGAATGTGTCCTTTGGTTGTTTAAATAAGTAAATATTCCTGAATGTTTTGGTGCACATCACCCCCCTGCCCGAAATTAAAAAATAAACATCCAATCAGATTAAAAAAAAAAGGAAATGGGCTACTGAATAAACTTGTTCTTAAATTAGAGTATGATGTATGAGTATTCTAGTGTAATTAACACTGGCCCCCTGTGTAATTCCAATAGGTGCCACCCAAAACCTTAGATGAAAGCATCATCACTAAACAAACAGGCTCCAAGTCAGCAGTTCTTTGATGGATAGCACTGATTTGAATACAGACTTTGTTTTAGTACTCTAGCGCTTGCTATAATAGAAATACTACAAGTGGATGGATATAACAAATTTTTATTCTCTCAAAGTTTAGGAGGCTAGAAGTCCAAATCCAGGGGCCTACCTATAGGAAAAGATACTCTCTCTCCGTCAACTCTGGGAGAACGTTCTGGTCTCTTTCAGTTTCTGTGGGTCCTGCATTCCTTAGAGATCTCCATGGGTCTTGGCATCTTGTAGTTGTTGTTAAGTGCCATTGAGTCAGTCCCAACTCATAGCGACTCTTGATCTAGGAGGCTCTCAGTGTAGGGAACCCAGGTCCAAGGGATGCATCCCACTCCTGGCTCTTCTCTCTTGGTGGAATTGAAGTCCCCGATTTCTGTTCCCTTGTTTAATCTCCTTTACATCTCAAAAAGAGACTGATTCAAGATATGACTTAATCCCATAGATGGTATCCTCCTTGTTAACATAATTGCCTCTAACCCTTGCTCATTAACACCATAGACATTAGGATAATTACCTAAGATCATAAATGGAGGATAATTACATAATATGAAGAGCCATAGGCCAGCCAAGTTGACACATTTCCTGGTGTGGCGCTATAGTATAAGCACCAGTACTACTAACTGCGAGGAACAGACTCGACGACACATAACAACAACAACAACAACAGCAATGCAATTCACAACAGATCCAAGGCAAGCTACTGAAAACCACTGGCATTTGTACCCACTTCTCAATGTGCATAAGACTTTCTTATGCTATTGAGTCAGAATCTACATGACTGCACACAACATACAGTTAAATGAGACTAGTAATTTAAACCGCAATTAACATAGATGTTTTTCTATTCCAAATCCCAGGCTCAGAAAACTTCTGCTAGCCTTTGTTGATTTTATTTGAAAAGTGAAAGCTTGAACATATAAAATGAATTTATGCTAATAAATTTTGTCCTTTATATCAGAGTGCAAACGGAGATTGTATCTAACATTTTTTCAAAAAAATGAAATCTTGAAAACCATTGTTTTAAGTAATCCCTCTCTGGATATACAACTATTTGATATTGAAACTTGAAAATGACTTACGATTTATCTTCCTTGTGGGAGAGAGAAAAGAGATCATAAATCAAGCACACTCCAAACACTGTGATACCCGTCTCTTTTACCAGCATAGCACAGGTCCCCAGAACCAAACTGAGCAGCAAGAAGGAAGGAGAAGCGGTGGGAGGGGAACATCCCCCAACACAACACTGATCCAAACTCCTGAAAAAAACAAGTTGAGATTCTTTCAACCTAGGGAGAAACATGGGTTACTAAAAAGCACCAGTTTTTAAGGATACAATCTAATATCAACTTCATTTTATTCTATGTAATTAATTAAGTGAGCAAAAGTCTCTTCAAGAATATTCACCATAGATTTATTTTTAAATTTCTAGGATATAAAAAGATAGATATACAACTATAGAGAATTTGGTACTTAACGGTATATTCTAATAAATACCATAAGGTCATTAAATACTGCCATAAATATATGCTTAATGACACGCTGTTGTTCTTAAGTGCTATCAAGTCGGTTCTGACTCACAGGGAACCAGTATAGGGTTTCCAAGAAGTGGCTGTTGAGTTTGAACCACTGACCTTGAGGTCCAGGGTTTACTCTACAGTGCCAGCTTAACAGCATAGAAGACATTTAAATGAATATATTTTAAGCAAATAATTTAAGTTACAAAACAATATGCATGGACTCTGGAGCTAGGTTCCCTGAGTTCAAATCACAGCTCTGCAGTTAACAGTATGGTATGTGGCAAACAGCTTTTTATCTCTCTGTGCCTCAATTCCCTCATGTGTAAAATGGGACCATAACATTGTTCAGAAGATTCAATGGCTTATTATAGGACAAGTGTTTATCACAACATCATTAGTTCAGTGGTAATGTCTTTATATGCAGATGTTCTAACTCGAGTCTTTTCTTTTGGGGCTGCTAACCACAAGGTCAACAGTTCGACTCTACCAGTTGCTCCTTGGTAGACAGATGATGCTTTCTGCTCCCATAAAGAGGGACAGCTTCAGAAACTCTATACAGGGTCTCTGTGAGTCAGAACTGACTCAATGGTACACCACTACCAACACCAGTGTGTATTTTAGTTACTGTCTATAAATATGTATTAGGTGTATAATTTCCAACAAGGATTTTCTAAAACTCTTCAGGGCTATACAGTCTTCTTTTCACCTTAAAAAACTGAAGAAATCTCTCTTCCCTTCAGCAACTGCTATACTTGTTTGCTCCTATACCTTTGAAGGTCAGTATTTCTCTATATTATGCCTATGCCTTACCCTGGTTGCTTTGTCCTGGAATAAATGCATGAAATCATATGCAGAATTCTCGGTAGGCATGCATTCTTCCTTTAGGTTTGTAAAAGCGAGAAGGGCAACTTCAGCTGAAAGCTGCAGCACCCTGGCTCCGTATCACACAGGGGGAAATACCCTGCAGGCCTAAACATGTTCCCAAACCTATCAACCACAACTGAAAAAGTCCAAGAGAACAGGTTTATCCTGAAGAGTGAGTACTCATCTTGTTCTCAAGGTTAGCAGTTCGGAACTACCAGCTGTTCTGCAGGAGAAAGAAGTAGCTTTCTGCTCCATACAGATTCACAGCTTCAGAAATCCTAGACAGGGTCGCTATGAGTAGGAACCATCTCCTTAGCACATAATCACCACTAATCTGTTGCAAACCACAGTCAGCAAAAACAATTATGAAAAAAAAAAAAAAATTTCACACCACCACTTCAAACAATTAGGAATACAGGGGGAGGTCAAAAAGCCAGGACAGATAACCATGAAAAACCTCTTCTCTTTCAAAGAAAACAGAATTTCCCTGAAAAATCTAGGCCATAATAAGCTATTGTGCATTTCATTCTTGGTCCAAGGCCTAATGATTTGTAAGAGGGTTTCTCAATATTGACACTATAGGCATTTTGGGAGGACCACATAATTCTTTTATTTTCTGAACCAGCCTGTACATTACATGGTGTTTAGTAGTATCCTTAACCTCTACCTACTCTATCACACCCCCAACTGAGGTAACAAAAATGTCTCTAGGCACTGACAAATAAACCTGTGTGTAGGGGAGAAGAAACAAAACCATGCCCAAATTGAGAACCACTGTAAAACAGTGCTTCTCAAACACAGTTACTGGGATTTGTAGGATTATGGAGTGGGATATTTGTTATTGAAAAAATATAAAAATCAAGGTACACAAATCCCTAAGCAGGCATCCTTCCAGAACACATGGCCACATGAGTCACCCCCCTCCCCCCGTTTTGTCTGGGCCATCCTCTGAGCCATCTGTCCCCATTCATATTCTCTTTTTAACTCACCCTGTGTTCTGGTGAAAGCATTGCAAGACCATAATTGAGAGTTGAGAAACACTACTTTCAATGTAGCCTTGTTATTTTAAGCTCTGAGCTACTTTGGCGAGGATTATAAACAGAAAAAGAGAAAGAAGAGTTAACCTAGATGAAGACCAAAAAGAAAAGGAGGATTTATAAATAAATCACAGGTATATAGATATAAGAAAGGGCTGTACCCAGTATATTTCGGCTCAGAGGTAAGATTTCAAATTCTATTTCTAGCCAGGAACTAAAAGAAAGACGCAAGAGCTTGGATTCCCAGGCCTGGAAGGACTCTCTTTCTAAGGTTCTGAAATGGTTCAAAATGTGGCAGGAACACACAGCACCCCACATCAGGGAAAAAGATGTTTTCTACCCCTGGGCCCCAGGAGGCTTG
Source organism: Chrysochloris asiatica (assembly GCF_000296735.1). NCBI lineage: Eukaryota > Metazoa > Chordata > Mammalia > Afrosoricida > Chrysochloridae > Chrysochloris > Chrysochloris asiatica. Next base: position 11,701,957 of record NW_006408616.1, read on the forward strand.
CCAAAAATTTCAGTGCCAAAAGGCTTCTCCCTTACACAAGCAGATGCTCACTGTGTACAGACACGGCGGAGGCTCTCTGAGGACTACAGAGAACATCATGAGCGTAATCACAGAGCAGAGCTCTGGCAGCCATACATACCTATTGTAGGAGAGAAAGGTCAACAGAAACAGCAGACACGCTAACACATCAGCTCTGCCAACAATCCCAGTTACCTGAAAGTTTTAAAAAGCAAAAACCTTAGAAAATTATTTTCAGAAACATGTTTTTAGATTAATTACATATGCATTGTTCTTCAATCGCTGATATATGATTAATCAGCTCTAGTTATCACATATATTTAACCATAAATTTTTAGAAGGAGGAAAAAGAGGATGGAAAGGGATGATATTTCATGCCTAACTTCATTTTTAACTTCTTCTATAGAAGATCAATTCACAGTATCAAATTTTACTAATTCACTGATTTATTCAAAAGCATCATTTAAGCAATGACTAGCTTTGAGGTTCCAGGCTGCTAATGAACAGAAGGTATTTACAGAATACTAGGACAAAAAGAAGGTGAACAAGAAATAATTCTGACAAGAATGGGAATGATTCTGAACTCATAACTGCCATACGCGTGTGAGCACACACAAGCTTGTGTGTTTGTATGTGAGTGTGTTTCTTAGCTCTGTCCCTGAACGGGTCTAAATGTGAGATATCCCAGTAGTGAGAAGTGACCTAGGCACTAACCACAAGTCATTCCCCTACTAAAGAAACTAAGGGATCCTAGGAGACATGTCTGATTCTATGGCTGAGGTTCTGGAAATATAAGAGGAACTTGGATCATTTTGTCAGAACATAAGGGAAGACTTCAAAAATGACAAGTCCGTATCAAAAGGACACAGAAGCCAGTGATAGGAATTCACACTGACCAAATTTGAGTCAATTTGAACAGCAGAAGGACAGTAATGAATTACAAACTACTGACAAAAACTTAAGTCAAAACTGATACTATCTAGATGAATGAATGGATACGCATATACATACAGCAAGCAAGGAAGTGAATGAGGAAGGAACACAGAGGGCTTTCTTACATTAAAAAGCCAGTTAATGAATGTGGGAGGACTGGCAGAGTTGAAAAATAACTGTTTTGTATTGTAAGAAACATCAAGAATTAGCAATGGATGGTAAATATGGACCCTGTATAGGGTTTCCAAGGAGTGACTGGTGGGTTTGAACCATCAAGGTTAGCAGTCCAAAGCTTATCCTAAAGTGCCACACTAAGACTCACAGTGTATATGAAGGGGCTTCAAAAAAAGTTCATGGAATAATTCCATTATATTTTAATTTCAGTTTTCTAAAAATGTTTTGAAGCATCTTTGTATATTATTATATATATTCATGGCATATAAATACATATATTTTATATTTACAGATGCATATATTTGGTATTAAATATATTGACTCATAGTGGCACTGTGCAGGGTCTCCATGGAGCATCTGGTCGTTTGAACCACTGCCCTTGCATTTAGCAGTCCAGGGCTTATCCTACAGCACCACACCAGGACTGCATAAACTATATAGCATTCACATATGTATATTTAGTCATTAATGTAACTTATAACATCAAGACCAAACCAAACCCATTCCAACAGAATTGATTCTGGCTCACAGCAGTGCTTTAACCACAGAAATAAAACTACCCCAGAGGGGTTCTGAGACTAAAGCTTTAAGGAATCAGATTGTCATGCCTTTCTCCTGCAGAGCAGCTGGGGGGGTTCAAGCTGCTGACTTTTTGGTTGGCAACAGAATGCTTTAACCACTGCACCACCAAGGCTCATGATTATATGACACTATGTAATAATTATATTAAAACTTCTGTTGTTTTGAGTGCCGTCGAGTCAATTCTGACTCAGCGACCCTGCATAGGGTTTCTAAGGCTGCAAATCTTTGCAGGAGCAGAAAGCTTCACCTTTTTCCTACAAAGCAGCTAGTGGGTTCAAACTGCCAACTTTGTGGCAAGCAGCCCAGTGCTTATTCTACAGAACCTTTAATATTATCTAAATTGTTAATATACATTATGATATACTTGAATTTATAAATTATATTATAGAAACACATAGAAAACTGATATTGTTCCAAACTAAAACAGTAATGGCCTTGTTCTTAGAAAATATACAGCTAAATTATTAAGGTATAAAGGGACATGAAGTGTCCTGTTGTGGTGCTGTAGGATAAGCATTGAATTACTAACCACAAGGTTCAGCAATTCAAACCCACCAGCAGCTCCTCAGAAACTCTATTCATGGCCACTGTGAGTCAGAACTGACTTGACAGCACTTAACAACCCAAATGCTTAAGAAAAGAATTATTTTTATATATTGAGGGGGAAAGAGAGGAAGAATGATCAAATCAATGTAGCAAAATGTTAAAAATTGACTAACCTGTATAAAGAATATATGGTCATTCCATAATGCTTGCAACTGTCTCTCTTTTTAAAAAAGTATTATTTTAAATGTATTATTTCAGAAGGGTATTGAAATGAAAGAGAAGTAAAGGACTGATGGCTCATCATAATCTATATTTTATTCACTACTTACGTAAGTAGCATGTGCATTTCTTTTATAATTATTTTTTAAATCCAAGAAATGAAAGTATAAGGAAAGAAATGGGATATAGCACAAAGAAGGCTGGAGCTGAATCTGAAAGAAAAGGAGGAGATCACAAGGGAAACACAACAGTTTAATATTCAAGCAGAGAAAAAAACACCACCAAACCACAGAGAAGTCTATAGTGTGTCAGTGAATCAACTAACAATTAATTCCTGTTAGGTGCCATTGAATAGATTTCAACTGCTAAACCGTCTGGGTAACAAAGTGGAAACATTCTATGTGCCCAGTCCTGTGCCATCCCTACAATTGTTACACTTGAGCCCATAGTTGCTGCCATTATGCCAATCCATCTACTTATGAATCTTCCTCTTTTTCGCAAATCCTCCACTTTAAAAAGCATAATGTCCTTCTCCAGGGACTGGTCCCTTATGATACGACCAAATCATGAGACGAAGCCTCTAGATCTTGCCTTTAAGGAACATTCTGGTTATACTTCTTCCAACACAGGTTTGTTTGTTCTTCAATGCAGGACACTTTCAATAGTCTTCTCCACCACCATAACCCAGATGCATCAATTTATCAACAGTCTTCTTATTTATTTCCCAACTTTCACATGCACGAGGTGATTGAAAGTACCACGAATTGTCTCAGGCACACCTTAGTCCTCAAACTGGTACCTTTGCTTTTGAACACTTTAAAGGTCTTGTGCAGTAGATTTGCTTAATGAAATATGCCGTTAAGGTTTCTTGACTGCCGCTTCCATGAGTGTTGATCGTGGAGCCAAGAAAAATGAAGTTTCTTGACAGCTTCAATCATTTCTCCACTTATCATATGGAAGGTTGTTAATGAGTCTTTCTGCAATCCTGATGCCACTTTCTTCTTCATAGAATCCAGCTTCTCAGATTATTTGCACAGCATATAGATTGAATAAGCATGGTGAAAGAATACAACCTTAGAACACACCTTTGATTTTAAAGCATTCCGTATCCCCTTGCTCTACTCAAACAACTGTCTCTTGGTCTATATTCAGGTTCCTAATGAACACAATCAACTGTTCTGGAATACCCATTCTTCCCAACGTGATCCATAGCTTGTCACAATCCAAAATCAATAAAGTAAAAAATCAGTAAAACACAAGTAAACGTATCTGCTTTCAGCCAAGATCCATCTGACACCAGCAATGATATCCCCAGTTTCATGTTCTCTTCAGAATTCAGCTTAAACCTCTGACTGTTCCCTGTAGAAACACTGTTATAGGCATTTTTTAATCACCTTCAACAAAATTTTACCTATATGTGATATTATTGATACCATTCAATGATTTCTACATTCCATTAGATCTACTCTCTTTGGAACAGGCATAAATATGGATCTCTTCCAATCAGTTAGCCAGGTCTTCCAGATTTCTTGGCATAGATGAGTGTGTTCCTCCAGTGCTACATCCATTTGTTAAAAGGTTTCAACTTGTAGTCTGTCATAAACATAAAAGGTGATTATGCACATGGACCTCATCAAATGGAATACACAGGAATCAAACTGACTACACTGATGGGAACAGATGGTGGTAAAACTCACTATCATCAGCCAAAACAAGGTCAGGGGCAGATTGTGAAACAGGCCATCAATTGCTCATGTTCAGGCTAAAGCCGAAGAAAATTAAAACAAGTCCACAAGATCCAAAATATGACCTTGAACATATCCCAACTGAATTTAAGGACCATTTCAAGAACAGATTTGAAAGTAACAACCAAAGACCAGAAGAGCTATGGGATGACATCAAGAATAGAATATACGAAGAAAGCGAAAGGTTATTAAACAAAAGAGGACAAAAAGAAAATACCAAAATGGATGTCAGAAGGGACTCTGAAATTTGCTCTCCAGCTTAGAGATGCTAAAGCAAATGGAAGAATTAAGGAAGTGCAAGAGCTGAATGGAAATTTTCAAAGGACAGCTCAAGAAGTAATAACAGTTAATAGCAGAAAATAATTTTGGGGAATTATACCTATAAGTAGCCTCATAAAATGAGCACATCTTATAGCCATAAAGGATAGACAAGGAAATAAGCATGGAACTAGCCTGTGCCAGGTTTCAATCCTGATTTCTTTACTTCTCATCTAAGTGGGCACAAGTGTTACCTAAACTCTAAAACTTTGATTCTGTTACCTTTAAAATGAGTGGTACCCTACCTCATATGATTGCAATGAATGAAATTGTATGTATACACTCCTTGCTCAATAAATGTTGGTGCCCTGTTCCCATTTTCCTTTCAGAGAAAGAGGAGGGAAATCTCAAATACTGAGAATGGTTCTCTTGTGTGACTTGTGGAAAAAATCTTTTAAAGGCTTTATAAGCATGACATTTTAGATTGTAACTTTATTGTTGTGGTTATGTGCTGTTGAGTTGGTTCCCACTCAGTGACCCAATCTATGGACAACAGAATGAAACACTACCCAGTCCTGCTCTATCCTCACAATTATCCTTATGTTTGAGACCATGGTTACAGCCTCTGAGTCAATTTATTTCATTGGAGGGATCTTCCTTTTTCATTCACTTTCTACTTCACCAAGCATGATGTTTTTCTCCGTCTAAGGAACACTTTAAAGACTGTACAGCCAAGATAGATTTGTTTATGAGATGATCTAATGATGAACTTATTAGTTAAAACATAAATAGTAATTCAATTCAATTATAGACAAGTATCTGGTTGACATCAAGTCACATTATAGAGGAAAATCTCCATTCTAACCAGCACCAAAAAAATATCTGTAAATGGTTAAAAAAGCATTTCATTGGCTGAAAGACATTATCTAATTTGGACCACACACTATTCATTGATCTGTTAATCTGTAAGGAGCTGGAATGTCAATCATGAAACAGCATGATTCAAAGGAGGTAGGCAGTGAGTGTGATGTAACTATAGTGTTGAGTCCCAATTCAGACTCAGAGTCTGTAAGGTAACAAATGTGTATAGTTTATCTGTGCAGCTCAGATCAGTTCAGGCTACCCAAGTACAGCGCTGTATTACCTGAAAGGCCTCACGAAAGTTAGAGGGAGCCCAGCTCATAAGCACCAAAGTCTTGGGATAAGGTCAGGCATCTGGGTCTGGAGAGCCACTTAACATAGCTAACTGGATGTGCCCAACTCAGACAACAGCAAGACACACGCGTCAACATTAGGTATAGCAAGTTGGAGTGAGACTAAGCAGGCATAACAAATGTGTTAAGGGCACCCTACAGTCCCACTTCTCACACTGCAAGCCAGTTAGTGTTGCTGGGAAGCAGCAACAACCAAATGTGCCAGCTGGATGTACCCAGACATAAAGAATGTAGCATCCCTTGGAGCAGAAGCTAGGAGTGGGTGTTGAAATGTTAGTACTCACATTGGAAGGTTCTGTTGCCAGTTCTGAACTTTAAGAATTCACTAAACAACTACTCTACATGCCTGTTGAGGTGGGGTCTCTAGAAGACAGGATTTCTAAAAGCAAAGTGCTGTCTAGACCACACATTCATTGTGATACAAAGAGTCGATATCACCATGTTCAATAATTCTGTGCTTTATTCCAGTCAACAAGTAGTTTCCAAATAAACCTTCTTTTGATTCTCCACCAGATGTGAAACTTCTTAAAGCATGTTGCATCTCTCTGGCTAGCATAATACCTGACAAATAGGGTAATGAATATGATACCAATAAACTGCATGCATCATAAAGAGAAAGAAATAATTGTATGAAAAGACAGAAAGGGATAAATTGTGACCAAGAATCTGGGAAGGCTTCTGGAAGAGCTGGCCTGTGAACTGAGATTTAAAGGATACATGCAGAGGTTTTTAGGAAACTGCAGCTAGAGGAACATGAATCCTAGGCCAGGAAGGGAACACAAACTGCATTTCAGGTAAAGGCAAAAATAAGGGCAGAGAAGCAGAGGTCTAAAAATATAGGACAAAGGTAACAAGATCATGTTGTTGTTGTTAAGTGCTGTGGAGTCAGTTCTGACTCATAGTGGCCCTGCATAGGGTTTCTGAGGAGAGACTGGAGAGTTTGAACTGCCAACCCTTCTGTCCAGTGCATACCCTACAATGCCACACAAGAACATAGAGTAAATAAAATGGGGTTGGGCAACAGGAAGAGCCCTGGTGCCTCTGGGAGATAAGTGCTGAGCAGCTAATTGTAAGGTGAGCAGTTCAAATCCACAAGCAAAGAAGATTAGGTTGTCTGTTTACATAAATATTTACAGGCTCAGAAACTCCATATAGTGCCACTACAAGTCAGAATCAACTCGATGGTATTGAATTTAGTTTCTGGGTTTTGGGCAACAGGAAGCAAAGATAGGATGTAAATCAGAGTGCAATGGACTTGACTCTATTACAATGCAGGCTAGGTTATCTGGTGCTGGAAAGTGCAAAAGAACTTAGTCAATTCATGACATGCAAGTAGACAGTTATCTATTTCTGTCTCATACTGCAGATTTCTATCACCTGTAACCTCTAACAAATACTCAAACACTGGAAAAATACATAGAAAAACATAATTGGGTAGAAGGTTAACAGTACTTCACACAATCACACATGGAAATTGCCAATTTAAGAATTTAATTTGCTTCAAGCTTGCTTTTTCCTTGGAATACCACTCAAAGGATTTGTATAAAGTATAAACCAACTCCATCAAGTCATTTCTGGCTCACGGAAACCCCAAGTGTTTCAGAGTAGAACTGGACTCCATGGGGTGGGTTTTCAACGGCTGATTTTTCAGAATTAGATCACTAGAATTTTTGCTTAGGTACCTTTAGGTGGATTGAACCCTTCAAACTTTCAGTTAAGAGCTGAGTGTAGCATTTTTTTTTTGAAGCAACCTACATGCAATAAACATTCCTATTTGTCTGAAAGAGTAAGTCCATTAGCATCAGACAGGACACATTTAATACACAGCAACAGCTATCAAGCCAGATCAAGTGATTAGCTCAAGACGTCTTCCTCTCTCTGTGTTCCTGTTTCAGTTCTGGAGTCGACCTCAACCTTCAATTCTACTTGTCAATGTTTCCTGCTCTTGCTTTTGATTTGATACAAAGAATTCCTTTGATCCAGTAGTATTTTAATGAGGACCATAAGTTTTGGGCGTTTTTTAAAAATTTTTTATTGTGAATTGAGTGAAGGTTTACAAAGAAGATCATCAATTTTGCATTCAATAAATCATACACTTTGTTTCATCTCAATGGTTTCAATCCCCTCCATGCCACGACAGTTATCCCACTTCCTGTGGTTCCTATTTAATTACACCCACCTTCCCAACCTTTGTCAACTTTGTCCTTAGGTACATGTTGCCCTTTTGATCTTGAATGTTTAACCATTCCATAGTGAGCATACCTTACTAGTGTGGTCCTCCTATAGACTTATTTACTGTTTGAAAGATAGTCAAGGGCCATGATCTCAAGTTCCGCCAGTCTCTTTCTGACCAGTAAGCCCGGTCCTTTATATATATATGGTGGTAGTGGTTATGTGCTGTGGCACTGGTTCTGACTCATAGCGACCCTGTACAGGGTTTCCAAGGCTGTAGATCTTTACGAGAGCAGAAAGACTCATCTTTCGCCTACGGAACAGTTGGTAGTTTTGAACTGCTGACCTTGCAGTAACCAGTACGCTACGAGAGCTCCTCATATATAATTTTGAGTTTTGTTCCACCTTGTCTTGTCTTCTCCAGGACCTTCTAATGTGATCTCTTTCAGAGCAGCTGGTAGTGGTAGCTAGGTACCATCTAGTTCTTCTGGTCTCATTGGTCCATTGACCTACAAGATTCCAAGCATCTTCAATTTACAGTGCTTTTCTTTCTTCTGCACATATAGAGTTCTATAGTTGCCCCTTAGATGGCTGCTCATGAGCTTTGAACAAACATCTCAGACACTACTCACCAAAGTATGATGTAGAAATTGGCTTTGTAGACTATGTTATGTCAGTTGACCTCTGTGCCTCCTGATGCTATGGTGCTGAGCCCTCAGGCCTAGAACTCGTTGTCTTAAAATGTTTGGTAATGACGTTTTCACAGCATTTTCCCCTGTGTGCACCACCACATTCACAGGTACGTTAACAGCAAAAAGTAAATACCTGTGTACAAATATTCTCTTTTAAACCCTTATATATTTGTGGGTATAATCTCACTTTCCCTCCCGTACCTACTCAGCCTGTGTATGATGACTGTAAGTATTAATTCTCAAAAAATTATAATAACTGTCCCCATTTTCCCAATTCCTCTATTGATATTTCACATGATTGAGGATTCAGAAAAACATAAACTCCCAAACATAAAGTTAGGAAATGCCTCTGAGAATCACAAAGATCTAAATGAGGGTGGTCTAGGTCTATCCTACTGAGCAAACATGGTATATAGCATTCAAACATGTGCTAAAATGTCAAGAAATGAATTTGCCCCCTACTTCATTTGGAAATAATTTTCCTCTCCTCTGGGCTTCTTGTTTTATCACACCCTATTGCTTAATCTTGCAGCTATTTGTGTTTATTTTTTAGCTTTCCTATAAACTTATGAACAAATTGTTGGTAGGGACCACCCACATATTCCCCTGGCAGAATGTCGTCCTGTATCAAGCAGGTTCTCATGAACTATTTGCTGACTGCATAATTAATAAAGCTGACCCAATGGTCTAGGCGATCATATTAGCATATTTAAACTAAACCTTGCTCCCAAAATTTAAATCCTCTATCCTTCTTGGGATAATTACATTCTGATTTTTGTTCTTGCTTAATAAAGGGGGAGGTGTTTTCCACTAAAGCCTCATTCCCCTCACCCCTTGCCCATCTCCCATGGTCTTATTTTTTCCCCCCTCTCTTTTAATTTAACCCTATGTCTTTCTTTCCATTTCTCTGCCCTCCTCCTTAGAAATCTGAACTGAGTTCTACAAGTAATTAACAGTCTCTTGAGTTTTCTTCATAATGTAAATTGCTTTGTAGGACAAATTTCTTTGACTCCTTCTTAGACCTCGCTCATCTTCTTCTGTCTGCAAATACCCTCTCTTACGTTCTTCCCTAAAAAAATGCACAATTCTCAAAATCCTTTGCCCCTTTGTGTTTCCATAGATTTTTGTTTCCAATTAGAACAGAAGCCTGTTGGAACCCTTTGTAAAAGGTCATTTTGCTAATGGAATAATCTATTTTTAGAACTCAACCTAAACTCTATCAGCTCATGATCACTCTGCCCAGGGTTATCTGCATTTTATGCCCTTGTTCTCTGCAAGCATTGAATTATGACTGTTACTGTCCTACTCATTTGTTCTCTCTTCCAATTAATTGCCCCCAAGACATGCTACACATGAAATTTCAACTGTACTTTTAAAATTTGCTTCAGAAATAGAATATTGTCTATGGTCTTAACTTGAAGTCTTGCCTGTGACCCATCACCTACTAACAAGGACTAGTCCTTGACTATTTTTATTCATGTTACACCCCAAAAGAACATTACATGATTCTCTTCTAAGTTCATATCTAAAACCTTTCATCATAGCTTTAATAACTAAAAAGATCTAGTTTTCCACTGCATTATAAATAATATCTCAAACCAAACCAAATCTATGGTTACTGTTATAAGCATACCTAATAGATTCTGAAAGAGCTCTGGCAGCGTAGTGGCTACGAATCGGGCTGCAAACCTTAAGGTCAGCAGTTCGAAACTACCAGCTGTTCCACGGGAGAACGATGAGGCTTTCTGTTCCCGTAAAGATTTACAGCCTCGGAAACCCTGTACAGGGTCGCTATGCATCGGTTCCGACTCCACGGCACATAACCACCAATGGATTCTGAACTTTAGAGCAATTTGAAGTCCCTATGCTGTAGGAAAATAACTAGACTGCTAATCACAAAATTAGTGGTTCAAGTCCATCAGTCATTACTTGGAAACCCTACGCAGGGTCACAATGAGTCAAAACCAACTCAACAGCACTTAAGAACAGTAATCTTCCTTTTACATGATGAAGGAGCTCATCTTCAAACGGTACACATTTTATATCCTTTCTCCTTGAACTCATGTATTTCCAATCTGAGAATATTTTTCTTAATGCATTACATGGTTATTCTTTAAAATATTATATTTATCCAATTTATCTGCAATAAATACATATTGTGATTAACTTTTTAAGTGTCCTATGGACATGAGTTTCCAAGCACACACTTTTTAACTTTGTATTTATTCTTCTAAGTAATACTAAATGTTATGACTGTTCAGTATATCATAAATTAGTATGATATATAATGATGAGCTATAACACCTTTATAAGTGTTAACAAGTTTCTATCAAGTTCAGTTCTATATGGCCGAATGTTGTCTATTTGGTAGACTGAGACAGTATGCATCAATTCTATTCTAATTTGTCTATAGATTTTGTTCCTAGTTTTTGTCTTTATATAATAGCATTGGCTTAATTCTTCACATTCCTAAGTTACCTGCAAAACCACATGCTGATCTCTCATCTTACATTATTTTTAATTATATAATTTAGTTGAAAATGAGTAATTTAAACACATCCATCATTAGAGTTGGGAGTTCTTATGTGGCACTGTAGGATAAGTACAGGATTGCAAGGTTTGTTTGAACTACAAAGTTGGTGGTTCAAATACACCAGTGGCTCCTCGGATACCCTACACTGGGTCGATATGAGTCAGAACCGACTCAACAGCACTTAACAACAATGACAACATCATTAAGGTTATTCATCATTAGCCACTTGTTTTCACAAATTTTCAGATGTACACTTTACCAAGACTTACCATAAGACTATTACTTATACTTGAGTATATACTCTATAAGGAGCTCTGGTAGCATAGTGGTTATGAATAAGGCTGCTAATCTCAAGGTCAGCAGTTTGAAACTACCAGCTGTTCCGTGGGAGAAAGATAAGGCTTTCTGATCCCATAAAGATCTGCAGCCTCAGAAACCCTGTGCAGGGTCACTATGAGTCAGAACCAACTCCATGGTACTTAACGACAATATATACTCTATACTTAGAGGCACCTTATTCAGTCAAATACACTCATAAATTGTTGGGAAAATTAAAATATTCTATACCTTTGACAATGTAATTTTTTACAAACTGATATTTCCCCTTATTGTTGTTGTTAGGTGCCATCAAGTCAGTATTGACTCATAGTGACCTTATGCACAGCAGAACGAAACACTGCCCGATACTGGGCCAACCTCATTATTGTTGCCACAATTGAGTCCATTGATGCTGCCACTGTGCCAATATATCTCACTGGGGGTCTTCCTCTTTTTCTCTGACCCTACATCCTACCAAACATGATATCCTTCTCCAGTGACTGGTCCCTCCTGACAGTATGTCCGAAACATGAGAGACGAAGTTTGGCCATCCTGGCATCCAAGTAGTATTCTGACTGCACTTCTTCCAACACAGATCTGTTGGTTCTTTTGGCAGCATATGGCACTTTCAATATTCTCCTCCAACACCATAACTCAAAAGCATCAATTCTTCTACTGTCTTCCTTATTCACTGTTCAGCTTTCACATGCATATGAGGTTATTGAAATTTTCATGGCTAGGGTCAGGTGCACCTTAGTCTTCAAGCTGACATTTTTGCTCTTCAACACCTTAAAAAGGTCTTGTGCCGCAGATTTGCCTAATGTAATACGTCATTTAATTTCTTGACTGCTGCTTCCATTAGTGTTGATAGTTGATCCAAGAAGAATGAAGTCCTTGACAACTTCAATCTTTCTTTCGTTGATAAGAATGTTGTTTATTATCCACTCTAAATATGTCTTTGTTAAAACTTTGAGCTTATAGATTTCATATTTTGTTTCCAGAAAATGTCCATCTAACAGTCTATGTAGGAAGACTACTTCTCATTATCAAACCAACTGGCCAAATCAGTCTTCTTGTGTCCATTCAAATAAACATATTACGCATTCCCATGACAAGCATCCCACTTCTGAATTCAGAAAAACTACATAGACCACTACACTCTGTTTCTAATGCCGTGTTGCATTCTTCACAGACATAGGTAAAAGACAGGGAACGATATGAAGTGCTACTTGGGATTCTGATGCCTTAACTGCAGAAGGCTTTGCTGACAGCAGTATGTCAAACTGTCCCTCTGTCCCTCTGTATAGTGTCTTGAGGGTGTGTACACCTGAGACATAATACAATTCCAGTAAATGAAAGTTAATCTTCATTTTGGCTAAAATCAGAAAAGGGTAACTATGAAAAGAGAGGAGAGAAAAGAGAATCAACTTACCACCTTTACCACAGATGTATCCTCAGACAAATGAAATTTAGCAAAGTCCAGAAGCACACTGAGGCTCTGCAAACAATTATTTTAAATCTGTGGTGCCCATGTACCACTTGTATAGTTTTTGACTACCCCAACAATACATGTAAAACAAACCAGCTCAGATTGCTGAGGTGTGAAGCAAGGTAGCTTAACTATACCTGGAGTGATACAGAGCTTATTTATTAGGCTGCAAACCAAAAAGTTGTTAGTTCAATTCTACCCAGAGGCACCTCAGAAGAAAAGCTTGGCAATTTACTCTTGAAAAAAATCACTGAAAACCTTATTGAGTTCTATTCTCACTCATGTGGGGTCACCATGAGACAGAATCAATTCCATGGCAACCACTGCCTTTGTTTTTAATAGATCCAAACTATCTAATCGGAGTCCTGGTCTGGTACTGCAAGCTAATGCACTGGACCACAAGGTCAGTTTGAGCCTCAAGATCAAACCCACCAGCCGCTCCTTAGAAACCCTATACAGGGTTGCTATGAGTCAGAACCACCTCAACAGCACTTAACAATAACAACAAACTATCTATACTTTCTAAATATATTTCTCAATGCCCACAAAATAACTGTTGGTTGATTGGTTATGTGCCACGGAGTCAGTTCCGACTCATAGCGACCCTGTACAGAGTTTCCGAGGCTGTAAATCTTTATTATTAAATATAGTCCTGGTGTGATGCTGTAAAATAAACACTAGACCGCAAGATCAGTTTGAGCAGCAAGGTTGGCAGTTCATACTCACCCACCACTCCTTGGAAACCCTATACAGGGTGGCTATGAATTGGAACCAACTTTACAGCACTTAACAACAACAACAATATTAAATAACTTGGAAAACAACTTATGAGCGTCTTAAGACTAGCTTTAAAACTTGAAGAATGTCATCCTAACTTCATATGGTTCTGCCCCTAGCACTCACAGTTCTGTACCGTATTATACACACAAAGCCAGTGAGAAAAGAGAAAATGTGAATACAGAGCAAAAGAAATGATACAGCATGGTAAATATCTCAAAATGTCCCATGCTGCTTAAGACACATTGCTGATGTTGTTGTTAAGTGTTGTTGAGTCAGTTCCAACCCAAAACGACCCTGTATAAGGTTTCCATGGAGTGGTTAGTGACTCTGAATCTCCAACCTTTTGGTTGGAATCGACCTTTCTTATCCACACCAGAATTCCTTAAGACATATTTGGACTCCTTAAGACATATTAGGACTTTAGTTTTCTGCAAATAAAAACTGTGGCCATTCATTACTACCTATAATAACTGGTTATTTAGAAAAGCAGTTGATCCTGGATGTACAATTAAGGCAGATTTGAACAGCTAGTCAGGGAAAAGAGTTAAGCAGAATGATTTTTATAAAAACACTTCAGTAGAGTTTTTAATTCACATGGGTTTGAAAATGGAAAAATAAAAAGAAGTTTAGCATATATATTTTTTTATTGGTTACTTCATTGAGTTGCAATTACACTTACCGCCTCAGTGTGAATAGGATGCACAGCAAAAAGCAATGCTGTAATAAAAGCAAGTCCACGGTTCTTGAAGACAGTTTTGTCACAGGTGTACATCAGCACAAGAGTCACCAGGCAGTGCAAAATGACATTTACTACATGGAAGTAGAACGGGTTCAGACCAGTTAAAAATATGTTTAGCCTGTTTAAAAACAAAACAAAACAAAACAAAAAAAGGGCATTAAGCAACAAACAGAACATAAACACAAAGAAAGAAGAAATCTATCATGTAAAAATATAACCTATTCAGTTAGTTATTATATATATATATATATATATATATATATGACTTTAGTTTTCTGCAAATAAAAACTGTGGCCATTCATTACTACCTATAATATATATATATATATATATATATATATATATATATATATATACACTTGAATAAGTACCACATCTATCCTGTTTCTGAAATGTGAAGAAATCGCTACAGATCAAATATAATATTGTATCAGAGTGAAACTGTGGTCTCACAGAGAAGACAGACAGGAGCCAAACGTGTTTCTTCCTGATTTACTCCGTTGGCTACACACAATAAATTTGTTCTTCCTTCCTAAACAGCTGATAGTACACAGGCAAATCCCCAGTGCCTGTGAGTCAGAATCACAGCCCCCCAAGATGAAACAGAAACCACGGAGACCATGACTGTAGTCACAGTAAGAATAAACCAGTCATGAGTGTGTTCTCTCATCCATGCTGTTAACAGGAACCAAATTTCCAGACTATGTAACTGTAAGTATCATTAACTACCACCCCACAAGGCAATTTTCAGGGTTCCTACATGTTTGTTATCAGCTTCAGCTGAAATAAAAAGGAGACACAACAAGTAAGACCTGTGAGGAGCTTTAATTCTAAAATAAACTACAAGAATATCACAAAGAAAAGGTAAATCTACTGTTCAGCATCTTAAAAAAATACCTTCCTGAGATAGAAATGCAGAGCATAGAGACTTAAGTTTGTCTTTAAATTTAGTAACAGGGCATATTGTCCCCAGTTGAGTCTGTATAGAAAAATTATAATCCTATAGGACATGGTACTGTAATAGTGAAAGATACACAGCCTATATAGAACTGATGATAATTGTCTACATTCCATACCACTTTGTCAATACAGAAATCCCAGGTCTTTATTACCCTATTCTTGATTTTCTTTTCTCTCTTTTTGCTGAATCCAGTCAGAGTGTAAAGCTAGACATTAGAGATAAACTGTGTATGTTCTACACATCTGATTCATGCTTTATCATAAAGAATTTGTGAATACAAATTTGCTTAGACATCAGTCTCAGCAAAAGTCAATTAGTACTCACTGACTCCATTTTCATTCCCACTAAAGTAACACAGGCTAGAAAGGAAAGGAGCCCTGGTGTGGTGCTGCAGGATAAGCACTGAACTGCTAACCATAAGACTGACATTTCAAGATTACTAGTCACTTTGCATCAGAACCGACTCAATGGCATTAATAACAAGCCTAAAAAAAGGAAATGCTGCATGAGTTCAAGTTCCAGGACTCTACTGTGAGATGTCTGGTAAGGAGGAGGGTCAGAGAAAAAGAGGAAGACCCCCAACGAGATAGATTGGCCAAGTGGCAGCATAGATGGACTCAAGCGTGGCAACAGTAGTGAGGTTGGCCCAGGATAAGGCAGTGTTTCGTTCTGCTGTACTTAAGGTCACTGTAAGTCAGTACAGACTCGATGGCACCTAACAACAACAACAACTATGAGATTTAACTCAGCCTTGTAGGGGCAGGTCCTGTGAGTGTACTCACCCCAGCGTTCTTAAGACAGGAGTCTGGTATTAAATTACTCACATACATCTGGTGGGAGAGAGGAATGTGTAATGAACTAGGAAATTGGCTGTTGTATTTAGTGCCATCCAATTGGTTCCAAAGCATAGCAACCCTGTATTGGGTTTCCATCTCAGGTGCAAATAAAGCTGGAGAATAACATCACATCTCAGCACAAGAAAACCAATCAAGTGAGGGAGCTCCTAGAAATGAGACAGGCCCAACTACAGAGCTGGCAGAAAACAAAACAAAGCCTTCAGAGTCTATCTTCTGAAGGGTGATTGAGTTCTGTTTTCTACTCCATCACACTCAGCTTTTCAGATAAACTCAAAGGTCATTCACACTATGTAATGTGGATTAGAGGAAACACAATTTTACAACCAATTGGTGATTGTTCAGGTTTTAAGGTATCTCTCTAGGTTGACAGCTGTTCCTTGGAAACCCTACACAGGGTCATTATGAGTCAGAAGCAATTTGACTACGCTTAACAACAACAACAACAACAGGTCGATTGCTAAATACAAAGTGGCTTCAAAAAGTTCATGGAAAAATAATGTTATTCTTTAGTTACATTTTCCCATGAACTTTCTGAAGCTATCTTATACTTGAGGTTTTAAAAACCACAGATTGTTTGACTAATCAATTTCAATTCGAGGAATTGTCCATAAGTAGCCAGGACCACCACTCATCTGTCAGTTTGTCACATTGTGGTGGCTTGCATGTTGCTGTGATACTGGAACTTAGGCAACCAGTATTTCCTTTTTTATGTTAACAGGGTCGGTCACCTATGGTGGACAGGTTTCAGATGAGTCTAAAAACAGACTCAGAAGGAGGAGATGCAGACCACTTTCAAATGTTTAGTCCCTGAAAACCTTATGTATAGCAGTGAAACACTTTCAGACAGCACCTAGAACATTGAATATTGAAACATGAGAAAGAGCACCAGAAGACTATCAAAAAGAGTTCTGGAAGATGAGCCCCTCAGGTTGGAAAGCACTCAATTACTGCTGGGGAAGAGATGCCTCCTCAAAGTAGAGTTGACTGTGATGATGCCAGTGGAGTTAAGTCTTTGGGACCTTCATTGCCTGATGGGGAATAACTGGAAATTATAAGAAAAAAGTTATAAACGTCCATTAATAATCAGAACATGGAATGCACAAAGTATGAATCCAGGAAAATTAGAAAGTGTCAAAAAAGAAATGGAATCCATAAACATCAATATCCTAGGCACTGTGAACTGAAATGGATTGGAATTGGTCATTTTGAATCTGAAATTCACATGGTTTACTATGCCAGGAAAGACAACTTAAAGAGGAATGGCTGAGCATGAAAAAGAATGTTTCTTTTTAAAGAAATGCTGTCTGCAGTAGGATAATATCCATGTGTCTACAGGGAAGACCAGTTAATAGCACTATTATTGAACTTTATGCACCAACCACTAAAGCCAGTGATGATGGCAATGAAGAATTCTACCAACTTCTTCAGTCTGAAATTGACCAAACCTGCAATCAAGATATATTGATAATGACTGCTGATAGGAATCCAAAGGTGATTCAGTAGTTGGAAAATAAGGCCTTGTTGATAATGATGCTGGAGATCTCATGGTAGAATTTTGCAAGACCAATGACATCTTCATTACAAATAACTTTTTTAAACAACATAAAAAATGAGTATACAAATGGTCCTAACCAGATACAATACACAGAAATCAAACTGACTACATCTGTGGAAAGAGACAGAAG
Organism: Chrysochloris asiatica; assembly: GCF_000296735.1. Lineage (NCBI taxonomy): Eukaryota > Metazoa > Chordata > Mammalia > Afrosoricida > Chrysochloridae > Chrysochloris > Chrysochloris asiatica. The sequence continues at coordinate 11,719,872 of NW_006408616.1, forward strand.
AAAGCTCCATATCATCAGCCAAAAAGAAGGCCAGGGGCAGACTGTGGAACAAACCATCAACTGCTCATATGCATGTTCAGGCTGAATCTGAAGAAAGTTAAAAGAAGTCGACAAGAGCCAATATATGATCTTGAACACAGTCCATCTGAAAATAGAGATCATTTAAAGAACAGATTTGATGCATGAACGTTGTGGGATGACATCAAGAACATCATACAGGAAGAAAGCAAAAGGTCATTAAGAAGATAAGAAAGAAAGAAAAGACCAAAATGGATGTCAGAAGAGACTCTAAAACTTGCTCTTCAGCATAGAGATGCTAAAGTAAATGGCAGAAATGAGGAGATAAAAGAGAAAAATAGAAAATTTCAAAAGCCAGCTCAAAAAGACAGTCAACCTCTGTACACAGTGTGGACAACTTAAACATTGGCTACCTAAAATGAAGGGGTAATGGCAGCATGAAATGACTGGCTTACAAGGTTTCAAGAGGGAGTTTAGTTTCAGAGTGTGTGGGGGAACAAAGAGTCCCCACTGAATAGTTTCCATCTTGACTAGATGGGTCTAGTTAAGAGAGATGAGGATAAGATTCTTATGATGCAATAGTGAATAATAGTTATCATAACTAATTGCAACTGTCACAACTGTTAAAAGTAAGAAGTTTTATAACAAAAATGGGGGAATAGCTATTTTTACAGTCCAAAAACAAAGAACCCTAGGACTATCAAGGGAGAAGAGCACAAGTGGAATGCGAGACCTTATCTAGAGAAGCAGTGACACCAGAGATGGAGGCAGAGATGGGAACATGGAGAGAGGGAGTAGCTGAGGACTCTAGATTCTTGGCAAGTGAGGGACTAAGAGATGAGGGGCAGGAGGCAGACTTGCAGAAGATGCCCTTTGGTGGTGTAAATGATTAGCTCTTTTTTAAAAAAACAGCAACAGTCAGGCATGTATAAAGTAAAAAGAAATACTGTTATCAGATGGCACATGAATGGGATTATAATCATTATAATGAAACAAGGTGTATGATTTGTTGAATGTAAAATTGATGAGTTGCCCTGTAAACTTGCACTCAATTCACAATAAAGACTTTTAAAAAAAGAAGTTAAATATTATAAAGCAACGTGCCAAGATCTATAGTTTAGAAGCAAAACGGTAAGAACATACACAGCATTTCTCAAGCTGAAAGAATTGAGAAAAAAATTCAAACCTTGACTTGAAATACTGAAGGATTCTCTGGGCAAAATACAGAATGATGCAGAAAGTATCAAAAAAAGATGAAAGAAATACATGAGTCACTATATCAAAAAGAAATGGTCAATATTCAACCACCGCAAAGTAACATCTGATCAAGAGCCAATGGTACTGAAGGAAGAAGTACAAAGTGCATTGAAGGCATTGTCAAAGAAGAAGGCTCCTGGAATTGATGGAACACAAATCAAAATCTTGCAAAACTGATGCAGCACTGGAGGCACTCACTCTTCTATGCCAAGAAATTCTGAAGACAGTTATCTGGCCAACTGATTGGAAGAGATCCAATTTCAGGATAAACAGAAATTAAGGGATTTAGCAAATGTCAAGCCAAGGCTCCAAAACATACTAATGGGAGTACTTTGGACTGAGAATCAACAAGACCAGACAACAACCAGAGACGGATATTTGTGGCAACACCACCCAGAATTCAGTCCAGAGATGGAAAAGTCCAGGGCAGAACAAAACTACAAGATTGAAATTAGGGGATCTGGGAGGTCAGTCTATGATCAGGACAAATACAAAGCAAAAGAAGGGAAAAGTTTAATAACAGAGATTCAAGTGGTAAGGAGGTCAGGTAGTAGTTCTCAGAATAAAACAGATTGCCAGAAAAAAAAAGAAAAAGTTAAGAAAATGTAGGGCAACCTCAAAAAAAGTTTAATATATCTCCACATCAAATCAAGAAATGTCCAAGAAGATTATGGAAACATTAGAACTATGAACAAATTGACAAGCAAAAGCACAATAAAAAATGAACTCCGTACAGGAAGGCATACGGAACAAAGAAATCAGATGCACCACAAAAAAAAGCAAAGTGCTAATGTCAGCAATTAATCCATACCAATCGATAATCACACTCAGCATCAATGGATTGACTGCATCAGGCAAGAGGAAAAAGTAGCAGAATGAATAAGAAAACAGAATCATTCAATATACTGTCTTCAAGAGACACACCTGACACAAAAAGGCAAAAATAGATAAAAAATTAAGTGATGAAAAAAAAATTCAAGTTCATCACAATAAAACAAGCACAAGTGGCAATATTAATCTTAGGAAAAAAATAAACTTTAAAGCAAAACCAGCATCAGAGACAAAGCAGGTCATTATCTCATGATTAAAAAGTCGATTGAGCAAGAGGGCATAACCCTAATAAATATGTACGTGTCCAACAAAAAACCCAAAACTACATAAAGCAAACCGCAATAGAATTGAAATAAGAAGCAGATAACTCTACAATAATAACGGGGGATTTTAATACACCAATTTCAATACAGGACAGAACAACCAGAAAGAAGCTCAGCAGAGACACACAGGAACCGAACAACAAAATCAGCCAATTTGACCTCACAGATTTGTACAGTGCATTCAAACCAATAAAAGCACAATACACATTATTTTCCAGTGCACATGGAACATTCTCCAGAATAGACGATGTGTTAGGGCACAAAGAAAGCCTCCATAAATTTTAAAACACCATAATATTACAAAGCTTCATCTCAGACCACAATGCTATAAAATTAGAAATCAACAACAGGAAGATCAAGGAAACAAAATCATACACATGGAAATTTAATAACACCCTGCTTAAAAGCTATCGGGTACTAGAACAAATAAAAAAACAAAATTTTTAAATTCCTAGAAGCCAATAAGAACAAAAACACAGTGTGCCAAAACCTTGGGACACAGCAAAAGCAGTGCTGAAAAGCCAATTTATTGGAATA
>NW_006408616.1:11728192-11729493 GCF_000296735.1 Chrysochloris asiatica
AAACTACAAAACACTACTACAAGAAACCAAAGAGACCTACAAAAATGGAAGAACGTACCATGCTCCTGGATAGGAAGACTAACAATTACAAACTTTATATGGAAACAAAAGAGACCCAGTATAAGCAAAGCACTGCTTAAGAAGAATAAGGTTGGAAACTTCTCACTCCCTGCCTTCAAAATTTATTACACGGCTACAGTGGTCAAAACAGCTTGGTATAATGAAAGATACATTGATCAATGGAACAGAATTGATACTCCAGAAATTATTCCATCCACATACAGCCAATTGATTTTTGACAAAGTACCTAAACATATCGCATGGGGAGGGGATAGTCTCTTTAAGAGATGGTGCTGGCAGAACTGGAAAGCTATATGCAAAAGATTGAAACAAGACCTTCACCTCACACCTTATACAAAAAACAACTCAGCATGGGTTAAAAACCTAAATGTGAATCCCAGAATTATGAAGGCCATCAATGAAAAAATAGGGACAAATGTGAGGGCACTAATCCAAGGAACAGACAGACTACCAAACAATTTGAAAACTACATCAACAAAAGTAGACAAAATAGATGAGTGAGACATACTAAAAATTAAAAACTTACGTGCATCAAAAGACTTTGCCAAAAGAATAAAAAGGGAACCCACAGAACGGGAAAAAATTTTTTGCAACAACACATCAGATAAGGGACTCATTTCTAAAATATATAGGAAACTACAACATCGCTACAAGAAAAAGACAAATAACCCAATTAAAAAATGGGCACAGGACATGAACAGACATTTCACCAAAGAGGACATTCAGACAGCCAACAAACATATGAAGAAATGTTCACGATCACTAGCCATTGTTGTGTGCCATCGAATCAATTCCAACCCATAGCGACCCTGTATAGTCACTATTGTTGTTGTTGTTGTTATGTGCCGTGGAGTCAGTTCCAACTCATAGTGACCCTGCACAGGGTTCCTGAGGTGGTAAATCTTTATGTGAGCAGAAAGCCTCATCTTTCTCCCGCGGAACAGCTGGTAGTTTTGAACTACTGACCTTGAGGTTGGCAGCTCGACTCATAACCACTAAGCTACCAGAGCTCCTTAGAGAGATGCAAACCAAAACAACAATGAGATATCATCTCACACCAGCAATAACAGCAAACATCTAAAAAGTAGAGGACAATAAATGTTGGTGAGGATGTGGAGAGACTAGGACGCTCCTGCATTGCTGGTGGGATTGCAAAATGGTACAACCACTCTGGAAAGCAATATGGCGCTTCCTCAGAATTGGAAACAGAAATACCTTAT
>NW_006408616.1:11730671-11751972 GCF_000296735.1 Chrysochloris asiatica
CCATCCAGAATCTTCTGAGGTGGGAAATCTCCACTTGAAAGGACAAGCAGACCAGCCTGGAGTGGCTAAAAGAACAGAAGATACTTCTTAAAAGAAAAACCAACAGGAAAACTAAAAAACAACAACGGCAGTCCAACTACTACAAGAACAAGCAAGTTGCTCACCCAGGAGACATCAAGGCACATGGTCGGGTCCCCTCAGGGCAAACCTCCTTCTAAGACTAAGACTCAAGGTGAATACACGAGCAGACATGTGGTCTTACTGGTGACCACATTGGTAGCTGTTAAGGGGAAGTGAGGGAAAAACAACAATTAAGCTGCGAACTAAGCCCTACCACGTTCAATAGACTCCTGTGAACCTGGGTGGAGACCTGGTTGGACATCAGTATGGCAAGACCTGGGAACTCCTGGGCCCAGAGTCAGTGATATAGCCACAAAGGACTAGAGTGGAGAGTGAAGCATCTAGCTGATAAGAAGCAAGGGGATATGCACAAGAACACCTACACTTGCAGAAATACCCACTTTCTTGACCGGGCTTAAATGGCTGGATAATCAGAACTCGACTAGAAGAAAGAAGAGGAAAAAGAGTAATCTGATACAATTTGATGAACTTGACCTACACCTATGGATGTATTAGCTCAAAAGAGGGAACAAATCTTTACAGCGAGGATCATTCCTATCCCCCTCCAAACATAGAGTACACAGGGATGGACAATTTGGACATTGGCTACCCAAAATGGAGGGGGCTAGAAAGGCAGGAAGCGAATGACTTACAAGCTTTCAAGAAGGAGCCTAGATCCAGAGGGCGCAGAGGAAGGTAGAGTAGTGTCTCCACTGAGTAGTATCCAATCTATCTGGGTGGGGCTGATTAAAGGAGATGGGGATACAGCTCTTGTGGTACAATAGAGAATAATTACTATTAGGACTGGCTGTGAGGGTTGGAAACATAAAGGTAGACTTTTTTGCAGCAAAAGGAGGGGAGCGGTTGACTTTGCAGTCTAGGAGCGGAGGTTCCTGGGACCATCAAGGGAGAAGAGTGAACTGCGGACCCTCCCCAGAGAAGCAGTGATGCCAGAGATGGAGGCAGAGACGATGACGTGGAGAGATGGAGTGGCTGGGGACTCTAGACCCAGAGAAGGAGAGGGGCTGTGTGCTGACCACCGAGGGGCAGGCTTGCAGGTATACCCTTTGGTTGTTGAGGATGCACGGAGGGAATTGTAAACATGGCAATGAAACAATATAGGATAGGATGAATACAAACTAATGTTCTCCCATGTAAACTATCACATAATTCACAACAAAAACATAAAAAAAAAAAAAATGGGGGGCCTATAAAAGCACAAAGTGGCTGGCTTACAAGCTTTCATGAGTCAGAATGAGGGAAGTAAGCCAGAAACCCTACTGAAAAGTTTTCCTCTTGTCCAGATAGGTCTGGTGATGAGGGTTTAGGATTTTAAGATTGAATTGTGAGTAACTGTTATCAGGTCTAATGGCAATTGTCACAATTGTAAATACAGAAGAGGTGTAACTAGAAGGGGGTTGCAGGTTAATCTGGCATTTCAGAACAGAGGATTCTAGAACCATCAAGAAGGAAGAGCATGAGAGGAGCAAAGGGTACTAACCAAAAAAAACGGCGACAATAGAGATGGTGGTTGAGGCAATGGCATAGAGAGATAGAGCAACAGAGGACTCTAGGCCCATGGATTGAAAAAGGAAGTGTGCCTGTGGGCAGGAGGCTGGCTTGCAAAATGTGCTCTTTGGACATTTAAACGAATATATACTTTTTGCTTTGTTTTGTATGTCTTTGTTGTTGTTGTTAGGTGCCATACAATCAGTACCGACTCAAAGTGACCTTATGCACAGCAGAACAAAACACTGCCCAGTCCTGGGCCAACTTCATTATTGTTACCATGCTTGAGCCTACTGATGCTGCCACTTACTTGGCCAATCCATCTCATTGGGTGTTTTCCTCTTTTTCTCTGACCCTCCACCTTACCAAACATGATATCCTTCTCCAGTGACTGATCCTCCTGACAATATATCCAAAGTATAAGAGACAAAGTTTGGCCATCCTGGCCTCCAAAGAGCACTCTGGCTGCACTTCTTCCAACACAGATCTGTTGGTTCTTTTTGGCAGCCAAAAAAAAAAAAAAAAAAAAATAACAGAGGTAAATACTGTTGACTGAGGAAGCCTGGAGAGGATTTTAATCATTGCAATGATTTGCTGAATATAAAAATGGTGATGAGCTCTCACTCATTCAATTTACAATAAAAGTTAGAAAGAAAGAAAGAAGGAAGGGAGGGAGGGAGGAAGAAAGAAAGAAAGACATCTGAGGATGTCTTTTGTACAAGACCTCTCTAAAGTGTTCAAAAGCAAAAATGTCAATTTGAGGACTAATGTGTGCTTGACCCAAGCCATGGTATTTTCACATCTCATATACATGTTAAAAGATGGGCGATGAATAATGAAGACCATAGAAGAATTGATGCATTTAGGTTATAGTGTTAGAGAAGAGTATTAAAAGGACTATGGGCTGCCAGAAGAACAAAAAGTCTGCATTGGAAGAGGCACAACCAGAATGTTCCTTGGTATCGTTGTTAAGTGCCATCGGAGTCGGTTTCGACCCATAGCAATCCTGTACAGAGTTTCTGAGAATGTTCCTTAGAAATCTAGATGTTGGACACTGTCTTTCATACTTCGGTCATATTATCAGGAGAGACCAGTCCATCATGCTTGGTAAAGTGGAGGGACAGAGAAAAAGAGGTAGACCCCCAACAAGATGGATTGGCACAGTGGCAGCAACAATGGGCTCAAGCATAGCAGCAATTGTAAGGATGGCGCAGGACCTGGCAGTGTGTCATTCTGCTGTACACAGAGTCACTATGAGTGGGAACTGATTGGACGGCTCTTAACAACAACAACAAAGTAACCGGAAAGTGACCAAAGATATATATGTACAGGGATATATCTCACAGCAATGATTATAAAGTAAACTCTTGGGAAAAAACTAACAGTCCAACAAAAGGTAAATACATGATTCTTTTGTATAATTTATTTTTGTTGTTGCTGACTCTATACATATGTTGTTGTCATTGTTAAGTGCCATCAAGTTGATTCAGACCCATATCGACCCTGTATAGGGTTTCCAAGGAGCAGCTGGTGAGCTTGAACCACCAACCTTGCAGTTCAAACGACGTTGCAGTCTGACACATTAACCCACTGCTCCACACGAGGACTCCCTATACATATGAGTGGCCTTCAAAAAGTTCATGGATGAATTACATTATCTTTTAAATACATTTTCCAAAACATTTTGAAGCCCTCGCATACAGAACAGAACACAGACCAATTCAACAATTTCTACATGCACAATTCAGTCATGTTACCATTCTCACCTTCCTTTTCTAAGTCGTTTCTCATTCGTTAACAAACTCACCACCCCCTAAATTTCCTATCTAATCTTTTGAGTTGTGATTGTCAATTTGATCCCACAGAGATTTAAAAATAGCACAATTCTCAAGGCAGACATTCTTTACTATTTAAACTATTGTCTAGTTTTAAGAAGATTTCCGGAGATATTTTTAGGTTTAAGGTTTAAAGATTATCTAAAGGCAAGAGTTTTAGTGGTTCATCTAATCGCCGTAACTTCTTAAATTATGTGATAGATTAGGAATCTATGTGAATATGGAATTCTCTTTTGCATTTTCTCCCACTGAATCAGGATTCTTCTAAAAAATCTTTGCTCAAATGTTCAGTAGTGGTAGCTAGGCACCATCCAGCTTTGGTCTCATGGCAAATTGTTCATGTACTCAGTTAGCCAAACATTCCATTTCCTCTTTCTATTCCAAACTCTCCTTCTTCCTTTGTAGTTCTAGGCAAATAAAGGCTAATTGGATGCCCTGAAGAATCTCTCGCAAGCTTTTAAGACCCCAGGCACTACACAATTAAGAGATAGAACAAAACCACTAAACACAATATCAGACCAATTAACTGGAGGAAGTAAACCAATTTTTGAAATATTTTACCATAGAATATTATGAACCGAATAAAGATTATGTGAAACTGTTTATAGACATAGAATAGTATTATCAATAGCCATTATTTAAAAAAGGAGATATCCATACATGGTACAATATGCTCCCATTTTGTTTTATAAAGATTTATATGCATTAAAAAAAATCTTCTTACTTGTTGTAAAAATAAAAGCACCAATCATGCGTCTCACAACACTCCCTACTTGTTTTCTAGGTTTAATAATTCACTGCAGTGGCCCCTCAGAACTCAGCCACCATTCTCATAGTTAGGGAGGTTTTTAAGGAAGTCAGCAGGCTACAATTCAGGGTCAGCAATGTTCAGTGCACAGTTGTTCCAGGAGAACACACCACTCTATCATAAGCCTCAGCCTGAAGGCATCGAGTTCTAGCTCCATGGGTCAGCAAACCTGACCCCCTCATTAGATACCTTGAGGCACCACCCTCTGCAAACAAACCATCTGCCCAAAGTGTCTCCGCTTTACTTGCTCTGTGGGCTGGGATGTCCCTGCTCTGTCATGAGCTCTGATTCTTGGTTCTGCTGCTGTGGCTCATCTGTCACATTCTCACTCAGAAGACCACTAGGAAACAGACAAGACAAGGAACTGTATGTGTTAAGCTAGCTTCATTTTAATGGACTCTAACTATCTTTTAGGAGTCTTGGTGTAGAACTGTAGTGCTACCCACAGGTCAGTGGTTCAAACCCACCAACCAGCTACTCCTTGGAAGCCCTATACAAGGTCACTATGAGTTGGAACCAACTCGATGGCACTTCACAATAACAACTACATGTCAAGTCAAATATAGGCATCAGGATTGGAGGAAGACTCATGAACAACCTTCAATATGAAGATGATACAACCTTACTTGCTGAAAGCAAACAGGACTTCAAATGCTTACTGGTGAAGACTAAAGACCACAGCCTTTGGGTCGCACCTCAAGCTAAAGAAAACAAAAATCCTCACAACTGAGCAAATAAACAACATCATGATAAATGGAGAATAGACTGAAGTTGTCAGAGACTTCATTTTGCTCGGATCCACCATCAACACTCATGGGAGCAGTAGTCAAGAAATCAAACATATAGCATTAGGCAAATGTGCTGCAAAAAGAGGGAGGAAATGGTTCAAGCAGACTAACTGAGTGACTGAATGAAACAATGAACTTATTCAATATAACTGCCAGAGGAGACAAAAAACCCAGCATTGCATCTCTTGACATATCAAAGGACTTGCACATAAACATTTGTATATTCATTTGGATGGGACAAATGCTCACAATTTGCCATCGCTGTTGGTTGTTAAGTGCCATCGAGTCAGTTCCAACTAATAGTTACCCAGTACAGGGTTTCTGAGCCTGTAACTCTTTGTGGGAACAGAAAGATTCATCTTTCTCCCACTAGGCGGCATGTGGGCTCAAACCACTGACTTTGTGGTTCGAAGTCCAGAACTTATCCTTCAGACACTCTGTGGTCTCTAGTTCCTACCAATGCCTACCATATTCCTAACTGGAAGCCATTCATTTATTATTATATATACATTATTATTTCCTTTCAGTAAAAATGAGAATGGAACATTATTTGGACCTGTATTATAAACAACACAGGAAATCACATGACGAAATGACTGGAAAAAAAATTGAAAAAGTATGGTGGTTATGTGCCATGGAGTCAGTTCCGACTCATAGCAACCCTGTATAGGGTTTCTGAGGCTGTGAATCTTTACGGGAGCAGAAAGCCTTAATCTTTCTCCCATGGAATCACTGGTAGTTTCGAACTGATGACCTTGAAGTTAGCAGGCCCACTTGTAACCACCACACTACCAGAGCTCCTTATTGAAGAAAGTATATTTCCCCTGAAAAAGAATAATATTCCCATGTGCATAATATGCAAAGCACACTATGCTAAAGTATATAGCCTGATGTCCAAATCATTTCACTCAAATTACTGTACAAGCCTGACCCTTTTGTCATTTGCATTTTCAACCCTTAGTATACAGAGCACATGGAGACAGAGTTTCTTTAGCTCAAAGAAAGACCTAATATATAAAACTGAAATGGCTGCTTCTTCTTGTTAAGTACTTTCCGACTCATAACAACCCTTGTATAGGTTTTCATGGAGCAACTGAACCATCGACCTTGCTGTTCAAAGCAACTTTGTGATCCAGTACTTATCCTATAGCACCACACCAGAACTGCTAAGATAACTTAAGATATACAGGTACAATTGTGCTGACAGACCATCTGTAAAGACAAGTATTTCATGGTGCACATCACCCTGAATGTACCTCCATTGTAGCACTTAACCAATTTGTATAAACTGTCTTCTTCAAACACTAAGAGCATTCCTTTGTTACACTGTAAGAAACTTATTTTCATCATCCACCCATCCATCCATCCATTTATTCACCACAACGGAAATTCTAAATGAAAAGTTTGCAAATTAATGAATAAATTTGTAGTAAGGTAAAAGTTGGAAAAGATCATCTTTTCCTTTCAACTCTAAAAAATCTCCATTTTTACCGTATTTAGCCAAGCAGTAGTAAATAAAACTTTTTTTTTTTTACCTGAAATAATCTTAATGATCTTTTCTGATGGTTGAAAAAACTTCCAGAATTTGGCAAATACAAATGCGGATTTATCCATGTAAAAATGCCTCCTTGCCAAACTATCCCATGAAGCAGGTCCATAAAAAGCTTATAGCAAGAGTGTCACAGGGTCGGTCACACGATCCAGCAACAAAAAGCCACAGGATCAGTTGTACACATTAGAACCCTTTCTCAACAACCTAAACAATCTAGTCAAACAATCAACTTAGAAATCAAAGCCTAACAGTCTGAAAATTAATTTCCATGGAAGTCACATTAAACGTAACAGATCCAAAAGGTACCTGTCACCATTTCTTTTAAACATGGAAGCTAATGTTTATTTTCATAGTTGGCAGCATATCATTAGTGACTAAAAGATGCAAACTGCTAAAAAACAAAAACAAAACAAGACCAAAAAAGATCTCAAGATGCAAACATGGAAATGCTGCAATCCTTTTAGCTGCACATAGTAAGACATTCTATTTTTTAGCTCTAACATTTGAAAGCACCCACTCACTTTTATGGTTTATATCATCATCAGAAGTCTTCAATAAAATAAACCTACAGCAAACTTGTAGGATACTAAGATCTATTAGTCTAAACACAGAAAGAGAATCAAGAGTTGAAGCTGTAAACTGACTGTAACATATCAGATCTGTTGTTCCTGGGCAGAAGACTGGAAACATAGACTTCAGCTTAAAAGTTAGCTCCTTGCTTGGAGGTGGTGGCTCTAGATAGAAATTCTTTCAAGCCACTCAGTTTTCCTTCTCAAAATAACGTTCACCACTAACTTCCTTAAGGAGCTCTGGTAGCAATGGGCACTATGTTTGGGTGCTGTGTAAACTCTGTGTATAATGGGGTCTTGGTATAGTGCTGTAGAATGAGCACTGAACAGCTAACTGCAAGGTTGGTGGTTTGAACCCACCAGCCACTCCTCGGAAACCCTTTACAAGGAAACTATGAGTTGAAACTGACTCCATTGCACTTAAAAACAATGTAGCTGAATGTTCCCTTCCTGATTTTACAGCTACAAAGAAGCTATGGCCAATGAAGGATAAAGAAGCAAAATTTTAAAAGTTTATTGATACCTATTAAATGTTCACAGACTCTGTTCTACCATGGTCCAAAAATATTCTTGTATGCTCTTGGAAATGATCCTATTAAAAGACTGGATATGAGCCTGATTAGAAATATAAATTCATTAGCATTCTAAATTCGCTTCCAGAAACACAAGATGATGACCATCTGTATCAGTTAGTGTTTGACCAGAATCGATGTATGATAGGGATTTGACCCTTCACAATTGGGAGAGCTGGTTAAATAGTGTAGGCAATGCTGCTGCTGCTGCTGCCTCACTGTATCTGTGACAGAAGTCAAAAGCCAGGAGGCAGGCATTCAGGAAGGAAGGAAAGACGGAATGAGTTGTGGAAAGCCAGAGCCCACGAGGAAGAACTGGAACACATGTCTGTTTCTCAGGCTCCAACTTTAACGATGCAAGTGGCTTGCCAAGCACTGGCGTGCTTCCCCACAGAGGTCCGTACACACCTGCACCATGATTCCGAGAAGCTGAAGGAGACGGTCTGCAGAGTGCTGGAGGGGCTGTGGGCTTGGCAGCTGCTGCACACCAAGATCAAGTTAACCAGCATTCCTCTGACAACCTCTGTGATCTGGGACAGCGCCAAAATCTACAGTGGCCTTCTGAGTGACACTGTGGTCATTTCACTTCCACCTTTCAAATCCTGCAGAAATGTCTCTTGTTGCCAATCCTAACTGAGAGCCATACCTGTGGAAGGGAGGTCTGAGAAACATACAGTTGCCAGATAAATTCACATTGCTCACAGCCACATCACTTGTAAACTGCCTTCGTTATCCATTGCCCTGCCTTCCAAAACTGGATAAATTAGGTGCTTTGATGATCCATTTCCTCATTTCAATTTTAATCCAATTCTTAATTGAGAAAAATAGTGATTACTATCTATCCACACAAGTGACAAGCATTGTACACTGATCAGCGATGTTTATTTTTAAAAGAACTTTTAGTTCTTAGTATGTACAACACAATGGCTTGAAGATAAAATTTTCTTTAAATGAAAATAATGGGTTTCAGTTTTGTATTGCAAAAGCCCTGTGCAAATGATTAAAAGGTAAACTACAGATGGGAGAAAATATCTGCCAGTCATGTACCTGAAAAAGGACTTGTATCTAAAATGTATCATTTTTAAAAATCAACAGCAAAGCATAAATAAAATAAAAATTATAACTCAGAAAATGGACAAAAGACACATATTTCGCCAAAGACAATAAACAGAAGGCAAATGAAATGAGCGTATGAAAAAATGCTTAACATCATTAGGTATTCGGGAAATAAAATTAAATTTACAATGAGCTATCACTATGCACCTTCCAGAATGAATATAAAAAAACAGTGACAATACCAAATGCTGGTGAGGATACAGTGGAACTGAATTGCTCATCCAAGGCTGGTGGGATGGCTGGAAAACAGTTGGCAGTTTCTTTAAAATGTAAACATGCAGCAACCATATGACCTAGGTATTTATCCCAGAGAAATATAAACTTCTGTTCACAAAAAACCTGTTACATAAGTGTCTATAAAAGCTTTATTTGCAATAGTTAAAAACTAGAAATGCTCAAACCAAACAACAAAGCCACTACTGTTTGGTCAATTCTGACTCACAATAACCCTATGGTGGTGGTAGTGTGCTGTAGAGTCGGTTCCAACTCATAGCCACCCCGTATAGGATTTCCAAGGCTGTAAATCTTCATGGGAGCAGAAAGCCTCATCCAATTCCCGCGGAACAGTTGGTAGTTTCAAACTGCTGACCTTGAGGTTAGCAGCCCGACTCATAACCACTACTACCAGAACGCCTTACAGTAACTCTATGTTGTTGTTGGTAAGTGCTATCGAGTCGATTCTGACCCATAGCAATCCATAGGGTTTCTAAGGAGCAGCTGGTGAGCTTGAACCACCAACCTTGCAGTTCAAATGGCTTTGTAGTCTAGAGCATTAACCCACAGCACCACACCAGGACTCCCTATAGGGCAGAATAAAACTGTTCCCATTATGTTTCCAAGGCTATCAATCTTACAAAAGCAGACTGCCACATCTTTCTCACACAGAATAACTGGGTTCAAACTGCCAACTTTACAGTTAACAGCCAAGTGTTTAACCACTGCACCACCAAGGTTCCTGGGAAACAACCCAGATGGCCTTCAATGAGTGAATCTTTAAATAAATTATAAAATATCCATTTCATGAACACTGTTGCTGTTGTTAAGTGCCATGGAGTCAGTTCCCACTCATACTGACCCTTTATAGGGTTTCTGTGGCTTTAAATCTTTGCAGGAGCAGAAAGCCTTATCTTTCTTCCACAGGAGCTAATGGGCTTGAACCACCAACTTTACAGCTCACAGTCCAATGCTTAGTCTATGGAGCCACCACACTCCTCCATGGAATATTACTCAATAATAAAAAAGGATGAGCTACTGATACCCATGGATTACATCTCAGTGTAAAGAAAACAAAAATCCTCACCACTGGACCAATAAACAACATTCTTATCAATGGAGAAAAGATTGAAGTTGTCAAGGAGTTCATTCATCTTGGATCAACTATCAACACTCATGGAAGCAGCAGTCAAGAAATCAAATAGACCTTTTTAAAGTGTTGAAGAGCAAAGATGTCAGCTTGAGGACTAAGGTGCGCTTGACCCAATAAATGGTATTTTTGATTATCTCATATGCATGCGAAAGCTGGACAGTGAGTAAGGAAGACCATAGAAGAATTGATGCTTTTGACTTGTAGAGTTGGAGGAGAATACTGAAAGTGCCATGGGCTTCCAAAAGAACCAATAGATCCATTTTGAAAGAAGTGTAGCCAGAGTGTTCCTTGGAGGCCAAGATGGCTTAGCCTCGTCTCTCATACTTCAGACATATTGTCAGGAAGGACCAGTCACTGGAGAAGGATGTCATGTTTGATAAGATGGAGGGTCAGAAAAAAGAGGAAAGCCCCCAGCGAGATGGATTGGCCATGTGACAGCATCGACGGACTCAAGCATAGCAACAGTAGTGAGGTTGGCCCAGGATCGGGCAGTGTTTCGTTCTACTGTGCATAAGGTCACTATGGGTCAGTACTGACTCGATGGTACTTAATAACAACAAATACTGATACCCAAAACAAATGGAATGAATCACCAAAGAATTATGCTGAGTGAGAAACCACATATTGAAAATTTGGATAGTGTGTGAGCCTACATATAAAACAAAACATTCTTGAAATGATCAAATCAGAGAGATAGAGAACAGATTAGGAGTTGCTAGGGGTTAGGGAGTGGGTGTCTGTGGCTATAATGGATAGCATAAGGGATCCTTATGAAGGATCTGTTCTATGTTGTCATGTTGGTGATAAAACTGCACAGAACTAAATACCCACACACAAAACAAAGAGTACGTGTAAAACTGGCTAAATCTGAATAAACTCTATGCATTGTATCAATGTCAATTTCCTGGTGATGATATTGGGCTACAGCTAAGGACAATGTTACCCAGAAGAGGTAATGGGCAAGGATTGATTATAAAAGGTCCTGATTGTGTCTTACAATCGCTTACGAATGTACAATTACCTCAAAATAAAATAAAGGTTTTTTAAAAACTGAGTTTAAAGTCTCAAAGAATTTTGCTCAAAGAAGTATAACTTAAATATTTTTAAGTATGTTGTTGTTATTAAGTGCTGTCAAGATGGTTTGGACTCATAGAGACCCTGTATAGAGTTTCTGAGGATGTAAATCCTAGCAGGAGCAGAAAGCCTCATCTTTCTCCCATAGCACATCTGATGGGTTCAAACTATGGACCATGTGGTTCGCAGTCCAGAGCTTATTCTACAAAGGACCTTGCTCCCATGTTAAGTATAGTCAGTTACTAACTACATAGCTAGGATACCATTAAAAACTTTAACCAAAGCCTTCTGGCTCATAGCAACCCAACAGGACAAAGGAGACCTGCTCCACAGGCTTTCCAAGGCTGTAAATCTTGACAGAAGTAGAGTGCAAAGTCTTTGTCCTGTGGAGCGGCTGGTGGGTTTGAACTGTCAGTCTTCAGTCAGTTGGTAGTTGAGCATAAGGCTATTAAGTCGGTTCCAACTCATAGCAACACCATAGGACAGAGTAGAACTGCTCCTTAGGGTTTCTGAGACTCATCTTTTTTCCCACAGAGCAGCTGGTGGGTTTGAACTACCAAGTTATAGTAAGCAGCCCAGTGCTTACCTCAACAGTGCCACCAGGGCCCTTAAATATTTAAAGGACCCCTTTATATTTTCACCAACTACCTAAATAAAAATCATCAATGCACACACAGACTAGTGCTTGGTTCATATTTAACAATTTATGTGATTTTCTGTGTGTAATCATCGTTAGAGTTGTTTTGTTAACTTAAAGAAAACCTTCAGTTACATAAACCCAGTTTTACATACCAGAAGATGTCATGTTAACTCAGGTAACTGTTCTGAACGCTTATTTAAATCAACTCATTAAGCACAGAAACATCACTTAACTTTCTCTTTTTTAAGAGACACCTGTTCCTTTGCAGTTCTATGTTGCCCTTTAGATCTGTAACTTAAATCATCTCAAATGAAAAACAGAAGTGTATCTTATACACACTAAGAAACACTATGAAGAAGGTATCTTAGACACCAAGCTGTCTTTTAGAATCAATGATTTCTGCAAGTAAAGAGTTTTCCTTCAACCTCCTTGTTCTCTGACCCTCTCCTCCCAGCTTCGCAAAACAGCAACAACAACAACAACAAAAAAAAACCGCACACACACAAACTGTCTTCAATCCTTTCCAACTCATAGGGACGCTGAAGGACATAACCGCCCGGTGAGGTTTCCAAGACTGTCAGTCTTTACAGAAGCAGACTGTCACCTCTTTCTCCCACAGAGAAGCTGCTGGATTAGAACTACCAACTTTCCGGTTAGCAACCAAGCATTTAACCACTGCACCACCACAGTTCCTTGTTTTACCAAACCCATATTCATTTTCTCCTTTCCCTCTTCTCTCTTCATCCCTATCTTCCCTGACCCTGTCCTTGCCAGCACAAGTAAAGGAACATTTTAGAAAGTCCAGAACTAAAAATACCCTTCTGCACATTCCACCAAATGAGCACAGGCATTTGGCAATCTTGTTAAAAGGCTGACCCTCTGAGCAGGGACTAGGACAGTCCCCAGGATGATCAGGCACAGCATACCTCACTGGGCACTTACTGCCATACACTGAATTACCTAACAACCATCACTGTAATCAGTGAAAAGGGACACTCTAAAAGCTAAGCATTTACGTTTGTGCCATGGAAGGAGATTTTAAGAAACATGTGGAATGCATTATTAGCCATGGTTATCTTTCAACTCAAACCCAGGACTTTTGATAAAATGTTTTTCCAAGTGAAATATGCAATTTCCTTCTTAAAACCTTCCATTGTCAGTGGAAAAATTAAATCAAAAGCCAATGAATTGTTACCAATTGCTATGGTTCCCTTTTCTAAATCATCAGAGCCACCTGTCAAGGGATCTTGGCCTCTTTAGGCAGGTCAGGCTCCTCAAACTGCACACCCAGCCTCCAATGTTCATTACCCTAAAGGCAGGTTCTTATTACACCTGTCGGGAAAGACTTACAAACGTTGATGATATGGAATAAAAATTAGTTCAGCAGTTTTGTCAGATACCTTGAAAATGGCTTAAATTCTGAACCAAAGTATAAAAGGCTGAGTCAAGCTCACAACCGGTGAGATAGCACTTTCCTGAGATCAGCTCTTCTCCGTTTTCGTCTGCTATTAGCCGTCTTTTGAATTCAATACTTCAACATACAAAAACCTGGCGGTACCCTTGGTTCCCCTAACACTTTATTCACAACAAAAATGCTGAATCATGACTCCGAGGTTTAAACAGAAAACTCTTTCGGCTGGAACGCCAGGATTCTACGCTTATGCGTTCAATCTGTTATGCACCTTTTTAAGTGTGCATGCAGGGCGGGCGGTTTGGGCAAATTAGAGAGAGTCCGCGAGCAGTCAAGGGGAGGCGGGGGAGTGATTCTCTGCTGCTTCCTCAGTTCCTCCCCCAAACCCACCGGGCTCCCGCTGCGTCCCATCCGAAGGCTACCCTAAAGAGGCTGAAAGGCTCCCAATTTGCAGAGCTGCCCCAAAGCCTCCGGGAAATTCTCAACCTGGAAGCATATCAAGCAATCCCCTCTGAGTTCTTTGGGTCTGTGCTAGTCCCACTTGGCCGCCCACCTGCAGGGGTGTGCGGCGGCGGCTCCTTAAACCGCTCCCAACCCTGCCCCCGAGAGAAAAACCAGCCAAGAGCGCAGACACTTGAGAAACTCGATTCCAACTCCCCAGCCCGCACCTCTCGAACCGCCCAAGAGCGCCGGGAAGGTGGGCATAGAACCAGGACGGAGAGCGGTATGGGCAGTCTGGACAACAGAGAGGAAAGGTGAGTAAGAGGCATCAAGAAATAGAAAAGTCCCCCAAGCCAAGTTCACAACTTATCCCGAAAGGAGACAGCAGCAATTGGGGCGAGGGACTCACTTGAAGGTGAGGACACAGAGCGGCCGGTAGGACTTGTGGCTGGTATTCTCGGCCATGCCCTTGCCCCAGAAGTCGTTGGCGAAAATGCCCCAGCCGAGCGGGGCATCGGGCCGCACGTCGGGGTTGTTCAGAATTGCCCACACGTCGTCGTGCACGAACTCGCCCTGCAGGGAGTTGCCGTAGCAAAGGCAGCTCGCCCCGACCAGTAGTGCTGCGGCCCCAGCCGGCGCGAGCCCGCAGCCCCGCTGCCGGGAGGGCGCGCGGTTCCCGCCGCTGCCGCCTTGGGCAAAGGTTGTCACCACCATCGCGCTGCCACCACCACCGCTGTCCTGACCTCTCCCTGGTGTCTGGCATCCTCCCCTCCCGGGGATTGGGAGGCACGCAGCGGCTGCCCGAAGGTGGGCTCCGGCATGGTGCGGCGGCTGCAGAACTCGCCACTGGCGCCCCGTGCTCTGCCGCCGTCTGCGCCGCCGAGTTGGCCCAGCTGCAAATAAACAGCCGTCCCCCCGCCTCCCCGGCCATCTCCACCTCCTCCGCGCCACTGCGCATGCCCCGGTCGCTCTCGCCTCTAACACCACCCTCCTCCCCAATACTGAGACTAGCGATATTTTCCCCACACGCACCTCGGCGTCTCGCGCCTCCGCCGGTACTCACCGCTGGACTCAGCCCCCGGGCGCACGTGTCCAGCGACAGCGAGAATTCGCACGCAGATGAAGCGCTGGTCGCGACCGTGAACCGCGGTAGCGGGGAAAGGGCACTCATAGATTCCAACTGTGTTCATCCCAGTGTTCCACCTCCTTCACTTCTGGCGGGCACCTCTGCGCCCGGGGCAATACAGCCTTAGTAGGTGAGCATCAAGTACACTCTACTTTCTACCCCTCCTATAAAGCAAAGTGGCTACTCCTTCCCGGGAAGTTCCGGGCTTTTCAGCACCCCGGACAACAACAGCGGTGCTGGGGAAGACGCTCTCCAGGTCAGCACAAACGCTGGCGCCGTCGCCCCATCTTCTGATCCTTCCGGGCTTTCTGTCTCTAGTGTGTCTGTCTCTAGCTGTGTCGGCCAGTTTCAGCCTGCGTGGGAGGAGCGCGGCCCATAGAGGAGATTGCGGGGAATAGAGCTTCCAAAAGCACCTTTCTGAAAGCCAAAAGAAAGGTCTCCCTGGCCAAGGACTTCCTGCCCGCCCTTCCCGGGTTTGTTTAGAGCCGCCACCCGGGCTATTTTCTTAACCGCCCTTTCCTCTGTCCGCATTTACACAAAGTTCAGGTTCCCCTTTTTTTTATTTGGGTCTTGGGACTAAATTGGTCTCTGAAACATTTCTCCCTGTTTGATTTAAATTCTTGCGATAATTCAGGAGCTGCCAAACAAATCCTTTTTTTCTTCTCCTGTAAATGGATCAGTTGGGTCAGATTATTTCCCGGATTTGGGATGTGTTTGAACTGTTCTGCTGATTTGCCTCTATCGCTCTTCCCTCCACCTGCAGCCTCCACCCACCATCCCCGGACTAGCTCCTCATAAGATTCTTAAAGCATGTGAGTTTGGCATTTAAGTTTCTCTTTCTGAAAGACTATTTTACTTTTTTAAATACTAATTATAATATATAAATAAATTATATATCCCGGAATGATGAGTACTAGAATTTCTCCAGGTTTGAAAATCTGTTAACACTTTCGGATTTATCCTTATAATAGCCTAAAATTCGACACATCCATAGAGAAAAACTTGAATTTTGAAACTCAACATTTTATTTTACTCCCATCTTTGCAAAATCCTTAAAAAGCTCATTTATCTTCCAAAAAAAAACCCATAAAAGGCAGAAATTGTTCTTTAAGAGACTGACTAGGTATTTTATGTGTCTCCTTACTATCTAAATTTATCAACACCCCCAAAAAGAATTTCGGGCCTCATGTGTGTTGGAAATTCAGTGAATGAGATAATATGATTGCAAACTGGATTACATTTCAACCATTTTCATTATTTTTTGGTTTTGGTAACTTGAAAATTAGAGAAGAGAAATTGAAAATCAAAAACATAGACGTTTTAATCCTTTCATTAAAAGTTTTTACCCTAAGTAGCTTTAATATCCAAACCTCAAACACACGGGAGCCAACCATCTCCCAACTCAACACACTAGAGCTGTTCCTCTTTACCCACTCATCAATTTATGTTTATATATATATTACCTATATATCTATTTTGAAAGAAGTGCAGCCAGAGTGCTCCTTGGAGGCCAGGATGACTAAGCTTCGTCTCTCATACTTTGGACATATTGTCAGGAGAGAACAGTCGCTGGAGAAGGATGTCATGCTGGGTAAGGTGGAGGGTCAGAGAAAAAGAGGAAGACACCCAACAAGATGGATCAGCCAAGTGGCATCATTGATGGCATCAAATGTGGCAGTAGTAATGAGGTTGGCCCAGGATCGGACATTGTTTCATTCTGCTGTGCATGGGGTCGCTATGAGTTGGTTTCGACTCCATGGCACCTGACAACAACAACATATTGTGGCGCTGTTGGTTAATGCACCAGACTGCAAAGCCGTTTGAACCGCAAGGTTGATGGTTCAAACTCACCAGCTGCTCCTCGGAAACCCTATACAGGGTCGCTATGGGTCAGATATGATGTTGTTGTTAAGTGCCGTCGAGTCGGTTCTGACCCATAGCAACCCCGTATAGGGTTTCCGAGGAGCAGCTGGTGAGCTTGAACCATTGATCTTGTAGTTCAAAAACAACTTTGCAGTCCACTGTATTAGGAGCCCTGGTTTGATGCTGCATGCACTGGACCACAAGGTCAGTTGAATCGCAAGGTGGGCAGTTCAAACCATCAGTCAGCAGCTCCTCAGAAACTAAGTTGGAATCGAGTTGATGGTACTTAAAACAACAACATATATATATTAAGAGCATACTTTGTGCTAATTATACTAAGTGGACTGAGTGACCAAAAGTGCTCAAATTATGTGTGTGCCATGTCTTTGTTTGTGACTCCTGTTGTGGCGCTGTAGGATCAGCACAGGACTGCCAACCACAAGGTCAGCAGTTCAAACCCACCGTCAATCCTTGGAAACCCTATACATGGTTGATGAGTTGGAACCAATTCTACAGAACTTAACAACAACAACAACAACAACAACAACAACACTTCTTTCTTTGTGTAAAAATGACACCATAAAAGACTGACTAAATTAACAACTAAAAAAGAAAGAAAATTCATTGTTAACCAGTGATTCTGACTCACAGTGATCCAACATGACAGCGTAGAATTGTTCCACAGGATTTTAAAGACTATAAGTTAGTGTAGGGTAATGCACCACTGCTGGGTAATGCACAAGGTCAGTTTCAACTGCAAGGTTGGCAGTTCAAACTCACCAGCTCCTCAGAAATCCTGAGAGACCTCCTCAGGGTCTCTATGAGTGTGAGCCGAACAGACTCAACAGCACTTAACAACAATCTTTATAAGAGAGACTTGTTGCAGCATTGTTGGATAAAGCACTGGACAGCAAGGTTGGTTTGAACCACAAGGTCAATGGTTCAAGCTCACCAGCTCCTCCAAAACCCTATACAAAGTCTCTATGAGTGTGGCCCTGTAGGACAAGCACTTGACTGTGAACGCCAAGCTCAGCGGTTCAGACTTTCATAGAAACTTCTCGGAAACTCATGCAGGTTCACCATGAGGTGGAACTAACTCAATGATGCTTAACACCAAGAACAGCAATCTTTATGAAAAAGGAGTCCTGGTGGTATTGTAGATAAGCACTGGACTGCAAATCACAAAGTCATCAGTTCAAACCCACCAGTTGTTCCTCAGAAGCCCTATACAGGGTCTCTATGAGTTAGAGCCAACTCAAATGGCACTTAACAACAACATTATTCTAGGAGTTTGGAGTCCTGGTGTGGCACTGAAGGGTAAGCATAAAGCTGCTAACCCCAAGGTTGGTGGTTCAAACTCACCAGGTGCTCCTATACAGGGTTTCTGTGAGTTGGAACTGACTTGCCAGCATTTAACAACAACTTTCTAGGAGTTCAGATGATGAACTTGGTATTAATTCAGTTTAAGGTGTTAAGATACTTAAATAAATGAGTCAATAAGCAGATGCAGTTTTTTTGTTTTGTTTTTTTTTTAAATTAAACAGTGCCTTTGCAGTTCCATCAGGTTCTGCTCTGTGTCACAAGAAACTAGTTTAAAAGTGCTTTTAAAGAGATATGCATTGATATGCCAACCCATCACCCATCTGCTTCTATTTAAAGGTATAAAGCCCTTATCTTGGCTAATGAAGGGGCCCAAAAGGAAATTAGATTTAATTCATGTTATTTAATCTCTAATTATTTTTAAAGGACTTTATAAGTAGAGCAATACAACCATCTAAGACTCCTTTTGTCCACTTGGAGCAATTTAAAACATAAATTACTATATAAGTGCCTCTCTGAGGCTCATACAGATTGTCACTCATGTAAATTAGGATGGACCATATCCCTGAAAGAATTAGGATAGAACTAAAAATAAATCAAGAGCAAGTTGATATTTGAATAAAGCAAATTCCTGCCCACTGTGTTTTTGAGCCTTATAGTATCCCCTGTTTAGATATATTTTATAGCACTGACAAACGAAAAACTGCAATGTTGTAATGGCAGAAATTTTGCAAAAACACTAATAGCATAGTTTACGGTTTAAATTGCACATAGAATATTGCCTGTAGTTATTTAAATATTACTCATTATGAAGACAATGCAGAAAAATATAAAGAAGAGAATTCAAATATCCCACTGTATCAGACAAAGATGTTACTGTTGTTAAGTACCCTTGAGTCGCATACCATTCGATGTTGTTTTGGGGTGCTATCCAGTTGGTTCCAACTCATAGCGACCCTATACACAACAGAACAAAACACTGCCCAGTCCTGTGCCATCCTCATTATTGTTGTTATATTTGAGCTAACTGCAACTGCAACTGTGTCGATCCATTTTGTTGTGAATCTTGCTCTTCATCTTTTTCGCTGACCCTCCACTTTACCAAACATGATGTCCTGCTCCAGGGACTGTTCCATCCTGACAACATTTCCAAAGTATAAAAGACAATGTCTTGTCATTCTCACATCTAAGAAACATTTTGGCTATACTTCTTCCAAGACAGATTTCTTTGTTCTTTTGGTAATCTGCATTACTTTCACGATTCTCCTCCAACACCATAATTTAAAAACATCAGTTTTTCTGCAGTCTTTCTTATGCATTGTCCAACTTTCATATGCATATGAGGAGATTGAAAATACCATGACTTGTGTCAGAAGCATGTTAGTCTTCAAACTGACATCATTGCTTTTTAACACTCTAATGAGGTCTTTTGTTAACAGATTTGCCTAATGCAGTGCATCATTTGTTTTCTTGACTGCTGCTTCCATGGGTGTTAATTGTGGATCCAAGTAAAGGGAAGTATTTGACAACTCTCATCTTTTCTCCATTTATCATGATATTATTTATTGGCTCAGTTTGAGCATTTTTGTTTTCTTTACGTTGTTGTTCAATCCATACTGAAGGTTGTGGTCTTTGATCATCATTAGTAGGTATTTCAAGAGTACTCTTTGCTTCAAGCAAGCAAGGTTATATCATCTTGCATATCACAATTTGTTAATGAGTCTGTCTCTAATCCAGATGTCATGTTCTTCACATATAATCCACTTTCTGAAATTATTTGCTCAGCATACAGATTGAATAAGTATGGTGAAAAGATACAAACCAGGCACACACCTTTCCTGATTTTAAACCATTCAGCTCCCTGTTCATGTATTGCTACAACCATGTTAGAATTATCTTCAGCAAAATTTTACTTGCATATGATGTTAATGATACTATTTAATGATTCCTGCATTCTATTGGGTTACCTTTCTTCGAACTGGGTACAGATAGAGATCTCTTCCAATTGGTTAGCCAGGGAGCTTTCTTCCCAATTTCTCGGCATAGACAAGTGAGCACCTCCAGTGCTGTATCAGTTTGTTGGAACATTTCAATTTGTATTCCATCAATTCCTGAAGCCTTGTTTTTGGCCAATGTCTTCAGTTTAGCTTACAACTCTTGCCTCAGTAAAATTGGTTCTTGATCATATGGTACCTCTTAAAATGACTGAACATCAACCAATTCTTTTGGGTACAGTGACATTATATATTCCTTCTATCTTATTTTGATACTTCATGCATCCTTCAATATTTTGACCAAAGAAACCATCAATATTGCAACTTGAGATTTGAATTTTTTCTTTAGTTACTTCAGCTTGAGAAATACTGAGCATGTTCTTCCCTTTTGGTTTTCTGACTCCAGGTCTTCCTACATTTCATTATACTACTTGACTCTGTCTCCTGAAGGAGACTCTGTTGAGCTCTTCTCCTCACTTCTTCCATTTGCTATGGCTTCTCTACACTTAAGAGTTTGTTTCAGATCTCTCTGACATCAAAGTTTCTTTGAC
Source organism: Chrysochloris asiatica (assembly GCF_000296735.1). Lineage (NCBI taxonomy): Eukaryota > Metazoa > Chordata > Mammalia > Afrosoricida > Chrysochloridae > Chrysochloris > Chrysochloris asiatica. Next base: position 11,751,327 of record NW_006408616.1, read on the forward strand.
ATTTGTCTTTTCTTTCGTTCCTGTCTTTTTAATGACCCATTGCTTCCTCATGTATGATGTTCTTGAAGTCATCCCAAAAATCCTCTGGTTTTTGGTCATTAGTGTCTAATGCATCAATTCTGTTCTTAAAATGATCTCTAAATTTAGGTGGGACATACTCAAGATCTACCACTCCTCTGTCAGTGTGTCATACTGTAGTAGCTTGTGTGTTGCTGTGATTCTGGAAGTTATGCCACTGGTATTTTAAATAACAGCAGGGTCAACCATAGATGACAGGCTTCATATGAGCCTACAGGCAAGGACAGACTAGGAAGAAGGTGAGACAGACTACTTACAAATATTTTGTCATGAAAATCTTATGAATAATAGTGGAACACTGTCAGATAGCTCAAGAATATTGAATATTGAAACTTGATGGAGAGTACCAGAATATTGTCAGATATAGTGCAGAAAGATGAGCCCCTCAGGTTGGAAGGCATTGAAAATATGATTGGGAAAGAACTGGCTCTTCAAAGTAGAGTTGACTATGATGACACAAATGGAATAAAACTTTTGGGATGTACATTTGCTGATGGGGCACAACTATTAAAAAATGAGGAAAAGATGTTAATTAACATCCAATAATAATCAGAACATAGAATTTATG
>NW_006408616.1:11752377-11763552 GCF_000296735.1 Chrysochloris asiatica
GTCAGCCAAAAAAGACCAGGGAGAGGCAGACTGTGGAACATACCTTCAATTGCTCATATGCAAATTCAGACTGAAGCTGAAAACAATTAAAACAAGTCCATGAGAGCCTAAGTAGGACCTTGAACATATCCCAATTGAATTTAGAGATCATCTCAGGAGCAGATTTGATGCATTAGATATTAAAGACTGAAGACAAGAAGAGTTGTGGGATGACATCAAGAACATCATACAGGAAGGAAGTAAAAGGTCATTAAGAAGACAAGAAAGAAAGAAAAGACCAAAATGGATATCAGAAGAGACTCTGAGACTTGCTTTCCAGTGTAGAGATGTTAAAGCAAATGGAAAACAGTGAGGAAATACAAGAGCTGAACAAAAAATGTCAAAGGTGAGCTCAAGAAGACAAAGTCAAATATTATAACAAAATGTGCAAAGATCTGGAGTTATAAAACCTAAGGGCAGAACAAACTAAGCATTTCTCAAGCTGAGGGAACTGAAGGGAAAATTCAAGCCTTGGCTAGCAATATTAGAAATTTTCTATGGGAAAAAATATTGAAAGATGCAGAAAGCATCAAAAGAAGATGGAGGGAATATACAGAGTCACTGTATCAAAAATGAATGGTCAGTACTCAGCCATTGCAAGAGTTAGTATTTGATCAAGAGCAAATGGTACTGAAGGAAGAAGTCCAAGGTGCATTAAAGGCATTGGCAAAGAGCAAGGTGCTGGGAATTGATGGAATACAAACTGAAATCTTTCAACAAAGTGAGGCAGCACTGGAGGCACTCATTCATCTATGCCAAGAAATTTGGAAGACAGTAACCTGACCAACTGACTGGAAGAGATCCATATTTGTACCCATTCCAGAGAGAAGTGATCCAATGGAATATGAAAATCATAGGACAATATCATTAATATCTCATTAAAGTATTTTGCTAAAGATAATACAAAAATAACTGCAAACTTACATTGACAAAGAACTGCCCAAGGTTCAAGCTGGATTCAGATGAGGACGTGGAATGAGGGATATCATTACTGATGTCGTCAGATGGATCTTGGATGAAAGCAGAGAATACCAGAAAGATGTTTACATGTGCTTTACGGACTACACAAAGACTTCCAATTGTGCGGATCATGACAAGCTATGAACAACATTGCGGAGAATGTGTATTCCAGAACACTTAGTTGTGTTCATGAGGAACCTGTACGGAGACCAAGAGGCAGTTGTTCAAACAGAACAAAGGACCACCGAATGGTTTAAATTTAGGAAAAGTGTGTGCCAGGGTTGTATTCTTTCACCATACTTATTCAACCTGTATGCTGAGCACATAATCTGAGAAACTGGATTATATGAAGAAAAACATGGCATCGGGATTGGAGGAAGACTCATTAACAACCTGCAATATGCAGATGATAAAACCTTGCTTGCTGAAAGCCAAGAAGGCTTAAAATACTTACTGATGAAGATCAAAGACCATAGCCTTTGGTATGGGTTGCACCTCAGAGTAAAGAAAACAAAAATCCTTACCACTGGACCAATAAACAACATCCATATAAACGGAGAACATTTTGACATTGTGAAAGACGTCATTTTGCTCATCTAAACCATCAACACTCATGGAAGCCGCATTCAAGAAATAAAATGACATATTGCATTGGCCAAATCTGCTACACAAGACCTCTTTAAAGTGATGAAGAGCAAAGATGTCAGCTAGAGGACCAAGGCACGCCTGACCCAAGCTGTGGTATTTTCAAACCTCATATGCATATGAAAGTTGGACTTTGAATAAGAAAGACCATAGAAAACCTTATGCATTTGAGTTATGGTGTTAGACAGAATATTAAAAGTACCATTTACTGCCAAAGAACAAACAAATGTGTTGGAAGAAGTACAGCCAGAATGCTTGGAAGCCAGGATATTCAGACTTTGTCTCTCATAGTCCAGACATATTATTAGGAGGGACCAGCCCCTGGAGAAGGACATCATGTTTGGTAAAGTAGAGGGTCGGAGAAAAAGAGGAAGACCCCCAAGGAGGTGGATTGGCACAGTGGCAGCTGCAGTGGACTCAGACAGCTGTGAGATTGCTGTTGGACCAGGAAGTGTTTCATTTTGTTGTCCATAGGGTTGCTATGAGTCGGCACTGACTCGATGGCACCTAACAAACAACAACAACAATGTTTAACAACTTGTTTGCAAATTCCTGATAATTCAACAGTTTTTGTGAACCTAGTACCAATTGAATCCAGCAACAATCATTAGATGAAATAAGATTGGTCCTATGTTACAATTTTGAATTTCAGTAATAAGTATGGAAGAATTCATTATGTTATTTTTCTACTTTAACATTTCCTATAATATAAAGATGTTTATGCTATTTAAAAGACAATCCACTGAATAATTTATGTAGAAATTGTTAAATGGGAACCTAATTTGCTATGTAAATTCTCACTGAAAACACAATAAAATACTATTTTTTTAAAAGATGAATAGCTACCTCCCAAGAAGAGTGAAAGAATACTAGACACCCCCAGTAAAAAAATTTTCAGTAAAGACAGTAAAATAAAATTAGAAAGAAAATAAAAGGAAAAAAAGAAAAGAAAAATACACACAGAGAGAGCTATTGTATAAAAGCAAAAGGAGAATTAAATTCAGAACTCTTGTTCCCAATGATGTTTCAGAAAACTCTGGATAGTCTATATAAAGTATTTATTACAATCATCCATGTGTTGTATTTTCTATACCACATGGTAATACTGTGTATATAATTTTTTTTCTGTGTATGTAATTTAATATATCATGTTTATTGGTCTAATTGAATAAGAAAAATGATTGTATTAAAGATTTTCCCACCTTATAGTTGATGTGGATGTCAATGCTTTACCATTTAACAGGACCACATATATAGTTTGCAGAGTCCAGTGAAAAAGGAAAATGTGGGATCCTTCATTCAAAAAGTATCAAGAATTCCAAAGCAATGACTGCAGTGCATTCAAAGAAGTCCTTCTGAAAGTGGGACCCTGTGTGGCACTTGGAAAGACAATGATCTGTGGGCGGCCAAGAAAAAAGCATTCAAGGCAGGTGGTGGTGGTGCTTATGTGCCGTGGAGTCGGTTCCGACTCATAGCGACCCTGTTCAAGGCAGGAGACAGTAATAAAACATCTTCCGTAAGTCATCCTATTGAAGAATTTACCACAAAAAAAGTTTTTTTTGCCAAGTAGTAAAGATTATATGGAGATAAATAATTTCCCTTAAATAGTCCTCTCCCACCTTTTCTTATTGTGCTGCTATCTCAGTCCTTGCCTTATTTTTTCAGGTGTGAGCTAATCTGAAGAGATACAGTAAATCTTTCCAGGGCCCACCGTGGTTTACAAAAATATATAAATAAATAAAACATGCCTTTTGGGTTTTATTTTTGGCCACGTTTCTGTGAGTGAGACAGCCAGCTTTTGTTGTTGTTTTCAACTAATTTTAAGTCTTCTTTGCATATCTCTGATAAATGTTGAACATTGTGGCCTTGCCAATTTGAAGAGAAGATAGAAGATAGAGACTCACTTCACAATCTTGTCTCTTTCATTTCTTATTTGTTCAATTTTTCATCTCTCATTTGTTTTCATTTCTCATTTCTTTCTTTCCCCGTTATGTGGCCTGAGGGTTAGGAAAGTGGAACCGTTAGTTTTGCTACAAGACTGAGCAATTCCACGTATCTTCTAAGAAACTGAGTTTCCTAGTGATAGTGCCGTTGCTGACTTATTTGTATTTATGGAAATGCCCAAATTGTTATGGGCTGAATTGTGCCAACTAAAATTATGTATTATAAATCCTAAGCATAGTGGTTATGAATTGGGTGGCGTTCAGTCAACAACAATATATATATATATAGAGCTCTGGTAGTGTAGTGGTTACGAATCGGGCTGCAAACGGCAAGGTCAACAGTTCGAAACTACCTGCTGTTCCATGGGAGAAAGATGAGGCTTTCTACTCCCGTAAAGATTTACAGCCTCAGAAACCCTGTTCAGGGTTGCTGTGGGTCAGAACCGACTCAACAGCACTTAACAACAACAACAACAACCACACATACATGTAGATTTAATCTCATTTGGGAATCGGGCTTTTCTTTGTGCTAATAATAAGGCCTCTATCATTGTAAGAAGGAGTCCTGATAAGATAGTAGATTATAAGCTGGGCTTCTACCCACAAAGTCAGAAGTTCAAATCTACCAGAGGCCCCATGGGAGAAAGATGAGATTTTCTGCTCCCATAAAGATTTACAGCCTCAGAAACCTTCTATATGGTCTCTATGAGTCAGAATTGACTCAATGGCACATGACCACCACCACCATTATTGTAGTAGGAGTCCTAGTGTGGCAATGTAGGATAAGCATAGCATTGTTTACCATAAGGTTGGCAGTTCAAACCTACCAGCTGCTCCTTGGAAACCCAGTACAGGGTCACTAAGAGTCAGAACTGACTCGACAACATACAGCAACAGCATTGTAGTGTGTGTCTTTAAACCTAACCACTTTTGAAATTTAAAAAGACCAGATTGGGCACAGGAGCAAGTAAAGAAAAATGGGGACAAGATAGATGTCACTTGAAGATACCAAGAACCACGGAGAAGAACGCTAAAGAAGCTGGGACAGGAATGTTTCTCCAGAGCAGGCAGAGTCTTCCCCTAAAGCTGATGCCCTGAATTCAAATTTCTAGCTTCCTACACTGTAAGAAAATACATTTATTTGTGTTCATTAAAGTCACTCACTTGTGCTATTTCTGTAACAGCAGCACTAGCTAAGACACACATAGTAACTTTTTTCCTTTTGTACTTAACACAAAATCCAGGTGGTTGTTAAGTGTCATCCAGTGCCTTCAAGTCAGTTCTGACTCATAGCAACCCTGTGTAGGGTTTTCTGAGGATTGACTGGCTGACGTGAACAACTAACCTTGGGTTAGCAGTCCAGTGCTTATCCTACAGTGCCGCATCAGGATTTCAAACTCCAGGAAATATCTACTAAAAAGTGGTATTACGAATGACGGTGATGGGAAGTGCGTGGTACATGCCATAAACCCTTTCTTCCTCTGTGCCCATGACGAACTTTAGAACTTCCTGCACATTGATTTTAGATGTAATCTTCTCAACACAGCTTTCCATACCACGCTCGCTGTTGGTCAGCTGTGAGCGGAAGCCTTCTGCCATCTCTCAGTCAGCGTGGGCTGCTAGCACAAAAACATAATAACACCTCCAAGTTAAAAATATTTTAGTATTTACAAAGTGTTTCAATACATATTTCTTTCATTTTTTTAGCTCTAGATGTTGGCACTTCTGTTTTAATAGTGATATTTCTAAATACATTCTAAGCAAGTCTATGAGTTGGAACCAACTCCATGGCACATAACCACCACCACCAAGAAGATTACGGAATCCTGGTGTGGTACTGTAGGATAAGCACTAGACTGCTAACCACAAGGTTGATGGTTCAAACCCTCCAGCCGCTCCTTGGAAACACTGTACAGAATCACTATGAGTCAGAACCAACTTGATGACACCAACAATAACAGCAACAAAAAGATTATACCTTTTGTACTTTTGAGTAACTTGTTAGGTTTCCCTAAAAGTTTTTACTCTTGCAAATATATTATTAGATAAAACTTACTAGATAAGAATTAAGTTGCCATATTAGAGCATTTCTATGAATAAAAGTTTTAGGAAATGTGAGAAACTCATGAAAGTTATTATTAGGAGCCATTGTAAAGAAAGACAATAATTTAAACACAAATATTATGTGCCGTGGAGTCGATCCAACTCATAGCAAGGCTGTGAATCTTTACGGGAGCAGAAGGAGCAGCTGGTAGTTTTGAACTGCTGACCTTGCACTTTGTGGCCCAATTCATAACCACTATGCTACTAGAGATAAATACACTGAAAGGAGCCCTAGTAGCTTAGTGGATTATGAACTGGGCTGCTAGTAGCAAGATCAGCAGTCCAAATCTACCAGCTGCTCTTTGGAAGAAAGATGAGGCTTTTTGCGCCTGTAAAGATTTACAACCTTGGAAACCTTACACAGGGTCGCCATGAGTCCGAAGCAACTCAAAGGCACACAACCACCAATACAAAGTAGCCTTATTGCTAATTTACTGTTAGCTATAATTTATTATCACTTGATCTAATATGGAGTGGTTTTGTCTATTCAAAATGGAAAATTGTTTGTTTATGTATAAAGGAGGATTCTATTTAAGTTTTGTTCTCATAGGAGAATTTTGATATTTGTTAAAGGTTTTCAAAAAAGATTTTCCCCAACAACTCACATTTATTCTTGAATTTATTTTGCTTTGAATGATTAAGGTTCAAGATGTATACAGATAGCTGGCCCTTTCACTGCTAGATTACTACTAGTCTGGTTTCCACTTTTCCTTAAACTGAAAGCACCTCAGAGAGTAATTGTGAAGATTGAATGAGCTAAGTCAACAGTTTACAGCAGTGTCTGACACATAGTATACTCAGTAAAATTAAGTCTTTGAGTCCATTCCAACTATGGTGACCCAATGTGTGTCAAAGTAGAACCGAGCTCCGTAAAGTATTCAATAACAGATTTTTTTTTTTTTTTTTTTAATGTACCTCTCCAGACCTTTTTTCTGGAAGCTCCTCTGAGTATATTTAAACTGCCGACCTTTTGTTTACTAGCCAAACACACAACCATTTGTACCACTAAGGGACCATTTAAGTCAACTATGATGACGGATTTATGATGTTGATGGTGATACGTGTTTTCTTTCTATTTTCTCTCTATGATTTTCTTGCTTCTTCTATCCTTCTCTGTTATGGAACTTTTAAGTATTCGTTTTCCAAGTCCTGACTCTTCTTCTTTTTCTAACGGGATTTTAGCTTTCATCCTAACCTGAACTTAGTCTGTGTCTCCATAGTCTGTTTTACTCAGTATTGTCTCATAGCAGTTATGGGACTGAGGTTATAAACCTTCTCAATTCCTGGTGCTAGAGAAACCCCTATAGCCAATGAGTTACTCAGCTGTTCCATCTTTTCTGATTTGTCTGCCTGGATCAAATTGCTTTTCAAAGAAACGTCACTATTTTTTCTTTCCAAAACCTTAACTCTTAACATCATATAGCATAAAGTCTTAAATATCACTTCATAGATTTATTTTAATGTTTCTCCATAATTACTTGCAAAGTTATATAGCAATTTTATCTCTAACATGTATCTTTTTCCTCAACCTGCTTAAAAAAATTTTTTTTCCTAAGATTTTCAATGAAATCTTCGACTTCTTTTCTTTAAAGTTTCAGATCTCAAGCTAAGCACATTTGTTCCGTCTGTTGTAATGCTAAGGTGGTAGCCATGTACCACTGAATCAGTTCTGACTCAGTGACAATATACAGGGCTTCCAAGTCTGTAAGTCTTTATGGGAGCAGAAAGCCTCATCTTTCTTCTGAGGAGCAATTGGTAGATTTGAACTGTTGACTTTGTAGTTAGCAGCCCAACTCAGGGATAATACCAGGATTTGGGGAGCTCCTGGGAAATGCAAACAGTTAACACATCGGACTGCTAATTGAAAGGTTCAAAGTCTGAACACACCAGAGACACCTCAAAAGATCAACTGATGATCTAGCTCCAAAAAGTCAGTCATTGAAAACCCGATGGGGCACAGTTCTACTCTGACACACATAGGGTCACCATGAGTTAGAGTTGACACCCAGTAACTGGTTAGTCCCAGGAACAAAGACAAACAAGGAGCTAAGGAGTACATTGACTGTCTCCAGGGGATAGGGAGACAAAAAGTTGCAGTTCAGTGTCCTTCAAGGGTTGGTACCTTGGGAAAACATCCTGTTTGTAGAGGGGAGATTTGTGCAGAAGAGTTGCAACCTAGAAATAAAGAGGAACAGTAGTAAATTCTCCCACTGACTCCAGCCTAGTTTCCAGAGATCTTGAAAATCTCAGTAAAAGTGAAAGAATCACTTGTTCTAATAGCCAAAAATATAAAGAATTTATCATCTGAAGACCAGTATTTAAGGAAATACTAAAGAGGAGCCTTCAAATAGAATGAAAATGATTCCAGATGAGAGTATAGAGATGGGGGCAAAATAAAATGAAGTTTAAATGGTAAACAGGGTAAAATGTGATTATATCTAGTTGAAAATTGCCTGCTCACAAATCTATAGAGACAGAAAGTAGATTATTGGTTGCTAGGGGCAGGGGAGAGGGGGACTGGGGAGTGACTGCTAATGAGCATGGGATTTCTTTATAGAGAGCTGAAAATGTTCTAAAATTAGACTCGGGTGGTAGTTACAAAACTTTGAATATACTAAAAACCATTGAATTGCACAGGTTAAAGGGTGAATTTTATGGTATATGAATTAAATCTCAATAAAGTTTAAAAAAAGAAGAAGAAAAGAAAAATGGCGGGTATAAAACACTACTACATATGTCTTATGAGGTTTTAAAGGTAGAGAGAAGTCAAACGTGTAACAATATCATGTGAATGGAAATCTGGTGCATGAAGGTAACATGTTCTGAGATTTTACAGAGTTGGGGAGGAGGACAAATTAGAAAATAAACACTAGGCTTTCCTATTATGTTTTATGCACATTCTTGTAGGTGAGCCATCTCTCTCTCTCTCTCTCTCTCTCTCTCTCTCTCTCTCTCTCTCACACACACACACACACACATACACAAACAAAATTTAAAAACAAAAACAATGAGAAGTAATTAAGCCAAGGGGTTAATACAGACAAAACACTCCATTTTTTAAAGAGTTCCTTTAAAAGAAGCCCTAACAAAATAGTGATATAGTTTTCAAGTAGATAGAGAATGGAAAGGCAGAATTTTCCTCGATATTGTCTTCTTTAAATGGCATGTGAGGTAGTAGTGGGATTAAGAATATGAACTAACACAACAGAGACAAATGCCCAGGGATATGAAAATACAAAAATATAAATAATAAATACAACTATAATATTGTATGAGACCACAATTATAAAATGTCAAGAAATGTTTTCATGCTAAAAGAAAGATTTTCTAATGGCTAGCAGGGGTATGAGGGGGAAGGAGGATAAATGACAAACCGGTGGTGATGGTGGTTGTGTGCCGTGGAATAGGTTCCAACTCATAACGAACCTGTGTAGAGTTTCGAGTCTCAGCTTTGATCTGTGGAATGACTGGTAGATTTGAACTGCTGACCTGTGGTTTGCATACCAACTCGTAACCCACCATGCTTACCAGGCCTCCTTCAATTGCTAGCTTTTGTTGTTATGTGCCATCAAGTCAGTACCGACGCACAGAAACACAACCGAACAAAATACTGTCTGGTCCTCCACCATTCTCACAATCATTGCTACATTTGAGCTCATTGCTACTGCCACTGTGCCACTTCATCTCGTTGGGAGTCTTCCTCTTTTTTACTGACTTTCCATTTTACTAAGCATGATGTCCTTCTCCAGGGACTAGTCTCTCCTGATATGTCTGAAGTATGAGATACGACGTCTCGCCATACTTGCTTCTAAGGAGCATTCTGGCTATACTTCTAACACAGATTTATTTGTTCTTCTGGCAGTCCATGGTACTTTTATATTCTCCTCCAACACCATAACTTACATGTATCTATTCTACAATATTCTTTATTCATTCTCCAACTTTCACATACTAACTGTTGTTGTTAAGTACCGCCGTTGACTCAGTTCCCACCCATAATGACCCTGTATAGGGTTTCCAAGGAGTGGCTGGTGAGTTTGCACCACCTACCTTGATTCAAACTGACCTTGTGATCAAGTGCTTATCCTGCAGTGCCACAACATGCTAACTCAGGGTTGTTATTATTGTTAAGTGCCATCCAGCTGCAAGAACAGAAAGCCTCATCTTTCTCCTGGAGAACAACTGGTAGGCTTAAACCACCAATCTTGTGGTTAGCAGTCCAATGCTTATCCTACAGAGTCACAGCACTCCCAACTAGACAGTAGACATATATTAACTTGCGTGAAGGGAAAGGCCAATATAAAAAATAGAAAAATCTATTAAAAAAATAATACAAGGGAGAGGACTTCCGGTGCTTCCCGGACCAGGCAGCTCAGGTAGGGCTCCGGGGAAAAGGGGCGGAATCACACATAGGAAACCTCTGTCTAGCAGACAGACAGCCTTTGAGCAAACATAAGATCTTATATTTCAACATTCTGAACTCGTTTTTTTGAAAGATCAAATTGCTGAGGAATTACAGGCATTTTGAGCTTTTGCCTGCCTGCATGCGACTCCCGCTCCCCGCGCCCGTGCCGGCGAGTGCCTTGGCCCCTGCGGACCTTGGAGTTCAGGGATAGAGCAACCCCATTTAGAAGGCTACATTTCCAGAGAAAAGGAAGCATAAACTGGCAAAGCTGAACAAATAGAGAGGGATATCAGCACAGATATCAGGAAATTCGGGGTACCCACAGTACAGAGAGACTGAGAGAGGCATTTTTTACATCATTAGATACATGCCCACTGAGGCCAAGGCCTGCCCCGAGGCCCAACCTGCCCACAGACTGGTCACAAAGGCCCAGGCCCAACCAAGGCCCAAATCGCCTACCCGCCGCGAGGCCCAGGTGGCCCACAGCCTGGTTGCCACTGAGGTCCAGGGCCCCTGAGGCCCAACCCGCCCTCAACCCGGTCCCTGAGGCACAAGCCCCCCTGAGGCCTAATCCACCCAACCTGCCCACCAAGGCCCAAGCCGCCCGATGCCCACCTGCTGATACCCAGGCCCCCTGAGGCCCAAACCACCTGCCCGAGGCCCAAACCACCCACCTGAGGCCTAACCCTCCTGCAGCCCAGTTGCTGATGCCCAAGACCCCATAGGTCCAAACTGCCCACCCTGGGCTCAACCCACCCGCCCGAGGCCCAAACGGCCTGCCACCCAGGCCCAGGCTCAACGGAGGCCCAAAAAAGTTACTCTGAGTTAAGCAATAAGAAGAGGGAAAAGGGAAAACACATCCTGATCACATCTTCCTGGAGGTAATCAGAAAACATAAAACATTACCAAAATATATACTTAATTAACTATTAGGGCCACAGATAAACATTAAACATGTCCAAGAAGCAAAAACAGATGACCATATCGGCACATGTCTAGAATAAAGATAAATTATCTGAGACAAATGAACCAGAAGTAGACCTTCTCTCCATGCTGGAAGGAGGGCAGGCCTTGGAGATA
>NW_006408616.1:11766523-11777170 GCF_000296735.1 Chrysochloris asiatica
CATATGCACAGGAGCGCCCACACTTGCAGATGATACCCACGTGACCTGGACCAGATGACCGGATGATCGGAGCTCAACCAAGAGAGGAAAGAAGAGGGGAAAAAAAAAAAAAAAAGAGTGAGCTGATACAGTCTGATGAACTTTCTGAAATCAGTGGCTAGCTGCAGACAAGTTCTCTCAGTAATACATGTACATTTGTTTTAGTCTCTTTTGGGTGCTTTAAAAAAAAAATACTTTTGTGCTATGGACAAAAACAATTATGAGGTCAGTCCAAAATTTTCACAAAACTCAAACAGACATCTTTTCAAGTTACTGAAGTTTTGCAGCACGTTTACTGGATACTGCCTCACATAAAACAACAGCTTTAGATGGATCGTGAATTTTCAGGAAGGCTGGTAAGACCATCAGCCTGGATGAATGAAGACATTGTGGCTGAAGTTCAGAAACTGAAGACCATAGATTTATCATTGCTGTAAGAGGCACTGATGTTGTGATCTCACATGGTTGAGCATTTTCCATTTTAAGTAAACATCTTGGCCTCAGCAAGATTTCAAAACTATTGGGCAAAGATCAGCTAGCTCAAAGAACTGATCTTTCCATCAGTCTTTTTAAGCAAGACTAAAGCTAAAGAAGACAGTTTTATGGAATGAATTACAATTGGGAATGAGTCTTGGCTATACCAATCTGATCCAGAGAGCAAGGTCCAATCAAAACAGTGGTTTCTGAGGGGATCTGCTGTGTCAGTTAAATTAAAGATAGAGAAATCAGCTCAGAAAGTTATGGTGACTGTTTTCTGGGAATCCAGAAGAATAATCTTGATAGATTTTTCTTAAAGGACACAGAACAGTCATGAGGAGTTATAATGAAACGGTTTTAAGAAAATTGAAAACTGCATTGGTGAGAAAAAAGTCAGGAAAGTTGCAGTAAGTTATTTTTTTTTCCCATTACAAAAATGCACCTGCTCATTCTTCAAGGGTCACAAGGGTTACCATATGAGAATTTTTATTGGGAAACATTACCTCTGCACTCCTTATCTCTGACCTTGCCTATTCACACTTCTTTTTGTTTCCCAAATTCAAAGAACATTTAAAAGAAATCTGAGTCCTTCAAGTATATAAAAGCTAACATTTGACATGATATATATCGAAGCACACAGAAGCATTTGTTATTGTTAAGTGCTATAGAGTCGGTTCCAACTCCTAGTGACCCTGTATAGGGTTTCTGAGGATCGGCTGGTGGGTTTGAACTGCCGACCTTGTGGTTCACAGTCCAGACCTGATCCACAGTGCCACACCAGAAGTCCACGCAGAAGGATTTGAGTTTTAGAGAGCTGTACACATCACCTTCAGACAGATCTAAATGGAGGATATGTTGAGAAATAATAGCTTCGTGTTTTGAAATTTTTGTTTAATAAAGGTTTCTGTAATTCTTATGGAGTCTTGGTGTGGCACTGTAGAATAAGTACTGGACCACTAGGTCAGTTTGAATTGCAAGGTGGCAGTTCAAACCCACCAGCCACTCCTTGGAAACACTATACAGGATCGTTATGAGTTGGAAGCGAATTGATGACACTTAACAACAACAATGACAACAATGATTTCTATGGGTTTCTGGTGTGGTGCTATAGGATAAGCACTGGTTGGTTGTTCAAACCCACTAGCTGCTCCTTGGAAACCCTACACAGAGTCACTATGAGTCAGAAATAACGTGACAGCACTTAACAACAACATGATTTTGCAACAGTGTTTTTTTTACTTACTCTTGTATTAATAGATGTTGTTGTTGTTAAGTGCCAGCAAGTTGATTCTGACTCAGAGTGATCCTGTGTAAGGTTTCCAAAGAGCAGCTGGTGGTTTTGAACCACTGACCTTTCAGTTAGCAGTCCAGTGTTTATCCTATTGTGCTACATCAGGAGTCTATATTAATAGATTGTTGTTTTTGTTGTTAAGTGTGGTCCACAGAAAAGATTTCTAGAAGCTGAATGTTTAGGATTCCTTGAAAGCTGGAGGGAAATTTTGCTTTTTTTTAATTAAAATATGTATTACAAGTAATTCTCAAAGCTTAACAAAATAAAAAGAAATGCTATAATTTTCTAAAGTTCCAAGTGAAACTAGATGAATTGACACCCTAGAGGCATGCAACAGTTATCACTAAATGCAGGATTCACCATCTACCTTGAGTGAAGCTCATCCTGACTTCCCATCTGTAATCATTTCCACCCTCTTTACTTGGGCAAGTCATCTCACAAGAGCAGTGGTCACCCTTTAAATTGGGCCATCTAAAATTACTGCAGATCTCCTATAACGTCCAAAGTAGAGAGGACTACAACTTCTCATTGCTAACTTTCTCTTCTCTAGGCTTTGATTTCATCTAACATCAACCAACAGTTATAAAACAAGATCATTTCTCCTTACTTTTAGTGGTGTTTATGTACCGTAGAGTCACTTCCGACTCATAGAGATCCTGTATAGGGTTTCCAAGTCTGCAAATCTTTACAGGACCAGAAATCCTCATCCTTCTTCCGTGGAACCATTGGTAGTTTCAAACTGCGAACCTTGAGATTATCATCCCAACTCATAACCACTACGCTACCAGGAGCCCTTTCTCTCTTTACTCTTAGTGACCCATTATAGGGTTTCCAAGGAATGAATGGTGAGTTTGAAGCACTACCTTGTGGTCATCAATCCAGTTTTTAGCCTACAGAAATATTGCTACATGGGTAACTTCTTATATAACAACACTGCTTTAGTAGCAAAATTAACTTGGCCCTTTTACAATGCAAATTAAATTGTCTGCAGCTTAAATGTAAGGGATTTTACTGAACTCAGTGGAGACGTCAAAGTATCTCAATCACATCTGAGAAAATGTCTGGTCTGCCCCAGGGGACTAGACAAAACTGGAGTGTGGGCCTGACTGGGTCAGAGAAGGGAGCTGCCACCAATCAGGGTTTGCAGCAGGGAGAGGGATGAATCAGCACCCAGAGTCATAGGAGGAAATGTAAATGGTCATTCAACTATGAGAACCAAAAAATCAGAATTGTGGTATGAAAGGAGTTAGTGAGGTATCTGTGGAGACAGATAAAAACAGCGGGGAGTCCAGTACCCACCACCAGAACCAGCCTCACCATCTTGGGGGTGTGGTTCCCCAGCCTTCACAAGCCTTCAAGCTCTGTGCAAGACACCCAGCAGTTTCTGATAAGCAGTAAGAAACCACTCAGAAGTGGATGGGGGTGAGGGTAAGAGGGGAATGTTCTAAATAAGGAAGCCTGCACCAGCAATAAGAGTCATAGAGTGAGATCTCACCCCACTGAAATTTGGAATCAGATGGTTGGTATCTAAAAAAAAGAATGTAAGCAACAATGCCTAATTTTATCACTCTTGAGAAGTGACTAGGAAAGCAACATCAGCATGATACCATTAATGGAGAAGTAGCTTTGGCTAAGGATAAGATCAACTCTGGCAGGGTGTTGGTTAAGCACCACCTTTCTCCCTGGAAGAGAAAGATCGCAGTCTTGGAAACTCTATGATGTACAGTTCTACTCTGTCCTTTTTAAAAGGGGCGCTATCAGTTGGAATCTACTACTTATAAAACAGGTTTGGTTTTTGGTTTACAGTGAGAAGAAAGGGCGCTTAGAAAAAAAAGTTAATTAGAAAAGAGGAATGTTCTTGCCATATGTTTGCTTAAAGAAATGTTTTTTTCTGTGTTTTACTATTGTTTAGGAGTCCTGGTGTGGCGCTGTGGGTTAATGCACCAGACTGCAAATCTGCTTGAACTGCAAAATCGGTGGTTCAAGTTCACCAGCTGCTCTTCGGAAACCCTATACAGGGTTGCTATGGGTCGGAGGTGACTCAACGGCACTTAGCAACAACAACAACAGTATTGATTATTCTTTATAATATGAAATGTGAATTAACTATATTTTGCATAATATCTTATGTAAATATATTGCTATTGCACAATCCTAGAGATAAGATTGAAATGAGTCACATCCAGAGCCAATATTTAAAGACTTGCGTGGCATGGACACTGACAAACACTGAACAATCAGAATAGAGCTTGGCTTGGTTGTGAGCTGACTTCTGAAAGTCCCCAGCTGTGCTCACGTTGACTCTTCATTTCCAAGAAGTTCTGAGAGCTATGGTCCTAAGGGAGAACATTGGTAGGGTAGCAAAAGGGGACAGTAGCCATTTACCAGTAGACGTTACAGAAGCATTTCGGTATTTTTACAGCTTGTTTTTAGCACACATTGATGAATTTGAGATCTGGTTATTGCTTACATGCTAAGTCTGACCAGAGGTATGAAAGCACAGCTCTATTGCCAGACTTCTGGGAACTGAATCCCAGACTGGCCATTTTACTAGCTGCATGACCTTGTTGGACAGTTTATTGAATCTGTAAATAGCATTGATATGAAGACTGTGAATTAATTTTGAAAAGTGCTTAAAAAGTGTTATTGTTAAGTGCCATCAAGTCAGTTCTGACTCATAGTGACCCTGTATAGGATTTCTGAGTGTTTGAAGTTAGAAGTCCAGTGCTTATCCTACAGCACCACACCAGAATAATGTCTTGTACATAGTATATACTCAATAAAATTAGACAATATTATATATTCTGGTGTGGTGGACTCCAGGTGTGATGCTGTAGGATAAGCGCAGGACTATAAGGTCAGTTTGAACCACAAGGTCGGTGGCTCAAACTTACCAGTTGCTTCTCAGAAACCCTATACTGGATTGCTGTGAGTCAGAACCGACTCAATGGCACTTACCAATAACAATATATTGTCTGGTGGCAAAGTAGGTTACAAGTTGGACTGCTAACCGCAAGGTCAGCAGTTCAAAACCACCAGCTGCTTCTCAGGAAAGAGATGAGGCTTTCTGTTCCCATAAAGATTTACAACCTCAGACACCCTATAGAGGGTCACTATGAGTTGAATCAACTTCATAGCATATAACCACCACCATTACCATCTACTGATAGTTGTTGTTGTTAAGTGCCGTCGAGTTGGTTCTGACCCATAGTGACCCTGTATAGGGTTTCCTTTTCAATGGTCTTTTCAATAACCTCATATGCATGTGAAAGCTGGACAGTGAATAAGGAAGACCATAGAAGAATTGATGCTTTTGAGTTACGGTGTTGGAGGAGAATATTGAAAGTGCCATGGGCTGACAAAAGAACAAACAGATCTGTTTTGGAAGAAGTGCAACCAGAGTGCTCCTTGGAGGCCAGGATGGCCAAACTTCGTCTCTCATACTTCGGACATATTGTCAGGAGGGACCAGTTGCTGGAGAAGGATATCATGTTTGGTTAGGTGGAGGGTCAGAGAAAGAGAGGAAGACCCCCAGCAAGATGGATTTACAAGATGACAGAAAGAATTGATGGAATACAGATTGAAATACTTCAAAAAACTGATGCAGCACTGGAGGCATGCACTCATCCATGCCAAGAAATTTGAAAGATAGTTACCTGGCCAACTGATTATAAGAGATCCATACATGTGCCCATTCCAAAGAGAGGTGATCCAACAGAATGTGGAAATCATCAAGCAATATCATTAATATCACACACAAGTAAACTTTTCTAGAGTTAATTCAAAAATAGCTGCAACAGTGTATCTACAGGGAAGTGCCAAAGGTTCAACCCAGATTCAGACAAGGGATATCATTGCTAATGTGAGGTGGACTTGGCTGAAAGCAGAAAATATCAGAAAGATAAACATCGATTATGCAAAGACATTTGACTGTATGGATCATGACAAGCTATTGATAACATTGCAAAGAATGGGTATTCCAGAACACTTAATTGTGCTCATGAGGAACCTGTACATAGACCAAGAGGTAGTTGTTTGAACAGAACAAGGGAATACTGAATGGTTTAAAATCACGAAAGATGAGCATCAGGATTGCATTCTTTCACCATATTTATTCAATCTGTGTGCTGAGCAAATAATATGAGAAACTGGATTACATGAAGAATAACATGGAATCAGGATTAGAGGAAGAATCATTAACCACCTATGATATGCAACTGATATAACCTTGCTTACTGAAAGTGAACAGGACTTAAAATATTAATTAATATAAAAGACCACAGTCTTAAGGATGGGTTGCATCTTAATGTAAAGAAAAACAAAAATCCCCACCACTGGACCAATAAATAATATCATGCTAAATAAAGAAAAGATTGACGTTGTCAAGAAACTTCATTTTGCTTAGATCAACACTCATTCAAGCCACAGTCAAGAAATCAAACAACATATTACACTAGGCAAATCAGTAGCATAGGACCTGTTTAACATGCTCAAGAGCAAAGATGTCAGTTTAAGGACTAAGATGTGCCTAACCCAAGCAATAGTTTTTTTTCAATAACTTCGTATGCATGTGCATATTGGACAGTTAATAAGGAAGACCATAGCAGAATTCATGCCTTTAAGTTTGGGTATTGGAGGAGAATATTAAAAGTACCAGAAGAACAAACCAATCTCTTTTGGAAGAAGTAACAGCCAGAATGTTCCTTAGAAGCAATGATAGCGTGACTTCATCTCATATACTTCAGACATGTTATCAGGAGGGACCAGTCCCTGGAGAAGGACATCATGCTTAGTAAAGTGGAGAGTCAGTGAAAGAAAGAAAGATCCCCAACATGATGGACTGGCACAGTGGCAGCAGCAATAGCCTCAAGTGTAACAATAATTGTGAGGAATTGAGCAGGACCAGGCAGTGTTTTGTTCTATTGGGCATAGGGTGGCTACAAGGTGACTCAAGAACACCTAACAACAACAACAACAAAAATGAACAAAATTTTGATTAACACAGGAAGCTTCAACAGAAAATGGAAGGAATACACAGAGTCACTGTACCAAAAATAATTGTTCGATGCTCAACCATTTCATGAAGTACCATATGATCCAGAACTGATGGCATTAAGGGAAGAAATCTAACCTGTCCTAAAGGCATTGGCGAAAAACAAGGCTCAAGAAATTGACAGAATACAGTTTGCAATATTTTAACAAACTGATGCAACACTCACTCATCTGTCAACAATTTTGGAAAACAGTTACCTGGCCAGCCAGTTGGAAGAGATTTATACATGTATCCATTCCAAAGAAAGGTAAAGCAATGGAATGCCAAAATCATTGAACAATATCATTAATATTACATGCAGGTAAAATTTTGCTGAAGATAATTCAAAAATGGTTACATGAGTGTATGGACAGGAAGCTGTCAGAAATTCAGGCCAAATTCAGAATAAGACTTGAAACTTGGAATATCATTGTTGTCATCAGATGGACCTTGGTTGAGAGCAAAGAATAGTAGAAAAATGTTTACCTGTGCTTCATTGGCTATGCAAAGGCATTTGACTGTATGGATCCTAACAAATTATGGTAATACTGCAACAAATAGGTATTCCCGAACACTTAATTGTGACATAGACCAAGAGGCAGTCATTAGAACAGAACAAAGGAATACTGAATTGTTTTCAGTCAAGAAAGGTGTGTTCTAAGACTGTATTCTTTCACCATACTTATTCAATCTGAATGCTGAGCAAATAATCCAAGAGATTGAATTATATGAAGAAGAGCATGGCATTAGGATCAGAGGAAGACTTATTAACAATCTGTGATATGGGATGAAACAATCTTGCTTGCTGGGAGTGAAGAAGACTTGAAATACTTAGTTAATGAAGATCAAAAGTCCTCACAAGTGGACCAATACATAACATCATGATAAATGAAAAAAATGATTGAAGTTGTCAACTACATCATATTTCTTGGATCTATAATTAACACTCATGGAAACAGTAGTGTAGAAATCAAACGATACATTGCATTAGGCAGAGTTGCTGCAAAAGACCTGTTTAAAGTGTTAAAGAGCAAGTATGTCATTTTGTGGACTAAGGCATACGTACCTAACACAAACCATGGCATTTTTAATTATTTAATATACTTGTGAAACTTGGGAAATGAATAAGGGATACCATGGAAGAATAGATATATTTGAATTATAGTGTTGGCAAAGAATATTGAAATACTACAGGCTTCCAAGGAGTCCTGGTGTGGTGCTACAGGATAAGCACTTAACCACAAGGTCAGTCAGAGCCGCAAGGTTGACGGTTCAAACTCACCAGCCACTCCTTGGAAACCCTACACAGAGTTGCTATGAGCCATAATTGACTCAACAGCACTTAACAACAACAACATAGGCTGCCAGAAGAACAAACATATCTGTCTAGGAAGAAGTTCAACCAGAATGCTCCTAAGAAGAGAAGATGGCGAGACTCCGTCTCTCGTACTTTAGACTTGTTATCAGGATTGTTTAGTCCCTGGAGAAGGATATCATGCTGGGCAAAATGGAGAATCAGCAAAAAGGAGGGAGACCCCCAATTAGAATAACTGACACAGTGACAGGAACAATGGGTTCAAACATAATAAAAATTGTAATTGTCACAGAACTGAGCAGTGTTTCATTCTGCTGTGCATAGGGTCCCTATGAGTTAGAATCAACTCAATGGCAGCTAACAACAACAAAAAGAAGCATCTGCCCAATATTCTGATTTTAAAATAGCTTAATGGAATGACTCTTTGTCGAAAGCTAATGAAAATGTGGAAAAATTAAGCATTTGTTTTTGCACTAAAATCTGCTCACAAAACCTGCTTAAGTAAAATCTCTCCAGCTAGTAACAAAAATATACTAGTCACAATTTTTCCCCAACTCCTAATTTTTGTTGTTGTTGTTAGTTATTGAGTTGGTACCAATTCATAGTGACCCTATGCACAACAAAACAAAACACTGCCCGGTCCTGGGCCAACCTCACAATTGTTGCCCATTGAGCCCATTGATGCTGCTACTTTGCCAATCCATCTCACTGGGGGTCTTCCTCTTTTTCTCTGACCCTCCACCTTACTAAACATGATATCCTTCTCCAGCGACTGGTCTGTCCTGACAACATGTCCAAAGTAGGAGAGACGAAGCTTAGCCATCCTGGCCTCCAAGGAGCACTCTGGCTGCACTTCTTCCTTTAGGATCCCAAATAATATACTAATTTAAATTAGGTCATTCGTATGAGAAATATTTAAAAATCTTGAAATATTATATAATTATTAGACATTGTGTTTAGCAATATCTCTAATGTTGTTGTTGTTACATGCCATTGAGTCAGTTCTAACTCATAGGGGCCTCGTTATGGGGTTTCCAAGGAACAGCTCATGATATAGAAAGCATCAGAAGATGAAAGGAATTCACAGAAACACTGTACCAAAAATAACTGGCTGACATTCAACCATTTTAGGAGATAGCATATGATAAAGAACTCATGGAAATCAAGGAAGTTCAAACTGCACTGAAATTATTGGTGAAAAACAAGGCTCTGGGAATTGACCGAATACAAATGGAAATGTTTATCAGCAAACTGATGGGGCATGGAGGTGCTAACTCATCTATACCAGGAAATTTGGAAGCTACCTGACCAACTGATGGAAAGAGATCTGTATGTGTGTTTATTCCAAAGAAAGGTGATCTAACAGAATATGGAAATTATACAATAATATCTTAGCATTACATAGAAGTAAAATGTTGCTGAAGATAAATTTAAAAATGGTTGCAGCCATACCTCCATAGGGAAATACCAGAAATTCAAATAGGTTTCAGGAGAGGATATGAAACAAAGGATACTGTCAGTGTCTACAAGACATTTTCAATGACAAATGAACATTTTCATCTGCAGTCCTTGTGTGGTGCTGTAGGATAAGCACTGAACTGCAAGGCTGGTTTGAACTACAAGGTTGGCAGTTCAAACTCACCCGTCACTCTTTGGAAACTCTATACAGGGTCTCTTTGAGTTGGAAATAGCTCAATGGCACTTCACAACAACAGCATTGCTGATGTCAGATGAATCTTGATTGAAAACAGAGAATAGCAGAAAGATGTTTACTGTGTTTAATTGACTATGCAAAGACATTTGACTTTGTGGATCATAACAAATTAGCAATAACCTTGCAAAGAATGAGAGTTCCAGAACACTTGATTGTACTGATATAGAACCTGTACATAGACGAAGAGGCAATCATCCAGACATAACACCAGGATGCTACTTGGTTTAAAATCAGGAAAGGTGTGCAGCAGAGCTGTATCCTTTCACCATAGTTATTCAATTTGTACGGTGAGCAAAGGCTCTGAGATACTGACTTTAAAAAGGAGATAGGAGCATGATGATTGGAGGAAAATTCATGAGAACCCTGCAATATGCAGATGCCATAATCACTTGCTGAAAATGCTGAGGACTTGAAGCACTTACTGATGAAAATCAAAGATTAAAACACAGAATGCACCTCAGCATAAGAAAAATAAAACCCTCACAACTGAACCAATAGACAGCATCATGATAAGTGGAAAAAATACTAAAGTTGTCAAATATTTCATTTTACTTAGATCCACACTCAATGCCCATGGAAGAAGCAGTCAAGAAATCAAACAATATATTACATTGGGAAAATCTGCTGCAAAAGATCTCTTTGAAATATCAAAAAGCAAAGTTTTTACTTTGAAGACTACAATGCTTACGACTCAAGACTGGTATTTTCAATCTCCTTAGTCTGAAAGCTGATCATTGAATAAGGAAGAACAGAGAAGCGATGCCTTTGAATTATGTGTG
>NW_006408616.1:11778235-11783712 GCF_000296735.1 Chrysochloris asiatica
AGAGCCCTGTTGTTCCAAGGTTGATTATGCATCACTCTGTCCCCTTTAGTCCATGCAAACCACAGAGTTTTCAATGGTTGTTTATCTTTGGGAGAAGTTCACCAGGTCTTTCCTCAGAGGCACCTTTGAGTGAATTTGAGTTGTCAACCTTTCAGTTAGTAGACAAGAGCTTAATAATAAATCTATATGCTTCCAACCATGATAAAGCAAACTGGTTGGGACTAATCTCTTGTCACACACACAAAATAAAAACTAGAGAAGTTGCCAAAATGTTATTAAAAATTGTGTTTAGCTATTGGATAATAGGAAATTCAGGACTGTGTAAAATATAGGCCATGTGAATGTTGTTATTAAGCGCTGTCAAGTCGGTTCCGACTCATAGTCACCCTGTTTCTAAGGAGCAGGTGGTGGGTTTAAACTGCCAACCTTGTGGTTTGAAGTCCAGTGCTGACCCTATAGCACCACACTAGGAGGCCATGTGTAGAGAAAGAGCAATTCTAAGAGAAGTTGAAGGAATTGATTCAACTCAATTTAAGAAGAATGAAGTGACTAGAATTTGTGGAGCAGAGTAACAGAAAGGTGAGAATTACATAGAGGAAGCAACGCAGAAATCTGTAAAGGGTTCCCTTTGATTTTATTATTGAATAATAAGTCACATATGTGTAGAATGAAACTCCATAAGGCGGGGGTGGGGGGGGGGGGGGGAGAGGGGGGCGGAGAGAGAATGATCACGTAACTGTGAACTAAATACTTTCCAGACCTCACAAATTTAAAACGAACAGAGTAAAGAGTTTCTGTTGACTGTCATGATACTCAGATGTAGGAAACACTAGCCATAGAGTAAAGTCTACTCTAAACTTGCCCTGACAAAGTTTAAAAAGCAAGCCTTTGAAGAATTTACTTAATCTACATATAATTTGACTGCTTTCTAGAACAATGTCCAAAAATCTTTAAAGGAACATGTCAACATCATCATTTAACAAGAGAAAAATTTCAATAACTATTATTCAACAAAATAGCTACATAGGAAATTAAGCATGTGTAACATATGTGATACATAACCAGGAGAAAAACCAATGAATAGAAACAAGTCCAGAAGTGACATAGGTTATAGTGTAAGTGAAAAAGGATATTAAGCTATATGTAAAACAGCACTGATACACATGAATTTGAAAGAAAATCTTAACATAGAGAAGAGAAATATAAAAATATAACAAAAGAACTAAATGGAACATCTATTAATAATAAATACAATATGATACTTGAAATCAAAAGTTACTAATCTGAATTACAGACTGAACACTGCAAAAGATCAATGAAACAGAAAGAAAGTATTAGAATCTATGTTCATTAAAGTACAGAAAGGAAAAAAAATTAGAAAGATCCCACAGAAAATCAGAATCAGTGACTTCAAATGCTTATACATATTTGTTGTTAAGTGCCATTGAGTCAGTCCGGACCCATAGTGACCCTATATAGGATTTCCTAGGAAGGCTGGTGAGCTTGAATCACCAACTTTGCTATTAAAACCGACTTTGCAGACCAGCACATTGCACATTACCCCACAGTGCCATATATATATATATATAGTTGTTGATAAGTGCTGTTGAGTTGGTTCTGACTCATAGTAACCCAAGGAGCGGCTTGTGAGTTTGAACTGCTTAACTTGTAGTTCAAACTGACCTTAGGTGGAGTGCGTATCCTAAGGCACCACACCAGGACTATATATCTGAAGTAGTAGACTAGTAACATTGTTATACTACAATGTTTCTGTCAGTTTCTTGTACTGTGTGGATTGCACGTTGCTATGATGTTGGAAATTATGTCAACAGTATTTTCAAATGCCTGCAGGGTTACCAATTCAACGGAACTTCCAGACTAAGATTAGGAGAAAAGATTTAGAAAGCTCTTGTTGAAAATTATGATAATAGCCCCTAAGAATTGTTGGTGGATATAGCACTATATGATGGTAACGTTATTGCATTATACATCACAACCAGTCTTAGTTTGTTGCCCTGTAGTGACTTGCATGGTGCTATGATGCTAGAAGCTATGTCTCTAGAAATTCAAATGCCTAGAGAGCAGAGAACTACCCCGTGGGATTTCTGAGGCAGGGTCACTATGGGTTGGAACCAACTCGATGGCACTTAACAACAACAACAATCTTTACAGAAGTATATTGCCAGCTCTGTCTCCTTAGGAGGGGCGGGTGGGTTCAAACCAATGACTTTCAGTTAGCAGCTAGGCAATTAACTGCTGCATCACCAGGGCTTCTCACAAAAATAGGCTGTTGGGGTGGTGGTTGTGGACCACCCAGTTGGTTCTCACTCATAGCGACACTATATAAGGACACCAAGAGCAGCTGGTGGGTTTGAACTGCAACCGTGAGGTTAGTAGTCTAGTGCTTAGCCTACAGTGTCATACCAGGACCCCCCATGATAATATTTCTTATGACTATACCTAAAGTTTCAAAAAAAGTACAGTAATAAATCTAGGAAATAATGAAAATATGAACAACAGAGATAAGGAGTTAGGCTCTGGAAAACAAAGGACAAAGAATAGAATACAAATAAAAAGCAAGACTAAGCAAACGAGGTGCAACAAAAGAGATAAAGTATTTCCCACTATGCAAAATTTTAGAAACAGCAAATCTAGTCTACAGGGATCATAAAGTAGGTTGGTGGTTGCCTAGGTTGAGGGAGTGGGTACTAGGGATTGACTGGAAAGGGTACAAGGAACATTTTGGAATGATGAAATACTTTATATCTTGATTATGGTGGCAGTTATATTTGGTAGTGTATATTTGTCTTAAAATAGGTGCATTTCATACCATTTTATGCTGTATAACATAGCTCAGTCAAGTTTTTTTTTTTTGTTTTTTTTTTAAAGAATCCATTATTTGGCTGAACCATATGAAAAACTTCAGGTATTTAGCCAATTGTTACTGATAATTTAGCCAATTGTTACTGATAAAAATGGTCAATGTATTAATTTATGAACGTAAGAATACCGTATCGATAATTAATTCAATTGAATTTTTAAGCAGCTCTTTGCTAATATTTGTATCATAATCCACAGAACTTTTAAAACTGACAAATATGTGGTGCTCCTCCCCTGTAGAAAATTATTTCTCCCCTGTAGAAAATAGTGTAACTATTATTGATGGGTAACTGGAATTGACAAAAGAAAAACCAGTGTCACTGAATGCCATTCTTATGGTAAGTCTTAGGATCTCTTATATCTATTTATTCTTACCTGGGAGTCCTGGTGTGGTGCTGGAGGATAAACATTAATCATAAGGTCGGAGGTTCAAACCCATCAGCAACTCCTCAGAAACCCTATGCAAGGTAATTATGAGTCAGAACTGACTTAACGACACTTAACAATAACAACAACAAAGATTTCACTCAACAAATATAAAACTCTCAGAAAACATTTTGGAAGATGACTTTTTAAAAATAATAATTTTGTAAGTCAAGAATACACATTTTTATTTTTAGTGGAAAGCTAGAAATAGAACGCTCCAGAAAATTTAATCAGCATGTGATAAGCACTTAAATTTAAACTTTCTGAACATTAAATTAATAATGTCACTTGCTTAATTCAGAAATTTTACTAAAAAATACAAATATTCAGAAACAATTACAACAACATAATCAATTCTAAATATCAGCATGACACTATTTCTTCTCATATCATTTAGTCATGGATGAGTGTTTATATAATTACTTCAGAGTTTTTGAAAAGTTTACCTTTGGGGAAAAACAAAACTATAAAGGCACCTTACTACAAAAACCCAATAAAGACCAAACAGCAAAAAATGGATTGACAATCTGGAAGAACAATGACTACATACGTAGCTTCCATCTCAGTCTCCACTGCTCCTCTCCAGAGTCCTTGCTGGCATTCAAATGATTAGATCAATTGTCAAGGGGTACTTAGTTTCTAAATGGCAAGCCAGGGCATTTGATACACGTTGATGCACAGCACACCCTAGAAGCATTTCAGGTAAAATTGGACTCTTAGTAGAAATGCCAGACAAAAGGCAGTCTATCCAATTAAATTTGAATTTAAAAATTATATATAATGTAAAGTATATTTACTATAATAAAAATAATTTCTCTTTATTTGAAAAATCAAAATTAAGTGGGTGTTCTATACTTCATTTCTAATCTTAATTGTTTTAACTTGTAATGATTAATAATAATTAAGTGAAATAAAAATCCATAAATTCAGTAGATATTTATGAAAAATGCTTGACATATTCTAAAATTGAAAAGAGATTCAACTGGCAAGAAGGATTACCTTAATATCATTCATTTAAATTGTCAGTACTCTTTTCTGGATAACAAATTTACCCAAATATTGTATGGATAAAAAATAAATAAATAATAAAACTAATTTGTACGTGGAGAAATATCCAATACCTCATTACTTCATTAAAGACTATAATGATTCTGATCGCATATAGTCTAGTTTACAGAGAGGAAAGTATGTCTTCTTTGAGAAACGTTGACAGGAACTATATTTTCGTTTCCTTGAAACATTGCCTATGCATTTGGCTCACATACTATCTTGTGCTCCTGTACACACACAAACATACTTTTGAAAATGTCTGTTATAATAGAATTCTATGTCATTTTTATCTGAAAGAAGAAACCCTTGAAGATAATATCCAGACACGAAGATTTGGTATTTCCTTGGATCCTGTCATGAACATTTTGAAGTTGTTGAGTGGTTTCCTCACTTCCCAGAGGTCTTCACCAGTAAAAGCTGATGTATGGGCTGACAGAATTGTCCAGGGTTTGGTTGGAATAATATGAACCCAGTCCCTGGAAATAATACACCATTTTTCTGAGAGATTGACCTGTAGAAAAAGTCAGAAACATAAAAGCCTTTTTCGGCTTCCCATTCTAAACCTCTTTGCTTCTACTCTGGGAGGGGTTTGGGAGGAAGGGCTGTATCCTGTCAGGTTAATTGAGGGTGACATCAAGCATAATCTCAGCAACAGCCACTGTAATGGCTCTGAGAAAATGGCCACTGGTTGTGACAAGCACTGATTGGTCTCCAGTCTGGCCAGGAGCAAAAGAAGCAAAGGCTGAAGGGGTAAGGAAATGTCAGCTCATTTCTCTTGAATGATACATGGAGCCATCCAGTCAAGATTTGACAAGCAATGGTTCCTGTAGCAGCTATGAAATAAATGAGTTCTTCCCATTAAGTCATAAGTGCTAATTATCTAGTGCTGCTATAACAGATATATCACACGTGGATGGCTTTAGCAAGTAGAAATTCATTGCCTCACAGTTTAGAAAGCTGTTGTTAGTGCTGTAGAGTTAGTCTGTAGTGACCCTGTATAGGGTTCTCAAGGAGCAGCTGGTTCCCAAGTGCAGGAACCCCGGGTCCAAATGACATGCTGTATCCCTGGCTCTTCTTTCAGGTGGTAGTGAGGTCCTTTCTTCTCTGCTAACCTGAATTTA
>NW_006408616.1:11785262-11792691 GCF_000296735.1 Chrysochloris asiatica
GTGAAAGCTGGACAGTGAATAAGGTAGACCGTAGAAGAATTGAAGCCTTTGAATTATGGTGTTGGAGGAGAATATTGAAAGTTCCATGGGCTGCTAAAAGAACCAATAGATCCATTTTGGAAGAAGTACAGCCAGAGTGCTCCTTAGAGGCCAGGATGGCCAAACTTCGTCTCTCATACTTTGGACATATTATCAGGAGGGACCAGTTGCTGGAGAAGGATATCATATTTTGGTAAGGTGGAAGGTCAGAGAAAAAGAGAAAGACCCCCAAGGAGATGGATTGGCCAAGTGGCAGCATCGATGGGCTCAAGTGTGGCAACAATTGTGAGGTTGGCCTAGGACTGGGCAGTGTTTTGTTCTGCTGTGCATAAGGTTGCTATGGGTCAGTACCAACTTGATGGCACCTAACAACAACAACTTCTCTCTCTCCTTTTATCTCTTGCAAGATAAAAAGCTAGTGAGTTTTGAGTAAGTGTGGAACCTGAATAAGTCTTGTAACAAAATTTCCTGATTCAAACGGGAACACTACCTAATCTTTCATACTAATACTGTCCCCACACCTCTGGCCTTGGCCTAGTTACTGGCCTCAAAACAGCACAGTACTGGGCACTGACCACTGCGTCTCAGAGCAATAATTTGACCCCCATCTGGAGCCATCTCTCCCAACCAGAGCTGGAAGTCAAAAGACAGGCTGGCCAGCAGGCAGAAGCACAGTGGAGCTCAGGGGCTCTGGCTCTGTGTAAGGAGCTGTGGGAAGTGCGTGAACACTGGCCAAATGCAGTGAGGCCTTTCCAGAAAGCATCTCTGACGATGCTGGCTCAGCATCCCATCTCCTGTCCAACCTCCTTCCCAGCATCATCTCTAGAGCTCTGTTGGCAATGCTGATTTCTGGACTGATTGCTACCATTAAATGAGTTTCAGATGGTGATTTTCTGTCTAAACAGATGAGTGAACATTTCCCTAAGTTGCATCTCATTTTACTAACATTACTAATTTCTCTGGTTTCTTGCATCCAATCAATCATTCCACTTCATCTGTGGATTTCATTAATGAGTCATTGACTCCCTCTTACAGAGTGTTAGTGAAGATGTCAAATTCCAAACAGACCTAATACCAATTCCCATGGCTGGAGGTTAGCTGCCCTAATAGCTCCCTGGGGAGGCATTCATCACTCTCATAAATGAACCTTCATTATCCCCAAACCAATGTTAACCTATTTTGCAAGAAACACTTCTTACAATATTGTATAAACTAATGCTTTCCCAAGGAGCTTCTAATTTTCATTTAACAAGAGCAGATGGCCACATGATACAGCAGAATATATACAGCCATGAGATCCCATCCCCCACTAACCAGATAGTCTAGGCTAGTGGATTCATTTATTTTTGTCTGTGGAAGAAATACAAAGAATGTGTCCTTCTGTTACAATCCTCTTTGCTGTTTATACCATTCCAGCCCTCACACTTTTCAATTGATCTGCCTGTTTTACTTTTGACAGAAGCTTTTGATTTCAGCCCATCTTCTTGGTTTCAGCCAATGGGCTTTGTGCAAATCAGCAGGTTACTAAAGGATGGTTGTGAAGTGTCACAGGTGGCTAAAATGTAAGCTTAGAGAAGCTGAGGTTCTCAGTGGCTTGGAGAGCATGCTTTGCTTCTTGGGCTTTTCTTATCTTTCTCTGTCCACTCTCAGTATAAATTAAGCTCTGTTTGTTTCAGTTCTAAATCATAGAAAATTATCTAATAGATCATGTCAGTCGGCCTTTATTTTGTCTTTAGGTGGCTGGTTATTTATACATGGTAATCACATTTCAGGTAAATCTCATTAGCTAATTTTTCTCTTTATTGCCCTGGAATTTGTTTCTGATATGGCCACTTAAGAAACCTTTTCTCTATATATAGAAATAACCTTTTTAAACTTTAATAAAAGGAGAATATAAAATTATATCTCAGCTATCATTGTTGTTATTAAGTCATTTCTAACTCAAAGTGACCCTGTATTTGTTCAACTGTTGACTTTGTGGTCAGCAATCCAATGTTTACCCTATAGTGCTACACCGAGACTCTCTCTTATCATTATGTTGTTGTTGTTGTTATTGTTAAGTGCCATCAAGTTGGTTCCGTTTCATAGTGACCTGTATAGGGTTTCTGAGGAATGGCTGGTCAGTTTGAACTGCCAACCTTGTGGTTCAAACTGACCTTGAGGTCCAGTGCTTATCCTATAGCACCACACCAGGACTCCCTAATACCTTGTTAAAAAAAAAAAAAAGTTTTTCAGATGAAAAATTAGAAGTTTGGTTTCCTGAAAGGCAAAATTAGAGATCAATATTGCATTATAATAGTATACTGTTGTTTAATATGATTGAAATGTAATTTTTGTAGTGTCCTTGCATGTAAGTCTGCTTGAGTTTGGTGCTTTTCAAAGCCATGAAGATGAGAGGTGTTTAAAGTGCTGAGGGGAAAAAGTATTTGTTTGGAGACAAAGCTGAAAATGGATCTACCATTAGCCAAGTGCTTTGGTACTTCCTGAGCAACACCATTTTATAGTTCCCAGGCAACAGTATCTCTGATATTATTGTTTCATCACTTCATGCCACATAATGTGTGGGTTATACCATGTAACACATAAATAATTTTTGAAGGTAAGATGCAACTGAATCTCTAGATGTCCATCCAAGTTTCAGTGAAGTTGATTTGATTTTGCATTGTATTATATAATAGCTTCACATTGCATTGTAGAACAATTGTACAGGACAGTAACTACAGTACAGAGTTTGGAGACTGCACAGGTTCAAATCCTGGTCTTGTCACATATAAGCAGTGGGGCCACAGCCAGGCTGGTACAGTGACACAGCACAAAAAACCATGGAGCTTCTGGAAAAAGAGGTGTGATAGACCATGTACTTTTCTATCCTGCTCTCCCCTGTTGCACCCTCACTGCCCAGCCCGGACACCATCAGGTGGGTGGGAGCATACTCCCAAAAGGGTCCAGTGTTGCACCCACAGTTTTCCCACAGCATAGTGAGGAGGAGGTCTCTGGGAGGAGCCCCATTGGTCCCACAGACTGATCTTTGGTGGCTTCTTATAACGTTTGACTCTAGTACCCAACCCTGAAGTAGACCTGGATGAGACCCTTTATGCCTGACTTACCCAGCAAGGAAAAAGCAGGCCTGGCCATACAACCAAAACATATATGCACCTTGTAAAACCTCAATATAAAAGGCAAGAGCCAACAGCAACTATTATATACAAAGGTACAGCCATTTTGAGAATTACGCTATGCAGACACAGATACCTAATTGACCATCAGAGATAAAAATAGGGGACAATCTTTCCTCCATTCATTTCTCAATATCTGTCTGCACACCTCCATGGTGGTGACTAGAGGAAGATATAATGAGTAAGTAGACATCCCCACCCGCTGCTGGATATTTCTACAGTGCACATACACTTACCTGCACAGAAAAGGCTACTGGATAGTTGGCTACAATTTTATTCTTGTTTTTGAGTGGGGAATTTTGTCTCTGCTTTTATATTGTTTCTGTTTTTGGTCCTTTTGGTCTCACTTTTTTTCTTGGGGGTGAGAGATTTTCTTTCCTACCTTACCAAAGAGACAGAAAACATACCTCATAATATCCCACTATCTGGACAGAAGCCAATACCAGCTGCTAGGCATTATATGTGAAAAGGGAAGCCTATCTCTAGATCACATCCACAAGGACATACTCAGTAAGTTTGACAACACAGCAACATACATTCATTTAATCATTCCCACCTAACTATTGAAAATGTCCAAGAAAAAAAACAAAAGATCTCATCACATGTCCAAAACCAGAAAAGAGTAACTGAGACAAATGAAGTGAAGGCAGACATAGACTCCTCACTAGAACAAGAGCAGCCTTTGGATCTGCATGAGAAGGAATTCAGAAGAATGATATGGAGACAAATTCAAATGCTCCACAGAGGGTTGAGGAAAATAAGGAAGAAGTCAGGAAAGTGCTACAGGAGCAACCAAGCAAGATAGATATAACATTGGAAACAATTCAAAACCTGCAAAAAGAGGTCCAGATGATTAATAATAAAATATCAGAAATGGACAACACTGTGAAAGGGCAAAGGAGCAGAATTGAGGAGATGGAAGAGAGAACCAGTGAACTAGAAGACAAATTTCTCAATACTGCTAAGAAAGAAGAGCAAGCAGAAAAAAAGATTTAAAAAAATCAGAAGAGAGTCTAAGATTAATGCTGGATAACATGAAGAGGAATAACTCAAGAATTATTGGCTTTCTAGAACAGGATGAATCACAGAAATCCACAGAGGAGACAGTTGAGAAGCTGCTGGAAGAAAAGTTCCCTAACATCTTGAAGGATGAGAAGATATACATTCAAGAAGCTGAATGAACCCCAGGAAGGATATATCCCCAAAAGAAAATCACCAAGACATATCATAATCAAGCTCTCCAAAATCAAAGACAAGGAGAGAATCCTAAAAGCGGCCAGGGAAAAGAGAAATGCTACCTACAAAGGCAAGCAAATCAGATTAAGCTTTGACTTCTCAGCAGAAACCATGCAGGCAAGATGGGGAAACATATATAAAACACTAAAAGAAAAAAACTGTCAACCAACAATTGTCTATCCAGAAAAACTGTCAATCAAATATGATGGTGCAATCAAAACATTCCAGGATAAACAGAAGCTAAGAGATTTTGTCAAAGCCAATTCAGTGCTTCAAAACATCCTAAAGGGAGTTCTTTGGGATGAAAACCAATAAGAACAGACAAAAACCAGAAATTGACAGACATGGCAACACCATCCGGAACTCAGTCGACAGATAGCAGAGTTCAGAACAGAACAAAATTACAACAACGAATTCAGAGGACCTGTGAGGCCAATCAAAGATCAAAATATTAGCAATGTCAAAGAAGGAGAAAACATAGGAACAAAGATCCAGGTAGTGAGAAGGTCAGGTAGATTGCAGAATACAATAGACTGTCTTAAATGCAGGAAAAAGTAAATAGACTATAGGATAACGCCAAAGAAAATTAATACTTCACAACTTTACATCAAAATGAAGATCCAAGCAGAACAAGGAAACATTAAAACTAAGAAGAAACTGAAAAAAAAATAGCTCAAAAAACATGAACTCAGCACAAGAGAAGAAGGCATGCAGAAAAAACCAATGAACAGCACCACAAAAATTAACATGACAGCAATTAATTCATACCCTTTGATAATTACATTGCATGTCAATTGATAAAATGCATCAGTTAAGAGACAGACAGTGGTAGAATGGATAAGAAAACAAGACCCTTGTCATATATAAGCTATATGATCAAAGCAATATCATCTGAAAAATGTAGGTACTAATACCTCCAAGTTGAATGAGGTTTAATTGAGATAAGAGAGAGATGCTAATATTAGTAAGTATTCAATTAAGCACTCTCATCATATTATGTATCGCAATGACATAAAAGAT
The DNA here is from genome assembly GCF_000296735.1 of Chrysochloris asiatica. Classification (NCBI taxonomy): domain Eukaryota; kingdom Metazoa; phylum Chordata; class Mammalia; order Afrosoricida; family Chrysochloridae; genus Chrysochloris; species Chrysochloris asiatica. Next base: position 11,790,734 of record NW_006408616.1, read on the forward strand.
GAAGTTGTTGGTTTTAAGAGAAGTTCTTTGCTACCAGTTTATGATAAGGTTGGCTGGGGTCTGGCTGAGGGGTGGAATGGATGCCAACTCACAGCTTTAGCCTAGAGTTGTAAGTGACCTTGCACGTCAGATTCTGCAGCTACAAACCCTCACAGCACTGATGTAAAACAAAAGTTTTAGGATGATCCATAAATGATAAATAACACATCTCACCATACAAAGCCAACATTTAGTGAAACCTAAGAGTATACCCTTCATTTTATAGTTTCTCTCTTCCAAATAACCCAAAAATATGAAGATTTGGAGGTCCTAAAAGATATGCCATCAGAATAGTGAAAGAGTAGAATAAAGAGAACTAGAATGAAAATACTGAATAATACTGTGGGGAGCAAACTTTCAAGGCATAAAAGTTTTCTAAAAGTAAATGCAACCACACACTTCAGTGTGACTTAACTACTGAAAATGACTTTGCCAAATTTTGACATGTTCTGCAAAAATATCTACATTCTCACACATGTTCCCAGAGAAAACAAAAGCATCCATAAAAGTGCATACGATATGCAATAGTGTATAAGGAATGCAGTAGGAGACACAATAGGTCTCTTAATGAAAAGCATTGAAATGGGGGCAGAACACTGAGATTCAACAACTGGTTGGATGTTTCCTCTTGGAAATGTTTTCCTGTTTTTATCAGGAAATGTTCAAAGCCAAGTTTCCTCTCTTATAGAGAAAATAACATGAACTACCCTACATTCCAGAGGACTCATGATTGTTACATGCAGCATGATATGTAACATTTGAAAAATGAAATGATGCAAGTGGAGTTATTGTTCTTAGTATTAAAAAAGAAAAGAGACAAAGTGAGAACATGAGAAGGGTAAAGGCTTTAGAATCAAACAGTCTGGAGTTTCAATAGCAACTCCACCACTAATTTATATGATGGCTAGAAAATTCCTTAACTTCTCTGAGGGAAAACAACAACAACAACAGTGAGACTTTGTAACTGAAGTGTCTAAGGGAAAATGAGATAAATAAATTTATCTCTTTAAATTCAGTAATTTGCTATGGAAATTAACAAGGAAGGAATACACAGAGTTATTGTACCAAACAGAAAGGGTCAATGTTCAACCATTTCAAGATAGTATATAATAAAAAACCAGTGGTACTGGGCTAGGGTGGAGGTGCAGTGAAGTTCGCCATCAGCAATACCACAGAATACCAAGCAAAGCAGATCCAGGGCAGAGCTCCCAAACTTGGAACCACAGAGGTAGGAATATTAAAAAGGTTTGAAGGCTTATAGATAGTGGAACTTGTAGCAAAAGTAAGAAACCTCATACTTTTGAATCTGCTGGGCTTGGCAGCCAAAAGCAGACAACTTGGGCTAAACCAAATGCCAAGACCAAGTGGGGGAACAGACACACCACAGACAAATGCCGCAGGAACCTCGGAGCAAAGGTGGACAAAATACTTTGTTGGTTTTGCTTTGTTCTGATTTTATTTTTTGGTATCTGTTCATTGCCTCCTCCCCCACTGTTTGTGCACTTCCATTCTGGTGACTAGAGGGGGTACCTGATCGAGTGGACACCCCCACCCCCACCACTAGTGGGTTCTTCTGCCACACAGGTGCACAGATACTCAGCCAAAGAGCAGGCCCTGAACTGTTTTTTTTTTTTTTTTTTAAAGTAAGGGAAAGGACAGGGGTGCAGAGAGGGAAAGAGTTAAAACAACAACAACAACAACAAAAAAAAAAACAGGCCAAAAATTAAATTAAATCCTGAGGTATAGCATAACAATCAACAGTGGCACCTTGAAATCTCTCAGGCAGCTTTGAAAGCAAGAAGATGAAGAGAGAACATTAAAGTTATACTTATATTAGGCTACAGATTTTTTTTTTCTCTCCCACCTCTCCCTTTTCTGCGATTATAGACTACAGTATTCAGTCTACATTTTTTGTTGTT